>NC_136506.1:85012263-85024763 GCF_053919585.1 Euprymna scolopes | reverse complement strand
TTCTAATCCCCTTAAAACTATATATATCTTCTACACTATAAAGCTGAACGTCTGTGTGTGTGTCTGGTCACGAATAGGCTCCTATATGGTTGACTATTTAAGAAAGACTGATCACATATACTGATAGAAGATATATCAAGACACAAGAATACAATTATATATATAAATATGTATTATGTATATATATATATATATATATATATATATATATTAGTGGTCTGGAAAGACCACATGGGTCCAAATAAGCACAAAAAAAACCTTAGCAAAATTCATCCTAAAGCAACAAAACTTAAGTCAGCCTGCCAGGACACTATATATACAAATGTATTTATGTATAAATCAACGTATAAATGTTCATTAACCATCCATCTTGAGAAAGCCCGCATAAAACGTAGTCTCCATTCTAAATTTCATATACACATATAAGAAAATTTGGCCATATTTTATTGGTTTAAAAAAATGGGTTCTTTTTTTACCAATTGCCGTAATATATATATATATATATATATATATATATATATATATATATATATATATATATATATATATATATATATATATCACTCTTCATGCAATATTATAAGTTCCAAATCTCAGCGACTATTGATCAGAATTTAACAAATGAAGGTTCGTTGGAAAGATAACGAACTGAATTGTGTATGTGACATCTGCCCTTACGGTTGCACATAAAGGGGATCATCCACCATCATGTTTTGGAAATATGGTATGATTGTGAATATCTCCAGTATCAAATAATCTTTATACACTGTGAAATTAACTTTATGTAGGAAAAAAAAAAGGAAGGGAGAAATAACATATAAGAAATATTTGGAATGAAGTCCCTCTTTTCAGTTATTTCAGATCATTTGAAACCGTAGCAGCAAGTTTTAGCCTCCCTTCCATCAAGGCCAGAGATTTGGGGGAAATATTAGATATTTTGTAATTCATATGCAAAACTAGGAAAACAAATGACTATGATTCGAACATTTTATAACTGTAAAAAGTGCCAAAAGTAGGCTCTGGATGATAGATGATCACCTTAATGTGCGATCTTAAGGGCAAATGTCACATAGCCCATTATACACTTTAGGTGATAACCTTTCCAAAGAGCATATGTTTGTTAACTTTTGATCAATAGTCGCTGAGATTTAGAATCTTATAAAATTGCTAAAGATAGTGGTATATCTATCTATCTATCTATCTATCTATCTATCTATCTATCTACTCGTAGTCAAACTGAATATTGAAATGGTCATATCTTTGGTTCTATGAGACGAAACTACAGAAAATTTGCAAGTTTTTGAAAATTATAATACTATGCTATTGGTAAAATTTTATGACAATTGGCCAAAATATGACAACATTTGTATATATAGTGCCCCGGCGGCCAGCTTCAGTTTTACTGCTTCGGCTTTGTCCCCCGTGGCCTTTCCAGGCCACTAACACACACACACACACACACACACACACACACACACACACACACACACACACACACACACACACACACACACACACATATATATATATATATATATATATATATATATATATATATATATATATATATAGAGAGAGAGAGAGAGAGAGAGATGACTTCTGACGCCGGATTCGAATCTATCGACTGGCGTTAATCGTGACACCCTGCACTGATGATTCCCGAAAGCATGGATCACTAGTGTTTGTAGGTATTGATAATTATTATAGTAAATAATTATGTCAGTCCCTTTAAGAAATTCATTTCTTATCATCGAGCACTTTCAGTTGAATTAAGTCGGTCAATTTAGCACTGATGCGCAGATCGTCATATAATGATTAGATCACTCTGACAGACGTTTAAAACATCTAAAAAATAAATGTTTAAAATTCAACATCATTACTAGCGGTTTGCGGTAGCCGAATGGATTAGGTCCTTGCTAATGAAGCCAGAGATGGCTCCTGTCACCGGGGTTCAAATCTGGTGTTAATTGTGACACCCTGCATTGATGATTCTCGAAAGGACGAGACACTAGTGTCTGTAGGAATTAATAAGTATATATATATAGATTTTAGTTAGCCAATCAGCTTTCTAGTATCCACCGCGCCCTTCCTATCAGCCAATGAGCATGCACTTATCGGACAAAGGCCTATTTGACCTCTGTTTGACCTGTTCCTTTGTGTGTGCTCTATTTAGCCTGGATATTTAGTTTCTTGATCTGTTTTAAATCTAGGTTAGTGCTTTTTTTGTTAGTTTATATATAGATATATATATATGTGTACATACATATATGCACATATATATGCATGTATATATATATATATATATATATATATATATATATACATATATGTGTGATCGTTTATGTATATTCATATTTATTTAATTTATTTATTTGTTTGTTTTCTATTGTTTTTGTTAGTTTTAAAACTATTTTGTATCGCTATCCTAGAGTAAATTTTATCTTGTGAACACAGTTGTTTGCTATTTCTCTTCTACAGTTTAATAGATGTTGGGGTTCTTTAAAGTACAGGATGGCAAATATTTCATGAAGGCATAATCTACATGGGTCGTCTAGGTCCCTCATTCGACTACCGGCGAATGGCCGCTTTCCTTGAGTTCCCAGTATTTGCTAGCTTTGTTTTCATACGGTGTTTTTTATTGTTGAATGTACTTTTGTGGTCATAATATCGAGTTTTGAAATCTAAGGAAGTCATACCTACGTAATATTTCAGACAAGACAAGAACAACCATACCATAAATAAAAATACTAATAACGAACAAGATAAATGCAACTGTAGACACCGCACACTTTGCCCACTTCAAAATAAATGTCTAACCAAATGCGTAGTTTACCAGGCCACAATATTCGCGAAAGAAAACCCGAATAACAAGAAATATTACGTAGGTATGACTTCCTTAGATTTCAAAACTCGATATTATGACCACAAAAGTACATTCAACAATAAAAAAACACCGTATGAAAACAACACTAGCGAATATATATATATATATATATATATATATATATATATATATATATATATATATATATAGGGTAGTCTCTAGAAAAGCGGGAAATTTGAAGGTCAGCTTAGATCATGAATAAAATGCGTGATTGCTATTTTTTGATTGGTGCCGTGTGAGTGTTGTAAAAATAAATCCTTGTTTGACGATGCAATGAAGTGCAGGGACGGCATTTTGAGTATCTATGAGTATGATTTGTCTTTGAAAAACTTTGTAAAAGTTATTTTTTCTAAAAATCAATCGTTGTTTGACAAATTTTCTGCTTTTCTAGCGACCACCCTATGTATATATATATAGTATAATATGTATAATTTCCTAATGAACCGCCCCCTTAAGTAAACACTTCAGCAAATCTCCTCACTAACTTAATGTACTTGCAATAACCCTTATCCCTGAGTGGCTTCCGGGCCTTGATAAGTGGTGATCACTGTGTAAAAATATATATATATATATATATATATATATATATATATACATATATATAAGTGTGTGTGTGTGTGTGTGTGTGTGTGTGTGTGTGTGTGTGTGTGTGTATGCTTATATATTTCTATGTCATTATCATTAGGGTTGCTGACTTTTATTAGGGTTCCTATTTACAATGTCTCCCCACGGGACAGAGTTAGACATCAGGGTCGTTTTGTAATGTGGAGAAGAGGAACAAAAATAAAAAATTGTCTCAGTCGTGAAGGATTTCTCTTCCACTGACAGAGAACAAGAAATTGAAGTGCAGCATCTGAAGAACAGATACTACATTTTGATCGTGAGCCAAAGGCCAAAGTTTGACTTTTATTAGGGTTGCTACTTTCTCTTTCTTATCCCATCTCACCATGTTTAACACAGTTTCATTTTGTGAGTACGTAACTGTTGGAATTGCATAAGACGAACTCATAACAATTCGCCCTGGTATATGTTGACAGGACTTGCAGCTATATTCGATAATAATAACATTATTATTATTATTATTATTATTATTATTATTATTATTATTATTATTATTAACAACAACAACAACAACAACAACAACAACAACAACAACAACAACAATAATAACAATAATAATAATAATAATAATAATAATAATAATAATAATAATAATATAACGATCTAGCATCTTATGTGGATAAGACCGTGGCTACCAAGACACGGTGAAGTTGCGTGTGCGTGTGTACGCTTGTGTTCGCCTTCGTGACATCTGCGTCCGTTGGCTGTCAGTTTTTTTTCCTGCCCCTGATATTAGGTGCCCGCCAACCACACAACGAGCCGCGGCCGGCGGGCGCGCGCTGAAACTGACTGGATGAGAGTCTCAATTAAACCATTAACGCCTCGCTTCCGTTTCAACTAAGTGACATGACTCATACGAGTATTGACAAAACTGACACCCATGACATCTTAGCCTCTATCTTTATTTTGATTAAGCATTACAGGCGAACAGATGTACGTCACTTTCGGTACACAGACACGGAACAAGTAAATGGACACCCTTGTTAACATTGATAACGAAGACTTCTGGCAGATGCTCATGGTCGATCGGGCGGGGGATATTTGTCTTCTCCACATGTGCCTAGCGCCAGGCAGAATTTTCATGGAGAAAGCTTTTTTTTTCAAGGTATTCCTGCCCATGGAACACGTTTCCGTGGGACTGCTCTCCTGGTGATTATAACATGGTCTTTTTAAAATCCAATGTGTATAAACACTTGTCATAGACCACCCATTGTACGCATAATCACGCTGACATATCGGTTCTCGTTTGATCCCTGAAGTTAAGCAAAGTTGAGCCTGGTCAGTACTAGATGAGTGACCAATTTGGGAATACCAGGCGCTGTATGTAGGGAGAGGTCGACATCTCCCTGCAAGATTTGCAAAAACCTAATGTCATCTCTCCTAACGGGGATATACATGCGAATTTCATACTACCATAAAACTTCCTCCTTCAGAGGAAGCCGGTTAACCCCACTTTAGGGTTAATGCCGCATTTTCATTTTATTTCATTTTCATAGACTACCCATTAAATAATCGATTTTTTAAAAAATACTATTTTTATATTATGTTATTATTATATTAAATCCTTAAGAATTATTGCTAATAATAAGGTAGGAAGAATTTCTGAGATTAGAATTGATAATTCATGGAATTCTAGTTTAGAATTTAACACAATATAGTAATACCTTGAGATACGAATTTTATTCGTTCCATGACCGCCGACGTTTCTCGAAAAAAAAATCGTATCTCAAAATAATTATTCCCATTTGAATTCAAATGAAACAGAATTAATCCGTTCAAAGGGTAAGTAATTTACTCCAAAACAAGCTCAAATTATGCAACAATTATTAAAGAAAGATTAATACAGCAGTAATGACACAGAAAAATTGGTATATAAAAATAAATGTTAATAAAAAACAATAAAAATTAGAGTTGTTCTTGCAACTTAGCATGGGGATGCATGCAAGGAGGGAGAGAAGCAAGGCTACTACTACTACTACTACTACTACTACTACTACTACACACACACACACACACACACACACAATATGGTGACTAAAAATGGGCAAGATTATACACAATTAAAAAGGTGGAATGAACTGGCCTTCGGGTCAAGATCAAAGTGTAGTATCTGTTCTTCTGATGCTACACTTCAATTTCTTGTTCTCTGTCAGTGGAGGAGAAATCCTTCACGACTGAGACAATTTTTATTTTTGTTCCTTTTCTCCACATTAAAAAAACGACCCTGGTGTCTAACTCTGTCCCGTGGGGAGGCATTGTAAATAGGAAATTACTAAATGCTTAATATTTAAGTCTTAATGTAACGGTAAAGATAAAAAAAAAAGAAAGAATAAAAATGTAACCAACTTACCGTGGAGACAGGGACGGGCGGCTAACGAAGGTGAGCTAGGAGGATGAGGCAGGAAGAGAAGGCCGAGAAAGCATAGCCCAGTCTACGATGCACACACACACGCGCACACACGCGCGCGCACACACACACACACAATTTTCTTGCTTTACGTTTTGTACTTTTTGGGAGAGGTCCCTTTGTATTTGAGGGTGGTCGATTTGTTTTGTACTTTTTTTGAGGGGGGTGTATTTGGGGGTGGATTTTCAATTTTTAAATATTTTGGGCCACGTGACTTTTTTAACCGTATGAAAAAAAAACAAAAAAAAAATGTCGTATATTAAGGCATAAATATGTATATAAATATAGATACAAAGTACCGTAATAAAAAAAAATCGTAACTTAGTTGCTTCGTATCTCAAGGTTGTGCAGGAAATACAGAAAATAAAAAATAAAAAATTAAAAAGAAGAAAAAAAACTATTTTCCTCATGGGGATTCTGTTATGAATCGAAATATTTCAATAAATAAATGTGTTTGTTTATTTTTTAAAAAATCTGCACTTGTTTTGATCTTCAAACCGTTAAATTTTGAATTTTGCATTCTATATCAACGGAGCTTTTAAACAAGAGACCATTTATTACCTAACAAATACGCGCTAAATTTATACATTTTATTTATTGGGGACTATTATCCTCATCTTTTCCTAGTTGTTTCACAACGTTTCGGCCAACAATTCCTCTGGCCTTCGTCAGGAGGTAACCGCGACGGATAGGAACCCTAAATGTCCTGACTGCATCCACTGCAATTACTGCCATCCGTAGTTGTTGTCGTCTCACCACGCAAGCATTTCCAGTTTTACTCTGACCGTGATTAGCCCCTATTTAAAAAGCTTAACCCCACCTCTATCTGTGTAAATGTCTACTAAAAATATTTATTTAATTTTATTTTAGGGGGAGGATTCATAGTTTGAGAAAATGAGTTCAAACTAAATAATTATACAAAATACTGTTAGAAACTCATTCAATATGTGTTACCATGACATAGACGGACATATATTCAGTGAGTTTTTGAACTCATTTTCCCAAACTTAACGCATTCAACAGCGAGCACACCGCCATTTTGCTTTTTCAAATATACCGATAAACAGTGTATGATTTTCGAACCGATTACACGTTTTAAAATGAGTGAAACCACTAAAAACTTTTCCAGATAGGTAGAAGAGTAACTTATCTTGCCTTTGGTAACATTTCTTTGTTATATATTTATTTTGTGACCATTTTTTAAATCTATGTGTATAGTAACACAAACCTGTGGTTTCACTTATTTTAAAGCGTTTATTAAGTTCAAAAACGAGGCTACAGACCGCATAATATTTTGTAAAAATATTTATACTTATTTACTGTTGTTTTTATGCATAATAATCTGAAAAAAGTCTAAATAAAAATTTACCGCTGCCATATTTATCTAAATTCATGTTTTTTTTTTTTTAAGTCTTGAAAATGGAAACTTAATTCAAATATTTAATCGCTGACGGCTACTGCTTTTGATTTTTTTTGCACCAAAATGATTTTTACTTGTTAGAAAAACGTTATTATACAGAAAATTTGTAAAATTGAATTACGAATTTACATTTACAAATAATCAAGTAGAACTTTTTTTTAATATGATAGGAATGTTGAGTTTGTTTTACAATAGACTTTAAAACGTTTACTCGGTTCAATAAACAAGTAGTATCGAGCGTTACGTGAGAATAAGAAAAAAATGAACGCCATGATTGGGTCATATCTTTTGAGTCTCGATAATGGCTTAAAATAAATAATAAAAAGAATACTGGTAGAGATCCACCCAATAAAAGTTGTTGACCGTGCTGAAATAATAACATTATTATTTTAGAAAGCCACCCTCAATATGAAGAGGAAAGTTCATTGTTAACTATTCTGTACTTTCACCTAACAATTTAATAAATGAATAAATAAACTTGGAAAATTGAAACTCTCGCCGGAAGTTAAGTTACTGATGAAGCTTAATATCAGGAAAAGGATATGACCAAACACCGTTTGCTGCTAACTTTGTTCTGGTTTGCCAATATTTATAAAATTATCATTACCTTTGTTTTGTTTTTGTTTGTTTGTTTTCGCAATTATAACTTTTTTGTTGTGAAAGAAAATTAGCTATTACTGAATTTAGGAAAACTGGTCCCCGGAAAACTCGTACCCGGAAAACTCGACCCCGGAAAACTTGTACCCGGAAAACTCGACCCCGAAAAACTCGTACCCGGAAAACTCGACCCCGGAAAACTCGTCCCCTTTCGCAAGGTAGGAAAACTGGTCCCTTATTGAATAAATATCCATTGAAAACACATTTTATAA
The DNA here is from genome assembly GCF_053919585.1 of Euprymna scolopes. Lineage (NCBI taxonomy): Eukaryota > Metazoa > Mollusca > Cephalopoda > Sepiida > Sepiolidae > Euprymna > Euprymna scolopes. The sequence continues at coordinate 85,016,562 of NC_136506.1, read as the reverse complement.
CCGTTCAAGAAGATATTCTCTATAAAAGAGAATACACATTACATAATATTTAAAAAAAAAATATTTTTACTTGTTTACTGTTGTTTTAAAAAAAATTAATTAATTTTTCTAAATTTTCGTTTTCTACCTAGCTTTGAAAGTTTTGGTTCTTTCAACTTATTTTAAAAAGAGTTTATTTGGTTAAAAAAAAAAAAAAAAAAAAGTAATGTCGAGCATTACTTATGAACAAAAAATGTCGGACATAAGAGGATCACGTCTTAGGGAGATAATTGCTCAAAAATAGAAAATTAAAGAAAATGTTAAGGCAGATATAGTTTTAAAACGCCCCCCCTCCAAAAGTAAATAAATTTGTATATTTTTAGGTAATAATGCACATCCCATAATATTTTTAAGAATATTTTTACATGTTTATTGTTTTAAAAAAATTAAGTTGATTTTTCTTAGTTTTCGCTTTCTACCTAGCTTTGTAAGTTTTTGGTGTTTAAACTTATTTTAAAGAGTTTATTTGGTTAAAAAGAAATAACAAGTAATGTCGCACTAGACATTACTTAGGAAATAATTTTTAACAAAAAATGTCCGAAAATTAAAGAAAATACTAAGGTAGATACAGTTTTAAAACGAGCCTCCCCCACCTCCAAAAGAAAATAAATTTGTATATTTTTAAGTACTGCAAAAGTACCCCGAAATGACTTTTAAACTATACCACCCCTCCCCATGTTAAGAATGGCTTTCGAAATAATAACGTTATTATTTCAGCGCGGTATCAAAATTACATAAGACCGTGTTTTCTTTTTTGTTGTTTTGTAATAACACAAGAATTATTTAAACTGAATTAATTCTTCTAAATAAAATAATTGCTTTCTTTGATAATACGTATTTTCTTTCTTTATTTTTGTTTCGTAATGATACAAAAATTGTTAAAACTAGAGTATTTTTTAAAATAAATATTTGGTTTCGTTTTTCGTATCTTGACTCCGTGATCAAGTTTATTTTTTTTAAGCAAGAGTTAAAAATATTTTTTTAAAAATACTATGGGATGTGTATTCTCTTTTAAAGACAATATCTCCTTCAAGAACGGTAATATAATGTGTTTTCAATCGATATTTATTCAATAAGGACCAGTTTTCTTACCTAGAAAAAAGGGGGAATTTTTTCGCGTACGAGTTTTCCGGGTACGAGTTTTCCGGGCACGGGTTTTCCGGAGACGAGTTTTTCGGGCACCCCACCAGTCTATGCCACGGTAACATATACTGAGTGAGTTTCTAACAGTATTTTGTATAATTTTTTAGTTTTAACTCATTTTCCCAAACTTAACGTGTTCAACAGAGAATCTGCCGCTATTTGTATTTTTCAAATACATCGATAAACACTGTATGTTTTTCGAGCCGAATAAACATTTTACATTAAATAAAAACACTAAAAAAATTACCCAGTTAAGTAGATAAGTTACTTATCTTGCCTTTGATAACATTTATTTGTTATACATGTGTTTTTTGACAACTTTTTCGAATCGTTGTGTATAGTAATAAAACTCCAACTGTAGTATTCAAAGCTGGTGACGTTACCACTGTACCAACATGACACGCATGTGAACTGATTAAAAATCAACGAAGACGAATGTACAAAATGTAACGATTTCTTTTTTATTTTGACCCCGTTTTGACCCCGTTTTGACCCCTTAAAAACTATTTTAACCAGCGAAAGCCCCATAAAAGAACCGTCCATAAAAATCCAATTATTTGAGGCCTTTAGTGCCGCTCTACGACTTTTAGTTTCGGAGGAGATAGAGTTTGAAAATATGGAGACAGACAGACATAGTGGGTTTTATGAATTAGATTTTTTTTTTTTTTTTCATTTTTGGTATCAAAGGGTTGATTTGCAGCAAAATAAATTAAAAAAAAAAAAAAAAAAGAGGAATTTATGTAACATTCGGATAAGTCTATTACGAATTCGGATTATCATTTCGTTTCCTCTTTTCGACTTGGCATCTGTAGCCGAAAAGATGATTTTAAGGGGAGGGGAAAGAGGGCATGTCCGTCCGTCCGTCCGTTCAGGGCGTTCCAACGAGGGTGCGGTCGGCAGGGGGAGGGGGGGGGAAGTTCTAACTGAAGGCTGCGGCGTCAATGGTGAGGTGGGGGTTGGTGCTCGTGCCCGTGAGTGCGTGTGGGGAAGAGGGTTGTGGAGGGAGAGGCCGTCGACCGGAGACATGGCTGGCATTTCCTTATCGGGAAGGATGCTGATATCAACGCGGCGCAGATTTTTTTTTTTTTTTTTTTTTTTTTGATAACTTCGCTAACGTGTCACGCTGTAAATAAAAGCCCCTCTGAGGTTCTATTTTTATTATTATTTTTTTTTTTGTTTTTACTTTATTTTATTTTTTTTTGTTCTTTTTTTCTTTTCATTTTGGCATGGCACAAATTATTATCGACACCATACAACGTTTCGTGATGCAAAACCGTTTCCGCTAAAAATTAGAAAAGATTACACCAGTGACACCGACTTATCCCAAACTAGCTGGCAGCCCGGCGTTGCCTGGTCGTACAAATGCGCTTAAACATGATATGTTAATTTATGCAGATTGCGTATATATTAGGCACCGCCAAAAATGGCCGCAAAATCAAGTTGTTGTTGTTTTTTAAAACGAAATTACATTTATTAGAATCCATTATTTCTGAGTAACTTTTTTTTTTCCAGAAAGATAAAACCCTGAATTTTATCATATAGAAAACAGAATCATGTAAAACTTTTTCTACTATTTTTAATTAAATTTTAAATGTTAAATTTTCCAAAAAGTTAACAATTGACATTTTTTGTCTTGCACAAAAAACGTACATAAATATTAAAAAAAAACAGGTTTTTGAAATAATTAATTAATTAATTTATTGCCTAACTAAGATTTAGGATGGTTTTCTAAGAGAATATGCAAAAATATTATAATATAAGTACCTGAATTTCAAATAATTCCACTTATTCATATAGGTAACCAGATATTTCGCGTCGATCTAGAGTCTATATCGACACTGTTTACGTTTGCGTTTGATAAGAAGAAAAGTATGGAAGACCAAACAGGCCAAAAAAACTTATTTTTCAGTGACGAAAATTTCAATGTATTATTAACCAGATGGGTGACCATTTGTATGAGTTTGGTTTTTAATGTGTATGTGTGTGGGGGCCAGGCTCCCCAAAATGGGGGGGGGGCAATTTAAAGCAGAATAAAAAAAAATTATTTCAGCGCGTTTGGTCCACCGTAGTCGAAAGGCGGCAAACGTTTTCAAACGGGATCGAAAAAAATGATGCTATTTTTAACACAAAGGGCACAATATTTATCGATTTTTTTTGTATCGATTATTCAAAGCATGCCCTGTTTAATAATGGTCATGCATTATTCGGCTTGCTAAAAAAAAAATTGTTAATTTATTTATCAAAAATTTTAAAATGGCTTTTTTCGTATAAATATTAAAAAATTTTTTTTTGTTTTGCTTAACTTAAATTAATTATTTTACTTAAAATATTCACCGAATTTCACACTTCAAAACTCAAAAGCGGGATAATTAAACACAATCGAAGTTCTGATATTCAGACGTCAAAATAAGGTATGCAAACAATTTTTTTTTTTAATCTATAATTCTGTCCCTTACAACAACACAATATCTTGTTTTCAGTTTCAGATGATTATTTTAAGCATGTTTGTTCCCACTTCAAAACAAGGGGGGGTTTGTAAGCAAAAAAAATATATATATATAAATAAATCGTTTATGAAAAATAAGTACACTGTTATAAAGTTCATTCTTCTCCTAATAATCGCTGAAAATTTCGTATTGATCGGATAATTATCTGATTTTTGGTAGATTTTTAAAAAGACGGTCCGTCAAAAAGTACTGACCTGCCCCCCCCCCCCCAGTTTTGGCGGTGCCTAGTATATATTATTACAAAATCATTGAATCTATTGAATATTATATTTTACGAGTAACAATTTGCCCGGTGGACTAATTAGCAAAAATAAATAAATAAATAAATAAATAAATTAAAATAAATAAATAAATAAATAAATAAATTAAAATAAATAAATAAATAAATAAATTAAAATAAATAAATAAATAAATAAATTAAAATAAATAAATAAATAAATAAATTAAAATAAATAAATAAAATAAAAAATAAAAAGATAAGAGCGATAATGTGGTTCATCAAATCCCGTCTGTGCTTGACGATGATTGCCCTGGAAAGGTCACAATAATGTTTAGTTTTAAAATATACAAAGAAATGATTTGCCGCGATTTTCAATGGTAACTCTTTTAT
>NC_136506.1:84949763-85009763 GCF_053919585.1 Euprymna scolopes | reverse complement strand
TATGTCACAAAGTTTAACAAGGTTTTTTAATATAGATCCACAGAATATTGTGATATAGTGTTTCAGTGTGAACAGGTATGGTATAATAAATTATGGGGTTTATCTATTTTATTTTTACTTTCATCATATTTTGCTTTGGTTTTGATACCCCCAAATTCGAAGCTATCTCTTTACAACCCTTCCTTTTCATAACCTATCATACTTTCATAAATCAGAGTTCATTTTCTGTAGGATGTTTTTGAACCCAGTCAACGACGGGTACTTTTGCTTGTATATATATATATATATATATATATATATATATATATATATATATATATATATAAATACAGGCTGTCAAAAAAAAAAAAAACTATATATATATATATATATATATATATATATATATATATACTAGCATGGGTACCCAGCGTTGCCTGGGTTGACATGAAGTTCTGTTTGAAACACACCTGTATACTAATCATTTTCATCATGGGCAACGTGGATACCCCCACAACAAAATTAAAAGAACGGATGAAAACATGTAAATGTAATCGCCCCAAAAAAGAAGTATATAATACCCTCTCCACCGGATATTTCAGCAGAAGGGCTACAAAAAGAAACCATTCTCCGGATATTGAGCACTGGAAAGACCCCCCCTGCAAAGAAAAGATAATTAAAAATAAATCATTACAACTTTTGTTTCAATAAAAATAGCAGCAAATGCCCGTGCGATCGTAAAAATAAGAAAAAGAAAAAAAAAGATCTACCAAAAATTAATTCCAAAAGCAATTAAATGACATTTTTCATCATTTTATATTTCTAATGTAATCTTCCCCTCCTCATCCAAAAAAAAAAAAAAATTGAATTTGTCATATTTTGGGGTTCGTTAGAATGGTTTCATAAAAATTAATTAAACTTATCGTTATTTTATGTTTCAAATGTAATTCCTGCCCTCCACCACAAGAAAAGTAAAAGCTTTTGTATTTGTCATGTTTTGTCCCCTCGATCGCCAAACTTGAAAAAATGCTAGAGATGACATGTCTGGTTGAACGCTTTGTGTCCAAAAAGTGGGTGCTCATTTTACGTTAAATTTATATAGAAAAGTCATCCCCCACGCTAAAATGTTATTTTTTTTCAAAATTTCTTCTTTCATATTATTTATAAAGGCTGCTTAAAAGTATTAGGCCACAAAAAACAGGTCTTAATTTTTTTGCTCAATGTCAAGTTTCTTTCCAACTCCCCACCATCAAATTTTAAAATGACGACTTTTAACGGCTTTCCGTGATGCTGAAAACGAATATTACGTTTAAATTTGGGGCAGATAAGTAGTTTTAATGATATGAAGAAATTACTTTTGTAAAAAATGGCAGATCACTTTCCTATATAAATTTAACGTAAATTGAGCACTGGTGACCTAGTAATTTCTTCATATCATAAAACCAATTTAACTGTGATGTTCGTTTTCAGCACTCCTGAAAATTGGCGCTGTTTCTTTTTTTACTAAGAGATGCGTTAATTTTTTTATCTCATAATTTAGGACGCTAATTATGCTGTTAGTAAGTTTACAAAAGCATACTTTTGTTTTTCATTCTTTTTTCATTATAGAACTTATATAGTTGTTATAAGGTGCCTCTGCAGTTTAACATGTCATAAAAATTCTATTTACATTAGGAGGCGGTTAAGCAAAGTACAGGAGCACCTGGTAAAAACTATAAAAATTCTATAATTGATACCCACCTAAAAAAAAAAAAAAAATTTTTGTAAACCGCTTACTGACAGCATTATCTACGTCCTAAATTATGAAAACATAAACGAATTTCTTAGTAAAAAAACAGCGCCGGTTTTTGGTGGTGCTGAAAACGAATATCACGATTAAATTTGTTTTATGATATAAAGAAATTATTAGGTGGTTAGAAAGTGGGTGCCCATTTTATGTTAAATTTATATAAGAAAGTGATCCCCCACTTTTTGAAAAAGTAATTTTTCATATCATGAAAACTACTTATCTGCCCCAAATTTAAATGTGATATTCGTTTTCAGCACCATCGAAAGCCGTTAAAAGTTGCCATTTTCAAGTTTTTTGAGGAGCTGGAAAGAAACTTGACAATGACCATTTTTTTCTAGGGGTTAAACGACGCTGGGTCACGTCGTAAAAACGGACTATTTTTAATTTAAGATATTAAATACATTATAAAGAAAATCTGTTTTGCAGGCAATTAACACACTTACTATGGTATAATTATTATAATAAATCCTGGGCAACACCGATTAAATTTTATAAACAAAAAGAGCAGAGGATGATGGATTTTGCTCACATGCGTCTCTGACTAACTCAGCCTTCGCGAGGATGCAAGTAAATGAGGACATTAGTTTTAATTATTTTTCTGTAACAAATAAAAAAGGTTTCTTAAAAATTAAGAATAAGCGAAAAAACATTCCTCCGAATTAAAAATAAAAATAATAATTCAGCTTAGAATAATATTTCAAAATGAAAACAAATATTTAATAACGTGCTCCATTTCAATTAAACTATCACAGTTATTTCCCCTTTTGGTTTTCTGGTTTTTGGTTTGAAAATAAAACGGTTTCAGATTTCATATAAAATCAGTTAAATCAAATATAACTTGAAATTTAAATAAACTAAATAATTAATTTTTAATTAATACAGTTGAAACAAAGCTATTATGTCGAATAAGTAATGTCACCGAGGTAATTATTTAAATAGATTTAATTTAATGTGATATGTTAATGACCGTAACTCAATAATGTAACTGCGGTTTGAAGAATGCTATATATTGAAATAACGTATACAATATAATGTCTTCTTTGACAAAAGTATCTTAATATTGGCATTAATATTTCTTAACCAGGAGAGGTGTACACACATTTGGCCTTTATATTACACACAGACACACACACACACACACACAGATGCTACTACTTTAGGGGTGAGGGTCCACAATAACACCTTAACGTTAGCTTTTATTTATTTTTTTAGTTGAATCATATTGTGTCGAATACATTCACCTCATAAATTCACGTTCTTATTAAAGTGAAAGCCCCCCCCCAAAAAAAAGTCGGAACTTTACACAATTCTCGATACAACTTTTGAATAACTGTTCTTTCCTTCTCCACTTGCACGTGGAACTCTTTCGAAAATAGATAAATAAATAAATAATAAAAAATAAGAATGCTAAAAACATTTACATAACTTTTTATTTTTATTTATATATCTGTTTAAGCTTTTTCGTCAGTGTACTAGAAGGAGTTCAGTTTATTACAACCCTTTCTGCGTGTTCCTTACATTACAATAGTACAACCCTGAATCTGACGGCGCAATACTACACCGTTCAATACTGTAAAACTGAAACAAAGCTGTTCTGCTTGAAAAGGGCACCATTTTCTTCTTATTCATATTTATATCGATTCTTTGCTTTAAAAAACTAAACTACTTACGTATTTACTTTTTTAATATCCCATTTTGCTGTTTCGGATTATTTTACTAAAGTAAGTAAAGCTTCCTTATTTTTCAAAACTGTTTTTGTTTCTTTGTTTTTCAATATTTCGTCGATATTATTTAGTAAGAGTGTTTAGCAGAAAAGCCAACAAACGATTACCCGAAAAAATAAATATACAAGAAATAAATATTACCATAGTCAATAAAAGTTCAGTTCATGTTTTTTTTGTTTTGAAATAGTTTTTAATGCTCTTTACTTGAAATAATTTCAGCAAACCGAAATTAAAACAACATTTGAGGCGATAACTACTTAAATGAATTTTTATATCAACTACACATGCCATAATCGAATATTCCTCAAGCACAAAATAACGGAAAACATTAAAATATGTTTATAAATATTCCTTACATTGACGGAACTCTCTTAAATTATTAACACAGAATACTCAGGTGCCCCTCCTCCAAATTGAAAACGGGGCTGTCCATTTCAAAGTCGCTACCATTTTGATTTTTTTTAAACCGGTTCGTGAATTAAAAAAATTTTTTTACAAACTACTTAAAAATACTAACCAATGAACTTTTCTACCATAAAAGTAACTTTTATTGACTATGGTAACATTTATTTCTTGTATATTTATATTATTATATATATAACATTTTCTCTTTGTAAGGAAACATCATTTTGTTGGTCACTCTTGGCTACGAATGGAAACAAAGTTGATATAAAAAAATATATTTTCGCGAAAATTATCTTTACTTTCATCATATTTTGCTTAGGGTAAAATTTTTGAGTATCAAAACCTATCTCTTTACAACCCCCTCCATTTTCATAACCTATCATACTTTCATCAATCACAGTCCATTTTCTGTAGGCTGTTTTTGAACCCAGTCAACGACGGGTACTTCTGCTAGTATATATATATATATATATATATATATATATATATATATATATATATATATTAGGATGAGTTACCTGGAGCGCTGGCCTTTCCCTCGCCTCTTGTCCTGTGTCACAATTACCTGGCGAATATACCCGGTGAACTAAGTGCAAGTGTAATACAAACAATTGCACTAAAAGAAACGATTACAACCCTAAAACGATTTCACGGTTGTATTTTCTGAAATATTGGATACCTAGCATTTTTTAGGATGCCCCATCTGAAGCAAAACCCAAGAGGAAAATTAGATGGGCAGACATCCTAGCCGCCCGTCACAGAGTCATGACACGGCCTGAGTAATTCATATTCGAAGATACCTCTTTGACGATTTTTTGAGTAAGGAATGACCTTGCATCTACCGAACTGATCTATAGTTATGAGTAGTCCTAGGAGGTCGACCCGCCTAAGTCGTTGCCTCTCATCTTTCGAGTAGAGTAAGATTATTGCTTAATACCTGGGCCGCTCCACCCGAGGAATGCCGATGGAGCTGCCCAGGCAATTTTTCACACGTCGGAATGCTACTCTTTAGGAAATCTGGCTTGAGCATACAACATAATACCGTTGATACACCGGTTCTCATTAGATCATAGAAGTTAAGCAATGTTGAGCCTGGTTAGTGCCAGATGGGCGATTATTTGGGAATACCAGGCGCTGTATGTAGGAGGACGTCGACAACTCCCTGGAGGACTGCAAATATCTAACATTATCATTCCTCCTGACCGGGATATACATGCGACTGGGGATCGCTTGTGAATTTAATATACTATTCCCTTAACTCTTAAACCTCTGTCCCATCGCCGAAATATTGCATACCTATGCTTGTTTTACAAGTATTTTAATGGAATGTGCTCCGACAAACTCAAATCACTTGTACCCCACTCCCTTGACGTAAACACTCCCGGCTAACCCGACAAGCAGCATACTCACAGCCATACACTGTAGAAATCCCTAGATACCGGAAAGCCTTACACTCTAATGATTTTTGCTTTGAACTGCTAGACTTATGAATACTTCCCCGGGCTACTGCTTCCCTGACTGTACTGACATGCAGAAGTTCAAGTATAATGTGAATAGACATCTCGCTGCTCAACTCCTTACATAATGTCCTTGTAGATTTGGTCCCACATAGTAGCTCCTTACGTCTAACCGATTGTTGGTTGGTTGGTTTTGTGTTACGGCATATCAACCCTTTTCAAGTTATTTAATGCCGAATCCAGTGATTTTGAAGAATTTTTTTTTTTAAATAGAATATATATATATTTTTTCAAGTCGGTTTCTATTTAATCAATAGTTGGGGCCCTAACAGGTAACACTACTCTGGGTCAGATTGGACCTGGGAGCAATGGTAATTAAAGAGTGGTTTCACACTCCCGAAAGCCCGCAAGCTTGGGTCTAACCATTGGATATAGTTTAAGGTCATATCCAGAACCACGTCCAATTGATACCGTGCCTTGTTTGAAGTGAATTGAAGTTTTTAAAAAAATCCTCCTTCGGAGAAAGCCTGTTCAACCCGCTCTGGCTTGACTCTCCCCACATCCCAATCTATTTATTACGAACCTATTCGATAAGGTTTGCCTTGCGCTCAATCTGATAAACCATGAACTGTCGCGGCGGCTCCAAACACTCTCATGCTGTCTTGTTATGCCTATTTTCGTAGAAACAGAATGCTCCGTCAGAGTATTGCCCACACCTTCTCCGATCACCCGGCCTTGTGTCGCATCTTCATGCGAGTGGAATAATATAAATACACAGAGAGACAGACGAACAAGCAGACGGACAGACATTCATACGCATATACTTATTTAATATAGATATAGGTAACTGAGACTGTTTTTCGATAATTTTGAAAATGTTCAAATGAAATAGAAAATTACTTCTAACTCAACACGACAATATATATATATATATATATATATATATATATATATATATATATATATATATATATATATATATATATATATATATATATATATATAACAAGAAACAAAACAATGAAAAAATAATAAAATGATACAAAAACAAAACAAAATGAAACAGAAAACTTAATTTCTACGACATGGAATATTGAAACGAAAATTTTGGCATTACTTTTTTTTCCTTTTTTTCGATATTCTAATATTTTGATATCCGAAATCTACGTGGACACAGGAATTAAGAGCACATTTTCCCGAATGTTTATCCGAAGGCAATTCGTTGGAAATAACGAAGAGAAAAAAAAAATGAATGAATAAAATAAAAATTAAAAAATAAAGAGACAAATGCGATAATATGTAAAGAGTCTGTTTGAAGATGTCGGCTCGATCGTAATTCGTGATGAAAAACGGTCGTCGATAAACTAACCTGTAAATAGGAGAAAAAGTAAATTCAAATTTTATTGATATTTTAATTCTCGGGTCCGCACGCACATACACACATGCATGCACACACATGCACGAACGCACACGCGTGAGCGCGCACACACACACACACACACACACACATATTGATTGTATGTATCGCTGTAGTTTCCTAGATGTAAATCCACTGAAACTCCAATGTTTACCAAAAAGTGGTCAATAACAAGCAATGTTTAATTATCGTATGCATATTTATACAAACATTATTGGCTACATATGTGCATACACGTTTCTGTTATAATTCACTTAGAAAAAAAAAAGGAGTCTTTAGGCCAGAGTTTTTTTACAAGGAAACGATACCCATTCCTTTTCCAATAACGGAGAAACTTCGTATAAAACAAGTGTCTATTCAGAAGTTGGTGTCATTGTAGAAAATCTGGCCTAACAACGCTGCCTCTCGCAAGTAATATTCCGCAGAAACATGTATGCACATATGTAGCCAATAATATTTGACCATATATATATAATCGCGTTGACACACCAGTTCTCGTCAGATCACAGAAATTAAGCAACGTCGAGCCTGGTTAGTACCAGTTGGGTGACTATTTGGGAATTCTAGGCACTGTATTAGGTGTATCAGAATTTTTGTTGGAATTTTTGACACCCTAACACGAAACTGCGAATAAAATAAAAAAAAAACTCGTAATTTCTCTTTTAAAAGTGGGTTGTTTATTTTCGTCCAAAATAAACTATTAAAGTTTTTTTTAAAGTAATAGAAATATATATATATATTTTTTTCAAAAAACAGTAATGAAATTAATTGAATTTTACGAGCTCAGTATTTTTCAATTTTTAAACTTTAAAAATCTATCAAAATTTTTCTATCGATTCAATTTTTACAATATTTTCAGGGTCAATGTGAAATTTTATGCTCTTTCCAATAAACTGAATATAATATTTTAGACAAACGTTTTTTTTTTAATTCCCCCCCCATTTTCAAGTGTCTATTAAAAAGTAAATAATTAATTTACTGACCAAAGTTTTATATATCACAAATTAAAGATAAAAGATCAATGCATAATATATTCAAATTTAAAACAAAAAAGTAGTGTTTTTTTAGAAATATACTTGTAAAGTCCGAAGTTTAAAACCTTTTTTTTTTTTTAAAAAACACGTTTTTTTTTGTTTAAAATTTTTTTTTTTTTATAATTAAACCTTGGTTCTTGCTCCTTTAATTGAAAAAAAAAAAATAGGGCTTGAATTACATTTTCCGAGGAGTTATAAGCTTGGAAAGACGGGGTGGAATTATTCAATATTTTTCACGAAATTTCTGACACACCTAGCACTGCATGTGCTCTCCGCTTATCTCTGCATTTGTTTACGGTTGTCCTTAACATAGACTTCACTTGCCAGTGGTATTTAACAATGTCGACTCAGGAGAGGTGTGGTTGGAGATTGCGCACCTCCTGACACAAAATTTTCACACGCAGGCACCCTTACGTGATTATCCATAGTCTGTCAAAGACTGAAGGAGCATGTAAAACATCGTTAATTCATTACCCACACAGCATCAGCCATATAGCGTAAAAGTGAGAAGTTTTGACTGTCATTGCGGGGTTCGATGCGTATTAAGCGACGCACTTTGTGTAAACAAATTGAGCGGAGGCATTTGGACGATGTCAAAAAATCGTTAATTCATTACCAACACAGCAGCAGCCGTATAGCGTACTGGTGAGAAGCCTTGACTGTCATTTGGGCGGTAGGGTTTCGATTCTGGCTTGAGGCAGTTGACTGTCTAGCCGTACTGATGAGCTGTGAAACAACGAAACAGTACTGTATGTGGATGACTATAATGCTCCCTATCTTGTATTGAGCATATTGGGAAGTGATATACAAACTGCCATTAGCGTATTAAGCGACGCTCTTTGTGTAAACAAATCGAGCGGAGGTATTCGGACGATGTCAAAACATTGTTAATTCATTACCCACACAGCATCATGAGAAGCCTTGACTGTCATTTGGGCGGTCGGGTTTCGATCCTGCCTGTGGATCACAATATATATATATATATATATATATATATATATATATATATATATATATATATATATATAGAGAGAGAGAGAGAGAGAGAGAGAGAGAGAGAGAGAGAAACAGACAGACAGTCAGAAATGGTAAAAAAACAGAATAAAAGTACTCAATACTTTGGTAGAGCTAAATATGTTTTTTATTTTAGCATTGACTTAATCCCTTTCAATTGTTTCCGCGGACAGAGAAATGACTGTTTGCTTCGTCAGACGGCAAAAGTCAAAATGGGAAAGGGAAGAAAATATGATTTTTAGGATTACGAGTGGATATTAACAAAATAAGAGAAAAAAAAAAGAGAAAAGGGGGAGATAGAAAGAAAGAAAGAAAGAAAGAAGCATACATTTGCGTCATGATTAAATTAAGTTGAATTGAAAAGTGATGAGTGGAGATTACGTATTTGAAATGAATTAAGCGTGTCAAAATGCGGACGTTGCCATCGTTGGGATGAGGGCGTTACACGTAATGAAGTGTTGTCGGAGAGGCTTTTTTCGGCCGCAATGTTAACATACCTTTAGTTGATTGCATTCTAACATAGTTCTATATATCCTATATAGACGCCCTAGACGTGTTGAGTGGAAAGGTATTTATATGAAAAATAGTTAACATATGTCCAGTTAGTTACATTTAATGTACGTTCTATTATTGATATTTGGGTTTGCGGTAATTGCGTTATTTGAGTAAATGTTAAAAAATAGTTAGAAAAATAGAGAATTAATAATTAGGAAAGAAAAAAGGCGTGAAATATTGGGGTTTAAAAAATTAAAGAAAATTTTATTGGGTGAGTATTTGATGTGAAGGGGTCTGTTTAAATAATTAATGGACTTAAATTTATATAGATAAAACTAAAGAAAAATGGGGGTATCTAAAAGGAGTAAAAAGATTTAAAATGACACTATTAAATGGTATGGAGTTTAGTGAGAATTTAATAGCAAACAAATGATTAGGGTGTTTGATTATAATACAATATGAATAATTAGATATAGTGCGATATAAAAGATGAAGGTAGGAGCAATTTATAATGGTTGTATTTGGGTGTGTAGTAATAAGTTAAAATGGGTAGGGTGATAATGTTAAAGTGTGCGATTTGTAGATTTAGAGAGTAATAGTAGATGAATCTTTGTAGGGTGGGAAGTTGCCCAAGAGGTGGGCTTTGTAGAGTTCACAAATTATTGACATTTCACTTCTAATGTTTAATAATTTATCTCTATCTTTAAAATTAATAATAAAGGGGGAGTTTAAAGATTTACAGGTACTGGATTTTGAAATAATTTTCCAGTTAATAGTAGGTGTAAAATTATTGTGGATCAAGTTTAGGTAGTGAGTAGTTAGTGAGGTTTTGTTGGGGTAGTTGGGGTGATTAAAGGAGCATTTATCAACTCTAAAACGATCTTTAAATGAAGTTCCAACAAATCTGATGTGGCATTTTTTATCATTAGAGTTTTCTACAGGGGCGATTGTAGCTTTGCAAACTACTTCTGTCTGTATGTATTGTTGTTAAAGTGGACACCTTGATTTATTTATGCAAGTACAGTTTTTTGTGTTATGTGATTGTTGTGATTATTATTTTTGTTGTTAAGTATACTATTATTATGTTTCTTAATCATATTTTATAGGTTGTCACTAGACATGTAACAGAGTTTTATGGCATTTTTATTAAAGAGTTTGTGTAAGATGTTATTCGGAGGGAAGTGAGTGTTAATTAATTTGAAGAATTTTTTCCCAGTTTAGTTTTAATCATTACTAACATTTTCGCCCGGCGTTGCCCGGGTGTTTGGAGGTGTATGTTGAGCAAAAAAAAAAAAAAAAAAAAAAAAACAGCGGTCAATTTTTTAAACTTTGACCCCTATTATGACCCCTTAACATTTATGGTTTTGGAAATATATTTAATAATAATGTACGGCACTCGCCTGCTTCAATAAAATCCCCCCAATATCTCCATTTCATTCTTTCATTCTGTCTGTTTCATTTGTTACTTCTCTTTTCGTAAAGCGGTGAATTAATAGCAACACTAGTCGCCGAAACGACGTTGGTGCTATGGAAACCAGTTATAAAAAAACGTCGCTCACCCTCTTACGATTTTGGACACCAGAAAATTCATTAAAACTTTTGTTTTACTGAACCAAAACTGAGAATATTTTTTTCACATTATAGCTGAGAAGGTGATCTCGTATAAACTCTAATAATTGTTTGAAATTTGGTCGAAAAATGAACGAGCGGTGAAGCTTTAAAGCAGTTTTAAATGACTAAAACTATCACATAGCCATGTGTTAAAACACTACCGTGTTTGAATTATATATATATATATATATATATATATATATATATATATATATATATATATATATATATATACTAACAGGTAGACCAGACGTTGCCCGGGAATGAATGACGATCAAAGATTGTTTCATCCTTCCATATTTTATTGTCGAATCGATTGATTGCCTGCTCTAGTTGGAAACCCACCGCGGTTGACTGGGAAGAAGTTTCACATGCAGTGACTTAGTTCACGATACACTGTAGTCTACATTGCACTGTAGAGAACCTACTGTTGATTTTATGAAATTAGTTATGTTTTCATTTAAAATGGCTTAAAGTAAAGTTTAAAATGCAAAACTCAAGTATCATGCTTTAAACAGTAACATTCATTTCAGACACACCTCTATCACATGAAAGAACTTACTGTTGATTTTATATGCCGAACCTTTCTACTTGTGCGATTATAATGGCACAGATTAAGTTTAGCATTCAAAAGTCAAGTATCATGGTTCAGTTGTGCTCTAAACAGAAACATTAGTTCGAACGCACCCTTGTCATATCAATTAACAAACTGTTGATTTTATATGCCTGGCCGTTCTGCTTGTGCAGTAATAAAACTTTTAAAATGCACTTGTGATGTCAGGCTGTATAAGGTGTTAACTTTGGTCGCATGTTTCTTCTTTCATAGATTTGTTTTCGATTATCGATTATCAATATTATCGAAAACATTCCAATACAAAACCTATCAAAAAACACTGCCAGACATATAAAGTACATTTGTGTTAAATTTTTAAAAATCGGCTCAGCCGTTTAAGAGACGATAAGGAAAGAACACAAACATTCAGGTAAGGTTCCTTTTATATAATAGAAGAGATAGAAGATAGAATAGAACAGAATAGAACAGAATAGATAGATAGATAGATAGATAGAATAGAAAAGAACAGGATAGATAGATATATAGATAGACTAAAATAGAACAGAATAGATAGATAGATAGATAGAATAGAATAAATAGATAGACAGATAGATAGATAGATAGAATAGAACCGAATAGATACGTAGATAGACATAGATAGATATAGATAGATAGAATAGAATATATATAGATAGATAGAATAGAACAGAATAGATAGATAGATAGATAGATAGAATAGAACAGAATAGATAGATAGATAGATAGATAGATAGATAGATAGAATAGAACAGAATAGATACGTAGATAGATATAGATAGATCGAATAGAATAGATATAGATAGATAGGTAGATAAAAATATGAATAGAGCAGAAGAGCTAGAAGATAAATAGAAATAGAGATGATGAAAGGCAACGTCTGCGTATGCGTTTGTATGTCTAGCTAAAACCTTAAAAATCCAAAATAAACATATATAAAGTTTATATTTTTTTGATCGGTGTTTCTCCGGATGTACAGTGTGGAACGATAAAATTGTCGCCCCAGAAAAGACGACATGATTCAATTTCCGTTTAATGAAAGCCGGTTTTCTTTTCGTTTTTTTTTTGCGTGTGTTACAGATCATCTACTAGTTGGCCAGTTGTGTACAAATCCCAAGAGAGAAAGAAACCTTCTTCTATCATGTCTGAAATTGAGACAACGTTCAACGAGTGAGATCAGAGATGCGCCACTGTACAACCTATTCTCTCTACCGTCTCAAGTTATGGCAACATTGCCAGCACCCTCAAAATGAATGGCTGAATTGCCACGAATAACAGGGACGTGCTCAGGGTGATGAGTTTCCGGCCACGGTTAT
Source organism: Euprymna scolopes (assembly GCF_053919585.1). Lineage (NCBI taxonomy): Eukaryota > Metazoa > Mollusca > Cephalopoda > Sepiida > Sepiolidae > Euprymna > Euprymna scolopes. The sequence goes on along the minus strand of NC_136506.1, from coordinate 84,996,933 downwards.
GGTTTTTAGTGGTTTTAAGTGAGGACCACATCATGCCACCTCACATCTTCGAAGTTGGCTTGAAAGTCAACACCAAAGTGTACCTGGATGTGTTGAAGAGTGTGGTGATCACCAGGTGCAATCAGGTGGCCGATGGCAGATCCTGGGTGTGGCAGCAGGACTCGGCGCACAAGTCCAAATCTACGACTTTGTACCCTTCTCTCACTGGCTCCCCCCCACCCCTCGATCTGAACCCACTCACCTACTTGGTTTGAGTCATACGTCGAGAACATCACCAACATGACCTCCCACAACACCAAAGCCAGCCTGATCGCCACGATCTGCTGAGTATTCGCGGAGCTCCTCCTTGCGTTTGTGGGAACGGTTGGCTCCCTGTTCCAAACCCGTATTGAGGCTAAAAGCGGCTTCATTGAATAGATGTCAGCTCTACTAGATAATCAAGTTACCTGAATTGATTTTTTTAAAATAAATGTTTTAAAATAAAGCTGCAATACGATTTTCTTTCGGGCAATTTTACTGTTCCACCCTGTATAATATTTAAAATTTAGAAAAAAAAAATATTACTTCCTTTGGAATAGAAAATGGCAAATAATTCGTTAAGGGCTGGTCAAATCTCATCGTACTTTCATTAGTGTGTTTCATCTGCGCATGCGCACATTTCCTTGCCTTCTAACACTGAAACCTAATTTAATTTCGAACGCTTTTGTTTATCGCAAGTCGCTAACTCGATAGAACGAAACGATGGAGGTATAAAAGTGTTAGTTTGGATTCCAGCTCATATTGTCATCATTTAATTGTTATTATTTTACCTTTTTTCTTCGGGGGGGGGGGGTTAAAGGTTACCAGAGACAAATTTAAAAACTCTTTAAGAAACTATGTTAAAATGCCAAAACAAACACACACACAAAAAAAAGCAAAAAAAAAAAAACAAAAAACAAAAAAAAATCGCATGTGTAAATTAAGGGTAATCGTGAAGACAAAAAAAAAATGGTAAATAAAGTTAATAATAATTTTTGAAAAGCAAATTTTGGGTTTAATATTATTTTAAATTTTGAAAAAAACAAAAAAACAAAACATGTTTGATATGATTATTAAGGGTTATTGTCAAGATGAAATAAAATATTTTTTCAATACATATTTTGTTTATAATACTGTTATGATATAATAATGTTTTCATGTTGACAAAAGCTTACACGTGTTTATGTAGCAGGGGGCGCTAGCGGTCTATTCTAGAAGCCATGGAGGCGCTAGCGGTCTATTCTAGAAGCCATGGGGGCGCTAGCGGTCTATTCTTGAAGCCAAGCGGGTGCCAGCCCAAAGAAATTTGAAAAAACCTGATTTATTATATTTCTCTTAATAAAACAAAAATTGTAATCTTCAAGTTCAATGTAAACAAGTTTTTGTTGAGCCGTCCTCTTAAATAATCCAAATTCTACCCAATCTACACTAATAACGATTACTATATTACCACCTTATGTTCATTAATCCTTATACTCGAGTAGCCTTCAGGCCTTGATAAGTGGCGAATCCCTTGTAAAAAAAAACAAAAAAATAATAATATGAAATAGTTAGTTCTAGACCTGGTTGATTTATCATGGAATTTCCTTAAAACTAGGTTTGGAACTTTCTTTTCTTTTTTTTTTCACCTTCGGTTGGTTTTAATTATTGGAATATTTTTTACGTGCTGAGAAAGACTTTTGGGTTTGTATTACTATATATTCGAAAAAGTGGTAAAAAATCAAATACATAACAAATAAAGGCAAGATAAGTTACTCTTCTACCTATTTGGAAATGTTTTTAGTGGTTTTACTCACTTTAAAACGTGTAATCGGTTCGAAAATCATACAATGTTTATCAATATATTTTAAAAAGAAAAATGTCGGCATACTTGCCGTTGAACTCGGTAAGTTTGGGAAAATGAGTTCAAACAAACAAATTATACAAAATACTGTTAGAAACCCACCGAATATGTCTCCGCCTATGTCACGGTCACATATATTGAGCGAGTTTTTAACAGTATTTTGTATAATTTTTTTGTTTTAACTCATTTTCCTAAACTTACCGTGTGCAACAGCAAGCATGCCGCCATTTGTATTTTTCAAATATATCGGTAAACACTGTATGTTTTTCGAGCCGAATAAACACTTTACATTAAATAAAAGCACTTAAAAATTATCCAGTTTGGTAGAAAAGTAACTTACTTTGCCTTTGATAACATTTATTTGTTATATATTTGTTTTTTTTTTGTTTTTTTTGACAACTTTTTCGAATCTATGTGTACAGTAAAAGAAACCCAGACTTTTCTGTTTCACATAAGGTTGTTTCTCTTTTGAAGAGCCGCCCCTTTTGTTAGTGCATCGGTAAACAATGGCTGTCTTGTTGTGTTCCCCCCAGGGGCCGTGTGACGTATACAAAAGGGTTGTTACCAAAGGCAAGGCGAACCGATATTGCGCTCTGTTTATAACGAGATAAGCATGTTTCTGGCCTTTTAGTTGGATCGTAAGGAGAATTCTAGATTCACGACACGAACTGGCCTTTATCTGAGATAAATATGGCTCCGGTTCAAATTCCAATACCATTTGTCTTTTTGTTGTTGTTGTTGTTGTTGTTGTTGTTGTTGTTGGTGTTGTTGGTGTTGTTGTTGTTGTTGTTGTTGTCGTCGACGACGACGACGACGACGACGACCCACAAGGAGCTTTCACACAGGTCATCAAAGATCTCATACGGCCTATGGTGTTCCTAGGAAGCTGAGTGACAACAAGTCTCCCTAGATTTTCCAATACTCCCCATCTCTTTCGTTAACATTTGCAAATAAATTTGCATTATCGCAACAGCTGCTTGCCATTGATTTCTCATTGGCAGCGGCCAATGATCTTTACTGAAATTTGAGTGGCAATGAACTTTCACACAGGTCATCATCAAAGAATTTTCTTTGAAAACAACCTGTGGTATTCCCTAGAGTCTGAGTGACAACAAGTCTCAAATTAATTTGCGTCATCGCAACAGTCGTGTCTACCATTGATTTCTCATTAGTAGCGACCATTGGTCTTCACTGAGATACGGGTGGCAATAAGCCTCTCCAAGGTCCCAGTCCTCCTCGCATTCATCCAGCGGAGGTCTGGTTAGTGCTTTCTTTCCTCGGTCTTTCTATTTCCTCTTTATTTGATGCGGCACCAATTATTATTATTATTATTATTATTATTATTATTATTATTACTCATCATCATCATCATCATCATCATCATCATCATCATCATTATTATTATTTTGTACTCACTGGAAGTTCTCACACAGGCCATGATCGGAAATTACTCTGACAACATCCGTCGCTGTTTCCTGGAGTCTGGGTGACAGCAAGTTCCCCCAGATTTCCAGTACTCTCCACCTCTTTCGATAAGCTTTGCAAATGACTTTGCGTTATTGCAACAGACGTTTACCATTGATTTCTTGCTATTAACAACTATTGGTCTTCACTGGAATTTCAGTGGCAAGAATCTTTCCCAAGATCTCGGTCTTTTTCGCATTCATCCAGTGTAGGTCTGGCTAGTGGATTCTCTCTTCGGTCTGTTCATCCTCCTCGACTCTTCATGCCTAGTTAGAGTGACGCAAGTCTGTACCAACACCGCCATGATTTTTTTGTTTGTATTTTTTTTTTTTTTGCAATTTCACTTTTCTTGGTACACTGCGATGTTCCTCTATTTTTTTTTTGTATGTTTGTTTTGCTTTTGTTGCAGTTTTCATATGAAGGGTTAGATATAACACGATCAGCCGGTCACTGGCGTATAACCGGCTTCACGTGTTACACTAAATGTCTTAGAAACGGTCCCATGAAGATGTGAAGATGGGCCAGTCATTAGGGTCTGTGTATCGAAAAGAAAACATACCTGAGATGTTGGATATGGGTATGTGGCTCCTTCATTCTCTCAAGATGACCTCTTCGCCCTGGTGGCATTCTGATTGGAATCTTTCTTCGACGTCTTCCGGACTGCTTCGTTGTTTAATGGAGACATTTATGGCAGACACAAGAAAACACACAACACGACACAATCGTAATATTTGAGAAATGTGATTAACTATTTATTCTACAAAATGTATACAATGTATACATTAAGGCAATTTACAATTGATAATCTTCAAAATTAAACTAACTAACCTAACTATGAGAGGAGGGGGGTGCTTCAGCTCCTCTCATTTACAGAGGGACAGAAAAATACGTGCTTACCTCATACTGTCCGGACGAAAAAGAGGCTGATAGAGGAAAGGGGATTCTAGCAAGACCGTCTTAAAAGACAAGATGGCCGGTGGGCAAAAATAATTTAATCTGCTGACGTCATCACGGATAGTCCATACCGGTGACACCGGTAGGCATTCGTAACGTCTTGAAGTCAGTGTAATATTTCCTTTTTTTATTAAAATGCCTTCACAGTGCATCGTTCCAACTTGCTGAGGAAATCGTAAAGGACCAAAAAGTGACAGTATTTTCATTTCCGAAAGATAAAGAATTATAATGCAGTAAAAAAAAAAAAGATTTTACACCATCTCCATTCAGCAAAGTAAGTTTTAACGTGCTCCCCCCCTGTATTTAACACGATGTAACTATAATTTAATTCAATATTATCATCCTAAATGTTCTACCATTCAAAAGAAGAAGCTTCAAATAAATTGCTAATATTAAAAAAAAATTTTTTACAGCATACAAAACTAATGAAAATGCGAGACAACATCGACTCTTTAAAACACGATTTTTTTAAGCTGTTGACACACGTTTTAAAAATCTAACAATAATTTATTTTTCTGAAAATTTTCAATATTTAAAAATAAATTATGCCGGCTGATAAAATTTTTAAACTTTTTTTTAAAGCTAGAAAGATAAAATTTAAAAATACTTATTTTTATATATATATATATATATATATATATATATATATATGAAACTAAACTAAAAAAAAAAAAAAAAACGCGCGTTCACTCGTGGTCTTAAACAGTCTTGGCCTTCGGGACCAGATCAAAGTGTAGTATCTGTTCTCCAGATGCTGCATTCTATTTCTTGTTCTCTTTCGGTGGAGGAGAAATCCTTCACGACTGAGACAATTTTTATTTTTGTACCTTTTCTCCACGTTAAAAAACGACCCTGGTGTCTAACTCTGTCCCGTGGGGAGGCATAGTAAATAAGTACAATTCATTTCATTAACGTAATTGGGTTTGTATTACTGTACACATAGATTCGAAAAAGTTGTCAAAAACAAATATATAACAAATAAATGTTATCAAAGGCAAGATAAGTTACTTTTCTACCAAATATTTTTCGTGTTTTTATTCAATGTAACATGTTTATTCAGCTCGAAAAACAGTGTTTACCGATGTATTCGAAAATTCAAGATGGCGTCTGATTCTCTCTTTAACACGGTAAGTTTGGGATAAGGTGTTATAAATAAAAAAACTATACAACATACTATTAAAAACCCGCCGAATATATGTCAACCTATGTCACGGTAACATATATTGAGCGAGTTTTTAACAGTATTTTATCTGGTTTTGTATTTATAACACCTTATCCCAAACTTACCGTGTTAAAGAGAGAATCAGACGCCATCTGGAATTTTCGAATACATCGGTAAACACTATGTTTTTCGAGCTGAATAAACATGTTACATTGAATAAAAACACGAAAAATATATCCAGTTTGGCAGAAAAGTAACTTATCTTGCCTTTGATAACATTTATTTGTTATATATTTGTTTTTTGACAACTTTTTCGAATCTATGTTTACAGTAATACAAACCCACGTATTTTAACAAACTGAAAATATGGATATAAAAAAATGATTTTGCATGTTATTTTTGTTATGTGGTGAAATAATCTTAAATAAGAAACATGATTTTTTCTTTAGGTTAATTTTTTTACTGTGCAATATTTCAAATAACTTGTGTTTTTTTTAATTATTTTTTATTATTAATATTAGATGAGTTTCAGTATAAATCATCGTGTTCTTTCTTTATTTCTTTATTTTAATCCAATTTTGAAGTTTTGTAACGCTGTCTGTAAAAATTACTGTTCATTATTGACAGTCTAAGAGTTCCACATATCTTGCTTGTTGGGACCTCGGCGATGACGTCATTTTTTCAGCTGGCCGGCCATCTTTATAACGAAGGCCACGATTCTAGGCTGCATTTCTGTGTATCTCTGCACTTATGGCCAAATCACCACCCGACCATGCTGAAGAGTGTGCTAACAACCGTGGCACTGAGATATAGTGCCACGTAGCGTTTGTAGCCCATGTGAATTAGTTTCCGCATTCGAGGGTTTTCCTAAAGATTTTAGCTGTTGTCAGCATTATTTTCTGTTGTATAGTTTTATACAAATTATTATTTACTCACTGCAAGTAGTCACCATCATCAATGATTTCTCTTTGAGGATAACTTGTGGTGTTCTCTGGTATCTGAGTGACAGCAAGTCTCCCCAGATACCTAGTACTCTCCATCTCTTTCGATAATCCTTGCAGATGAATTTGCGTTATCGCAACTGCCACTTACCGATGACTTTTTCGTTGGCAGCGACCATTAGTCTTCACTGAAATTTGGTTGGCAATAAAGCTCCCCAAGGTCCCAGTCCTCCTTGCAGTCATCCAGCGGAGGTCTGGCTAGTGCTTTCTCTCCTCGGTCTTTTTCATCCCCCTTAACCCTCCTCATTTATTAGTGTGGAGCCAGTTTATGATGACATACACACACAACAGAAAAAAAAAAAATATATATATATATATATATATATATATATATATATATATATAAAAGGAGGGGCGCAGAGGCACAGGGGGGTTAACTTACAATTATATAGTTTCAGTTTTTACGATTCCATTTGATGTTCCTTTGGATTTTACATCCGTAGTAGTTTCTGTATGTAAAGTTTGTGCCTGTAGCCCATGTGTGTTAGTCTCCGCATAAAAGGGTTTCCTTAATATTTCAGCCGTTTTCATTATTGTTATCCGTTGTATCTTTTCAGACCCCCCCCCCGACCCAAATTTCCCTAATTTTTTTTCCAAAGTTTTTCGGTATTGCTCCTAGCGCTCCTTCAATTAGTGGTCTTATCTGGGCTTTATTCATCTTTCAGATCCCTTTGAACTCTCTGACCAGTTCCCTATATTTGCTCATTTTCTCTTTCTCCTTGTTCTTCACTCTGTGGTCTGCTGGAACTGCAAAATCTACAATCTGGCAGGACTTTTCTTTCTTGTTAACTATTATGATATTCGGTCTTCTTGCTTGGATAGATTTATCCGTTTGTATATCTATGTTTGATTGAATTTTGTGACTTTCATTTTAAAGTACTACCGCCAGTTTATACTTGTACCATTTGTGTTGGTGTTCAAGATTTAGTTATTATTATCATTATTATTATTATTATCATTATTGTTGTTGTTGTTGTTGTTGAACGAGTGTTTTTAAGGTCATTTACTTCATATTTTAATCACACAGAATACACGCGAAAATAGTCTTCAATGTTGTGATTGAGTTATGTTTAAAAAAAACTTCAATTTTCATTGCGTCAATTAATCGTCATTTGCAATGAACTCATCAAATAACGACTTGCTGCCAAAATATACAAATATATATATATATATATATATATATATATTATATATATATATATATATATATAATATATATATATATATATATATATATATATATATAAATATATATATACAGGGTGTCCGTAAAGTTACTATACAGTCTTACAAGTTACTATACAGACACCCTGTAATATATTAACAGTACAATAAATTTGCGCTCTTCCAAAGTTAGCTCGCGTGGCATGCTTGATTAAATAAACCTGTAAAAAAAAATAAATATTAACTATTAATACAAATATAATACAAGAAAACAATAAGACTGTATAGTAACTTTAAGGACACCCTGTATATTGTATATTTGTATATTTGTATATTTTGGCAGCAAGTCGTTATTCAAGTACGTCTGATTGAACATGACAGGGTTATTCCTTTTTCTGATGATTCTGGATATCTTTTCCATTCGCCGAGTGGTCTTTCTTTTTATTTCAGCATGCATATGTATAAAATGGCGCCCAAACTTGTTGTTCAGCCATATTCTTCTCAGGCGCTTTCTATCGATGCATCCGATTATCATCAGGAGCAATTGTTGTTATCGTTTTCTTATTAATTAAATTCATGAATTTATAAATTAAAATTACAACTATTTCAAGTAATTTAAATGTAATTTAAACTGAAGTATATAAAAGCGTCCATATTTTAAACGAAACAGTAATCAAAAACTGCCTGAAGATGACTGAAGAAAATCAGTTGAAAATACTTGCAAAACAAAAATAATAAATAAATAAATAAATAAAAATAAAAAAAACAGAGGATGAAACAACTACGGAACTTTCCAATACAAATTCGACCTAGGTATAAGACTTATCACTCGAAAAATGGAAAAATTACGAAAAAGATCATTAAGCAAAAATATTCCATGCTATTTAATAATATCTGTCTGAATATATATATATATATATATATATATATATATATATATATATATATATATATATTTCTGTAGAAACATATTTTCTTATAATACATACACATCCTTATTTAAGAAGCTCAATGTAATTACAGAACAATATAGAGAATAAATAACAAAATGTTATATTCCAAAATTCATGATGTTCTCTCTCTCTCTCTCTCTCTCTCTCTCTCTCTCTATATATATATATATATATATATATATATATATATATATATATAGAGAGAGAGAGAGAGAGAGAGAGAGAGAAAGAGGGAGAGAGAGTAAGTTATAAAATGTATATGGCGATTACGCTACACTGAATATTCCGCATTTCATCCACTCTATGATACTTCAGGCTTATGCGAGAATTTTATGGTTGTCTCGTGTTTTTATATACACACCATATATATATATATATATATATATATATATATATATATATATATATATATATATATATATATATATATATATATATAGTTTTTATTTTTGTTATAAAGCTATGTGTATTTTGCGATCAGATTCGAAATTCATATGTAATCGACTCTTTTGGAGAAATTATATTTCATGGTATAATTTATATATTCTTTTTATTGTCTTCGTGTCCATCTGTTTTTATCATATTATCGTTCCTTCTCCATCTCTTCTTTTTTTTCTTCTTTTCATATATTCCTTTGTTTACGTTATCCCCTTGTTCTTTTTTTCTGCGTTGCTTTCTTTCTTTCGGTCTTTTTTTTTATTCTTATTCATATTTACTTCATCTTAGTTATTTTTGTTCCATTCTTCATATTTTTACCCCTCTTCTTATCTATAATAACATGTGTACACACTTGATTTGGTAGCAGTAAGAGAACTTCTGAGCATGAGGGTGAAATCCCATCCGCTTTCTTTGATTTATAACTAATCAAGATAAAATATTGAGTCGGATTAAATATTAAAATAAATCCTTCACTGTCGAGGTCCTTAGAAGCTGGAAAGCCTTTTACTTCTCTTTTGAGATCCCCATATGTCAGAAAGCTTTCTGCTCAATATAGTTTCTTTCTCGAACAGCTAGACTTTAGAATTCCTTTCCTGCTACCTGATTCCCTGGCTGTACTGATATGCAGAAGTTTAAATGTAACATAAAACAACATCTTTCCTAGGCATGGTCCAAAATAGTAGCCCCCTTATGCCCAAGTGGCGATATGCCTTGTTAGGTATGAACGTGAGTAAAAAAAAAAAACAACAACAAAACTTCTTTATATGATTTTTATTGAATTTTTTGTTCAAATCAAATATTTAGATTTTTTTTTTTAAATAATAAAACAATAATAACAGGCAAATGTTTTTCTTATGAAAAAAGGAATTTACGGGTTGAAACGTTCGATAATATATTAATGGTTATAAAGACCAGACGAGTGTGAAACTGTTTTTTATAAATTTTGCTATTTATTAAAAATAAGATTTGAAATGTTTTTTTTTTTTCAAATTTTTGATTAATAAAATATTCATCTTCAGGAAACTGGACAGTTTGTACTTCTGTTGTTTTTCCCCCTTCTTTTTCTTCCGCTTATATGCCATGGTGGTGGTAAGTCCTGGAATGACTTGAGATGTTTGGAGTTAAGTCAAACTTTTTTTAAAATTAGGACGAAGACGCCCAGTGTTTCGGCTTGTTCCGTAAACCACCTGGATGATTCCGACGATAATATGATCCTTCTACTGCATAAGTACCTAAAATTTTAACTAAAAGCCAGTTTTACTTCATGTTAAGAAAACTATTCCGGTCAAAGAAAATGGGGGAATCTTGCGTTATTTTGTATATGAGATAATATTTTGTGTATCGACTATCCAGATCTCCTTTTAATTGTCCATATCAATCCTCATAATTTCCTTATTAACCGAGAGAAGGGGCTGACCCCTTTCTGCTGATCTTCGTACGAATTTAGTTGCAAAGGGGGGGACAGCCATTCAGTTAAGATTGTCGTCGGCAACAGTCAAAGAAGACAAATTATCCCCCATCGTGCTGTGGGCAATCCAACCAAACCTCTGGGCGCTTTAACCAAGATCCCCACCCTCCGCCAAGTAGAAAAAGAGAGCAAGGGAGTTTATTTCAGTCAGTATTTGTTTTGTTTTTTTTTGTATTTTTTTAGTACTTTTTTTGTAATAGAATATTTGAAGTCGGTACATTTAAGGCCTTGCAAAAAGAAAAAAAAACAACAAAAAAAAACCCAGAAACGAGAGAGAGAGAGAGAGAGAGAGAGAGAGAGAGAGAGAGAGAGGGGGAAGAGAGGGGGAAGAGAGGGGGAAGAGCGACGCAGCAGTACGTACAAGGTGGACAAAAAGATTACAAATAGTCAGCGTAAAGAGAGAGAGAGAGAGAGAGAGAGAGAGGAGAAAGCGAAAGAGAGAGAGACAGACAAACAGAGGGGGACGAGGAGAGAAGAGAGGAAGAGCGAAGCAGCACGTGAAAGGTAGGTAAAAAGATTACAAATAGTCAGTGCGAAATAGAGAGAGAGAGAGAGAGAGAGAGAGAGAGAGAGAGAGAGAGAGAGAGAGAGAGAGAGAAAACGATAGTAGAAATAGAGAAAATGGAAGAGAAAGAGAGATAGATTGATAGATAGAGAGAGGAGGAAGAGAGAGAGAGTGAGTGAGATAGATTGAAAGAGAGAGGGGGCAAAATTATTTAACACATAGCATTCGTGGCATATGTAAAGGGAGACAAAAACTACAAAGCGAACGCGAGTGAGAGAAAGAGGGTGATAGATGGAGAAAGAGAGAGAGAGAGAGATGGAGCGAGAGAAAAAGAAAGTGATACATGGAGAGAGAGAGAGAGAGACAGAGAAAGAGAGAGAGAAGGCAAGATATGGAGAGAAAGAAAGACGCAGAACATGCTAGACCAAAAGAAACTATATAGATAGAGAACGCATGCGCGCGCGTGCGCGTGCGCGCGTGCGTGCGAGAGAGAAAGTGGATAGAAAAAGATGCAGAACATGCTAGACAAAAGAGAGAGAGAGAGAGAGAGAGAGAGAGAACGCGAAAGAGAGAGAGTGATTGTGGAGAGAGAAAGAGAGGGTGAGTGTGGAGATAGAAAGCGTGGAGGGGAGTTTAGAGGTTTAAACCGTTGATTGGACGAATGACGCAGCGGTTGCAACGATTAGGAAATGGCAAATGGATTACCTCACCCCCCTCCCTGGTTGTCTTACATGTCATCTTGCTAGAAACATCAGCTCTCTATCCTCCCTAAAGGAACCCCCTCACTGACCCCCCCTTCCTCTACAGACTCGAATTTCTATTCTAAAGACAGAGCATTATCTGCGTTATTTTCCCGCGCCTAATTCAGATTTTGCCTTCTCCAATCATTAGGCAAAATCCTTAGGTAATATTTAAAATAATTCCTTCTGACACTCATAGACCATATAGGATTACCACCAATGGTGTGCTATATAGGATTACCACCAATGGTGTGCTATACTTGCCGAATAGATTTGTTTTATCTGGTGCTACAAGATCAGGCTGTGTGGAGATGTCGGATGATAGCACTGTATAATCTATATATAATCGTAGAAAATTCCCGATTGGTATCTGGGGGTGCGCTTAATTCACTGGGGGAGATGACCCTCCAGATAATTCCCCTGGCGGGTAGGCGACAAGCCGATACTCCACGTAATTGTGTACCGGCAACCTACTGCATGTAAAGCATAATGTTTGCCGTAGCAAATAGTGACATCTGAAGTGCGAGACGAAGTTGCGTCTCGTGGATTACCTAAAACACTTTGTTTATGGGACTGATTCAATCCTAAGGAGCAATATATATATATATATATATATATATATATATATATATATATATATATATATATATATATATATATATATATATATTGCTCATATATATATAAATGTTATAATAATAACGTTATGATAATAGCCGTGTAGAACCATGTCTGTAATCTATCTATCTATCTATCTATATAATTATCTACCTATCTAGTGATGAGTGGACAACAGAGATTTGAATCGTCATGTTTTTAAAGTTGTCAAAATTTGTCAAACTCTGTGACCGGTCAGTGTGCACCAGAATTATCCAAACGAGGACCGGACTGACATGTCACATATCACGTGTTCTGGCTCGTGCAAGCATAGAGTTAAGTTGGATTAGAGATGCCGAGAAAGACGGATGAACTAAACGCCAAAAGACCGTCGATCACTCCCTTCTGCTGTGACGAATACCAGGGAGTAAATAAAATATATAAAATCCTACAACGTCTTGGTCTGTGTCTTGTGAAGCCTCTTCCTTAAAACATGTCCGGCTCCCCAAGATGGTTGAAGGATCACCCAGAAGCAGCTAGCAGAAACAGGTATGTCGTCATGTTACGTGCATTTTGTGTTCTGACACGCTCACATAACAACTAGACGAGTCACAGATCGTTAAGATAGACATTAGGACAAAAGGACAACAAACCCAGCATACATATATATATGGCCTGTTAATTAATCAAGAAAACATGAATATAAGTATGATTTAGATAAAAACGACAAAAGATATAGAACATACGTTTGTGTACTGTATATACAGTCATATAGACATCCACACTAATACACAATATATATATATATATATATATATATATATATATATATATATATATATATATCAGAATAAAGTTATCTAACAATCAACTATTATGGAAACCTATAATAATATTTCAAATGTATTCTTTGTCTTACATAGAATAATAAAAATTCTTTGATTTGAAATTCAAACATTTCACGGCATAAATTTTTAAATTCATTGAATGACTAGAATTTGATATATATATATATATATATATATATATATATATATATATATATATATATATATATATATATGATGAAAATAATGGAAATAGTATTCCGACAAAATAGAGAAAATAAAAAAGGAACAAACCGTATTATGTGTTCACCAACGTTTCGTCTTTATTTCGAGACTTCCTCTGGGTGAATGAGATTAAGAAACCAAAAAAATATACCAGTACAAAAAATATTTGAAAAAGTTTCACGTGCACAGTGTGACGCAGTTCTATTTAAGAGAAACGGAAAAATTGATGTTGGAAATTCAAAAAGGAAGGGGGGCTGGCGCTGTTAAAGAGAAAGGAAATTTTAGTGACGTCATATAGTCGTTAATTTAATTTTAAAACTAATTACTAAAACTAAAACTGAAATTGCGATAAGCGCAGATTCAAGGAGTCTCCGGCGCGGTTTATTTGAAATGAATTTAACTACTTTTGCTTGTTTAAAATCAAAGGTGTGGTTATGTTGCACTAAACAAACTAAAAATTCCTATCGTACAAACCACATCACTAACCATAAAACATATATTAAAAACCACGAAACATCTCTATAACAAACCAGTTTCCGATGGAGGTATATATACTATTCCTTGCCATAATTGCCATCATAAATACGTTGGTGAAACTCAGCGTAAATTGGAAAAAAGGCTCAATGAACACAAAAGAGATATAAAAAATAGCAATTCTCTAAGTGCATTATTCTCTCATACATTGCAACATAACCACACCTTTGATTTTAAACAAGCAAAAGTAGTTAAATTCATTTCAAATAAACCGCGCCGGAGACTCCTTGAATCTGCGCTTATCGCAATTTCAAGCACTATTAAACAACGTGGAGGTTTCTATAACATAGCGCCATTAATAAGTAAACTGTTATTAAAAGAACATTATTTAACTGTGGACACAGGTTAACTTTCTCACACCATTCAAACACCCCCTGTAATAATTAACACATAATCTCAATCAATAAATTACATAAAAAACACTAATTTCATTCCTGTTACAAACTTATATTTAAATTTCAACAGATATATCTTTTTCCCAATAAGAATATAAACTTGCGTTCATAGTTTTAAAATTAAATTAACGACTATATGACGTCACTAAAATTTCCTTTCTCTTTAACAGCGCCAGCCCCCCTTCCTTTTTGAATTTCCAACATCAATTTTTCCGTTTCTCTTAAATAGAACTGCGTCACACTGTGCACGTGAAACATTTTCAAATATTTTTTGTACTGGTATATTTTTTGGTTTCTTAATCTCATTCACCCAGAGGAAGTCTCGAAATAAAGACGAAACGTTGGTGAACACATAATACGGTTTGTTCCTTTTTTATTTTCTCTCTCTCTCTCTCTCTCTCTATATATATATATATATATATATATATATATATAACTACTTAATTTACCCACATAAAATTAATATACGAAAGTATAGATTTATGCGTAAACTTTAAGTATTTACTTCAGAAGTGCTCAATACGTAGGTAGAGCTAGTTAGTAATTTATAAAATATATATGGCGATTAAGCTACACTGAATATTCCGCGTTGCATCCACTCTAGGACTCTTCAGGCTTATGCGCCTAAGTCTGAAGAGTCCTAGAGTGGATGAAACGCGGAATATTCAGTGTAGCTTAATCGCCATATATATATATATATATATATATATATATATATATATATATATATATATATATACTAGCAAAAGTACCCGTCGTTGACTGGGTTCAAAAACAGCCTACACAAAATGGACTCTGATTTATTAAAGTATGATAGGTTATGAAAAAGAAGGGTTGTAAAGAGATAGCTTCGAATTCGGGGGTATCAAAACCAAAGCAAAATATGATGAAAGTAAAAATAAAATAGATAAACCCCATAATTTATTATACCATACCTGTTTACACTGAAACACTTATCACAATATTCTGTGGATCTATATTAAAAATCCTTGTTAAACTTTGTGACATATTTACATTCTACGGAGGTCAGGCGCGAACGAACACCCCATAATTTTATTATACTGTATTTCTTCAAACAGAAACATAATTATCAAAGTATACTTACGCAGATAGATATGAAAAGTCTGTGCCTATTTCCATTCTATGGAGGCGAGGCGCGAACGCAGACCTCCACAATTTTATTATACCATCCCTATTTAAGTTAAAACATACTTATCAAAGTATTCTTATGTACATCTATATCAAAAACACTTGTAAACGTTTTTTTTTTATTTTAAAATTTTTCATTTCCATACTTTGTGGACCAGGAGCGAACGCAGACCCCATAATTTTAATGAACCACCGTTCTGCCAGATCAAACATACCCATTCCTGTGTCTCGATACATCTTCTATCATTATATGTTATCAGTTTTTTTAAATAGTCAACCATATAGGAGCCTATTCGTGACCACACACACACACACACACATACACACACACACACATTAAGTTTTATATATATATATATATATATATATATATATATATATATATATATATATATATATATATATAGGAAAAGACTTTTTAAGGACGCTTGGTCTGTTTGATGATGATGATGATGATGATGATGAACAAATAAATAAATAAACATAAATAAAAACAATACATGTCCGACATTACGATACGTGTAATGGGCAGACCTTGGTTACGATCTTCTGTTAAAAAAAGTTTATATAGGAAAAAACGTTTTAAGGACGCCTGGTCTCTTTGATGTGTATGACGATGATGATGATGACGATGATGATGATGATGATGATGATGAGGAACACATGAATAAATAAACAAAATTAAAAAACAAACGATAAAAAATATTTAAAAAAAAGTATATCAAACATGTGTATTGTTATTCCTACACTCTGAAACATGGGCCTTGTACCGGTCACATGTAGAACTGCTCGAGGGGTTTCATCAGCACTGCCTTAGACAAATTCTTGGTTTAAAATGGGGAAGCTTTGTCCCTGATACATATGCCTTAAATAAGGCCAAAACAACCAGTATTTCTACCATTTTTTAAATTAAGAACCAGATGCATTGGTCGGATTTTCTTGTCCGGCTTGATGACTATCGACTCCCAAAACAGCTGTTCTATGATGAGTTCCTTCTTGGCAAAAGAACCCTGCACAAGCCCAAAAACGTTTTCGTGATAACATCAAGGAGAGTCTGGTGAACTTTCATGTTCCTGTTAAAAGTTGGGAGTACCTAGCGTATGATCGCAAGCAGTGGAGGGTCATGGTATACAGGGGCGCAGAACACTTTGAAGCAGCTAAGATAGACCGAGAGAATCTCGAGAGCATGTAGAAAACGCCAAACCTTGCCACCCAATCATGGAGATCTTTGGATCTTTGAAGTGTGTTGTCTAAGGCAGGTTTTGTTAATAACGTGAAAGCGCACAATGATACAGGTTCCGTTGTTGTTAGTTTCATCTCAACCAATGAACGTTTTCAGTGTCATGTCTGCTTGAGGGTGTGCAAGTCGCTGGTAGAACTGAAGTCATCTTCGGCACATTGACTTTCGTATGACAAGACGTCGCAATCATATATATATATATATATATATATATATATATATATATATATATATATATATATATATATATATATATATACTAGTGTTGAGACGATTAACGGGAATTGGAAAGATCGGAATTTTTGGTGGTATCGGAAAAATCGGAATTTTTGGCGGTATCGGAGTCGGTATCAGAATCGGAAAAAAATTGAGTCTCATTTCTGATTCATAAACGATTATATATTTTTTTTTCCTAGAAATTATAAAGATACAAACACATTTATTTATCAGAAGATAATTTATAACATATAACTAAGAGATACAGGAACCAGGATGTTTGTGTCTTATTTAACTATTTTATTGATTAATTATGGAAAACAAAGAGTTCTCTCACTGTTATTGCCTTAGGAATCTCTTTAGAATGCTTGCCCTTATTTTAGCATGTAGGTGATAAAATTCAATACGATACCCTTCAGAGTTTACAGTTAAATTAAAATGGTTAAGCCGCTCCTGATAAGTTTTATTTTTTTTATTTTTTTATTTTTTTGCTGCCGTCCTGGTCTCGTCCCAATCCTGTAGAAGCGTCAAAATATTTTTACTTATTTACTGTTGTTTTAAAAAATATAAAATTGATTTTTCTAAATGTTCGTTTTCTACCCAGCTGTGTAAGTTTTTCGGATTTTGTAGTCATGCCAAAATACATTTTCTTTTCTTTTAATGGATTGATAGTTGCTGTTTTTTTCTGAGGAGTTAGGGCTGAATAGACTCCTTGATTGATATAATAATTAAATGAATGCTTTTGCGCTACGAAACAGATGCTGTAAAGAATTGTGAATGTACTTAAAAAATAAATTGTAAGATGGTCAACATCATGAAATTTGGAATGTAGACTTTTGTCATTTGTTTTAGGTACGGGCAAAAATAAACGAAGAATAGGGGGGCCTAGTTTTGAAAGCCGATTTATCATATTTTTTTGTAGGTTTCCGACAACTTTTTTTATTGTATTTGAAAGATTAAGGACTAAACTTAATTCCTCGAAGGAAAAAAATATTTGTACACGTGAAAAAGAAAAGTTATGAAAAATGTTTTCACGGCAAGCTAACCAATTCAGCTAAATTTTAAAGTTAAATAAATTCATTGTAAAAATCCTTTAAAAGATAAATATTAGTTTTCTGGGTCTATTTCAAAGATAATTAATAAAATCAAGTCCTAAGATATTGAATTAAATAAAAAAACAAAAACACCTTGTTTGTGCTAAAACTAGCTGAATTAGCCCCACAATCGAGTGTTTTTGCCGTTCGCATAAGCACAACAAACCGTACTTTTGGAAATATGGCATATACGGAGGCCCAAAATCGGAGACAGTCGAAAAAGCTGTCTGAGAATGACGTCGTGTAATTAAAAGAAAGGAGGTGTGCTGTTTTTTTGTTGTTTTTTTTTTACCCAGACGGGCATCCATACATTTCCATTGTAAATGTTTGTATAAATTTGACCATTTTTTAATTTAATTATTTTTCTATGTTCTTGTTTTTAAATTATTATTTTTTTTTAATTATTGGCCAATATTATATAAAAATTATGTTACGCCGAAAGTTTCACGTTCTTGTGAGCAAGGAAATGATTAAAATCTTAAATATAAAAATCATGCGAAATCTTTAATTAAAAAAAAAAAGTCGAAATATTTTTACTATTATATTTTTGGGAAAATATTAAATTAACAATGCTTAATTCAATGGTAATATCGGTAGTTCGAGAAATTCATTTTTCTTTGAGTTATATCGAATTCATTAATACGGACTTTAGGGGCTTTTTTCGTAATGTTCCTGTAATAATTATTTTATTTTTTTTATTGTTACAAATTACGATGCTTTATTTATATAAAAAAAGCAAAAATAAATTCTTGCGTTTTTTATTTACTACTGAAAACCATAACTTTAGTAAAGGTATTTTTTGTTTAAAGAAAATAATAAATTTTCACTAAGACTTAAATAAAAATAATTAGTTCATGATATTCCGCGATCATTATTTGATAAATACTGAAATTTTTCTTAAAATTGATTAATTTCCTGATTTTTGGTGAATTTTTAAGTAAAGGGAGGGGTCAACATGTTTATACATTTTGAACGTCGACATACATTTTGCACGTACCTACCATTATTCGATGAATATTTCAAATGGAAGTGACCACATGTGGTTAATTTAAATTAAATTTCAATTACATGGTTACATTATCAATAATCACGTGATCAAATTCATTTAAAATTTACCCATATTGTAAACACATTCTGTGTACATTAAGCGAGACCACGGCCTGTCGTGGTGAGACAAAAAAGTTCCTTTTAGTGATGTCACGTGACGGCAGGCGGTGATAAATATATGTCCGTAAATAAAATTTAAAAAATGGCAAGATTGGTACAAAGAAAAGCACCTATTTATTAAAGAAAAATTAAGTATAATGTTATAATTAAAAAGAGATATATAAAAACACGCATGTTTTTTTTTTTTTTTTTTTACAGTGATCACCACTTATCAAGGCCCGGAAGCCACTCAGGGATAAGGGTTATTGCAAGTACATTACATTAGTGTGGAGATTTGATGAAGTGTTTAATTATGGGGGGCGGCTCATTAGGAATTTGTTAACATTGGACTTGAAGACATCCAAGTTGTAGTCCGGAGGGAAGCAGGCAGACGGAACAGAGGTACAGTAAACATATTATGCCAAAATGTTGAAGCAATCGCCCAGTAGTTATTTAGACTATTAATAACGAACGAACCAAGAACTACATTTATATATATATATATATATATATATATATATATATATATATATATATATATATATATATATATAGAATAGAAAATATGACACAAAGAATAGAAGGTTCCATAATTGTTTGTAAAAATAATTCCAATAGTATCCATAACGTGCCGATTGAATGCTTACCTATATTAAAAATATTTATTTATTATTTTTTTACAGATGAAACAAATCGATAATTATATGAGATGAAAATAAAGACAGCATTTGAAACAGTTTAAAATAGATTTTTTGTTAGTCTGTCACGAAATTGGAATAGCATTTTTGTTGGTCTGTCACGAAATTGGAATAGCATTTTTGTTGGTCTGTCACGAAATTGAAATAGCATTTTTGTTGTTCTGTCACGAAATTGAAATAGCATTTTTTGTTGTTCTGTCACGAAATTGAAATAGCATTTTTTGTTGGTCTGTCACGAAATTGAAATAGCATTTTTGTTGGTCTGTCACGAAATTGAAATAGCATTTTTTGTTGGTCTGTAACGAAATTGAAATAGCATTTTTATTGGTCTGTAACGAAATTGAAATAGCGTTTTTGTTAGTCTGTCACGAAATTGAAATAGCATTTTTGTTGGTCTGTCACGAAATTGAAATAGCATTTATGTTGGTCTGTCACGAAATTGAAATAGCATTTTTATTGGTCTGTAACGAAATTGAAATAGCATTTTTTGTTGGTCTGTCACGAAATTGAAATAGCATTTTTGTTGGTCTGTCACGAAATTGAAATAGCATTTTTTGTTGGCCTCTTAACTTTGAATAACATTTTCGTTGATCTGTTACGCTTAAGTTTGAAACAACATCTTTGTTTAGCTTTGAGGCGTAAGTTTGAAATAACTTTTTCGTCGACTTATTGCTTTAGTTTGGAATAGCATTTTGTTAATCTGTCACACTTAATTTGAAATAATATTTTCATCGATGAACTCGCAGATTAAATGGATGCGTCTTTAAAATATCCAGTTTTGCTTTTGTTTTTTAAAGATGTAAAAAGTTGATAATCATCTAAGATGAAAATGAAGGAAACAAAGTTTGTAAAATTGGAGAAACTACAAAGCAAAAAAAAAAAAAATAAGAAAAGAAAAAATTGTAAAAAAATGCAAAAACAAAATGGCGGATCAAAATCGAGGCTGTAAAGTCGTTTTAGCGGTAAAAAAAAAAAAGGCGTTTCGCCTGCGTCACTAGAATCCGGCTCTTTCGTCAGTGGACAATTCGTGAATTTGATTGGTTGTCTGCTTGACAAGAATGGTCATTACGGTTAAAAGCCGCTTCACTTGAAGATAATTCGATCTGGAAAGATCCAAGAGAAGTCGACATTTTTTTTTCTCGTCTTTTTTTCCTCCCTAATCTGAAAAAATTGAATTTTCATTTTTTGTTGTTGTTGAAATTTTATTTCTTTTTTCGCCCCCTTGCCCACATACACTCATTTCTCCTTCCTAATATTTAATCAACAATTTGACTCTAAAAGATAATGGAAGATGGAGATAAATAGATAGATAAAGAGAGAAAAAATAGACAGTGAAATGTATATATACAGAGAGAGAGAGAGAGAGAGAGAGAAAGAGAGAGAGAGAGATAAAGAGGAGGAGAGAGAATGAGATAAATAGATAGAGAGATAAAGAAGATATACAGAGAGAGAGAGAGAGAGAGAGAAAGAAGAGAGAGAGAGAGAAAGAAGATATAGATAGAAATATATATATATATTCATACATATATATATATATATATATATATATATATATATAAAGAGATAAATAAAGACAGATACAAATAGAGCGATATACACACATAAATAGAGTAGATTGAGATAAAGATAAATAGATAAATAGAAAGAAAACAAGATAGATAGATAGATAGATAGATAGATAGATAGATGGGAGAAAGAAAGAGAAAGATAAAGATAAAGAGAAAGAAATATCAATGGATGGACAGCTAAAGACAAAGGGAGAAAGAGAAAGACTACCAAAGAAAAATTAATAGAAAGAAACGAAGAGAGAGAGAGAGAGAGAGAGAGAGAGAGAGAGAGAGAGAGAGAGAGAGAGAGAGAGAGAGAGAGATTTTATAAAATCGGTCCGCTCGGTCAGATCCAAGCGCACTAGAACGGAACTTATATTCAGAAAATCTTTAAAAAACAAACAAACAAACAAAAACAAAAAAAAACAAAAACAAACAAAAACAAAAAAAAAATCAGATCAATAAACGAAATGATCGCACAAAACTGGTAATATTTGCCAAAGATAAATGCTGGTTGCTCGGATGGAACATTTGCAATAATAAATGATGCTCTGAAGTCTGCCTCAGGCGAAACCTTGACAAATATGTTTTACTCCTTAGGAGTGAGGTAGGAAGGAAGCGTTTTTCTTTGGGAAAAGACCGGAAGCGTAAAAGACAGGAAACTGGATCCACCGAGTAAATGGAAGAAACGAATGGAACCGGAAAGATATTGAGGAGACAATCAAGGCAAAACTACTTTTTAAAAAAATTGTTTTTCACCCCCCCCCCCCAATGAATATTGCCAAATGGAAAGTAAGAGGATATTATTTTGGATTTTGCCTAACGGTGAACTATGGGGAGTTGATCAGAAAGATATCTGTTCACATTACATTTAAAATTCTGCAGGTTAATGCAGCCACGAAAGCAGGAAACAGGTACGTAATTTCAAATTCTAACGGTCCAGAAGAAACTATAAGAGTAGAAGGCTTTCCGACATCGAGGGACCTCAACAGTGAAGGGGAGAGATTTTGCTGCTTGTCAGGTTAGTCGAGAGTATATACGTCAAGGGGGCACATTCTATTAAAGTGCTTGTAAAACAAGTACGGGGATGCAAAGTTGCAGCGATGGGACAGAGGTTGGGGGTTTCTGATAGTGTGGAACTTATTAGATTTGAGAGTTTTTTTTCGGGGGGTGGGGCGTGTCTAATTTTCCACACTTTATCGCTCAAATCTGATCTTCATCAATGATCCTTCGAATCACATTCTCAGGTCATTTGTAGACATTTATGCTGATGAGACCACAATCTAGGACAATACTTCAAAGCTCAGCTATGATCGAGATCTTTCTGATTCTCTCTCTTCTGATCTTGAGCACGTGGCGTAATGGAGAAAAAGGTGGCTGGTTAATTTTAATCTAGCTAAAACTAAGCTTCTCTGTTTTCATCATAATCGTTCTAACCCCCATCAGACCACAATTGAAACGAATTCCTCTCGTCTTGGGGAAGCACCATGTCCTGACAAGCTTCTAGGACTGACCTCCACCCCCTGTTCTGAAATAGATTACATACATCAAATCAGTTGCGAAGATCACTGGAAACAATAGTTGGATCATTCTACCCCTCCAGTACGTATCTCACTGCCGATGCAATCCTTTATCTGTATAAGTGCCAAGTACGTCCTAAAATGACATACTCTTGACATACTCTTGCAACATCTGAGTAAGAACTGTTCGGCGCTGCCTATCCTGCCTTGATAGAGCTAAAAACCGGCTTTGAGACCTAGTAGTTGGTGCACTTTTTCTTCCCTGCAACCTTGGTATTTGTTCACAACTAACCAACTAGTAGGTGGGATCCTTCTACCGCTCCAGAAGATATCTCACTACTGATGCAATTCTCTATCTGTATAAAAGCCAAGTACGTCCAAGGATGGAGTACTGCTGCCACATTTGGGCAGGAGCTGCTAAAAACAGCCTATCCTGCCTTGACAGAGTACAAAATAGACTTCGTGGTTTGGTGGGGGATGCCCTTTTCTCTTCCCTGCAACCTCTCTCCCACAGAAGAGACGTTGCGAGCCTGTCTTTGTTTTATCGCTATTTCCATGACAGGTGCTTGTCTGAGCTCCAATCTTGTACGAGAAACACCCGTCTGGCTGAAACTACAGTCAACAATTTTCCCCACTCTTTATCTGTGCCTAAATCCAAACGTAGATTCCATGAGCAAAGCTTCTTTCTTAGAACTGCACGCCAGTGGAACTCTCTGCCGCTTGCCTGTTTCCCACCTGACTACAACTTGGACGTCTTCAAGTCCAACATAAACAAACTCCTGACAAACCGCCCATTAAGTAAGACACTCTATCAAAACCCCCAATACAAATGATTACTACAATACTATCTCATTGATTACTGTACACGCAATAACCTTTATCCCTGAGTGGCCTTCGGGCCTTGATAAGTGGTGACCTCCATGTAAAAAAAAAAAAGAAAGATAAATCTGCAACAAAAAAGAACATCGGTTTTTCATCAAATGGAAATGGAATCATGTCGTCTTTTTTTAGGGCGAAAATTTTATCGTTCCACCCTATATTTATATATATATCTATAATCTATAATATAAAGCTGTGTGTGTGTGTGTGTGTGTGTGTGTGTGTGTGGTCACGAATAGGCTCCTATATGGTTGACTATTTTAAAAAACTGATTACATATAATGATAGAAGAAGGAATGGGTATGTTTGATCTGTGAGAACGGTGGTTCATTAAAATTGTGGGGTCTGCGTTCGCGCCCGGTTCATAAAGTATGGAAATAAAAAAATTAAAAATAAAAAAAAAACGTTTACAAGTGTTTTTGATATAGATGTACATAATAATACTTTGATAAGTATGTTTTAACTTAAATAGGGATGGTATAATAAAATTGTGGGGTCTGTGTTCGCGCCTGGCCTCCATAGAATGGAAATAGACACAAACTTTAATAAAGACTTTTTATATCTATCTGCGTAAGTATACTTTCATAATTATGTTTCAGTTTGAAGAAATATGGTATAATAAAATTATGGGGTGTTCGTTCGCACCTGACCTCCATAGAATGGAAATATGTCACAAAGTTTAACAAGGTTTTTTAATATAGATCCACAGAATATTGTGATAAGTGTTTCCGTGTGAACAGGTACGGTATAATAAATTATGAGGTTTATCTATTATATTTTTACTTTCATCATATTTTGCTTTGGTTTTGATACCCCCAAATTCGAAGCTATCTCTTTACAACCTTTCCTTTTCATAACCTATCATACTTTAATAAATCAGAGTCCATTTTCTGTAGGCTGTTTTTGAACCCAGTCAACGACGGGTACTTTTGCTAGTATATATATATATATATATATATATATATATATATATATATATATGTGTGTGTGTGTGTGTGTGTGTGTGTGTTGTTGATGGTAGAGGCTGATCTTCAGGATATGTGTACTGTAAGAGGTATAGGGGGTGCAGACTGTGACACTGATCACAAACTTGTTCGTGCTAAACTTAAGGAAAAAGACAGAAGCCAATGGAGTAAAAGTGCATAAACGCATCGATGTCTCCAAGTTACAAAATAAAGAAAGTCTGTGAAACTCAATTTATTTATATCTCATTGACGGAACTTGGGAACTTGGGAACGATTCAAGTCACAAGTATATTGCAAAAGAGCTGAAATTATTAACTTTAAGAAAACCAAACATAGGGATTGATTTGATGAAAATGATTCTACAATCACCAATCTTTTGGGAGTGACGAAAAGGGTTCTAATAAATCAGCTAAGATAACTTCAGAAAAAAAAAATGCATAAAGAAGCATAATTAAAGGTACGACGTGAGGCATGCCGAATGAAGGACAAATGTTGGGCCAAAATATCAGCAGACATTAAGACGGATTATGAATGCAAAAATTCATAATATGTATTACAAAATCAAGCAAGCTTTTGGGCCACATCCTCCAACATTGGCACCTGTGAAATCAAAAGATGGTTTTGCCCTTTGCAACAATGTTGAGGGAATCATAGAACCATGGACAGAACATTCTAAAATTCATTTTGATAATCCACCTGAAGTAAATAATAAAGTTATTGATACTCTCTCCCAAAAGAAGGTCGTTGATGAGATGATTGATCCCAGCATTGACGAGACCAAAAGCACATTGACAGAGATCGAAAAGCACTAGGAATTGATATAATAAGCGTCGAATTGATGCTATTTGTAGGTAATAGTGTTATCAACGCAGTCCATACACTCGTCCTCGCTTTTTGGCATGGTCATGATATCCCTCAAGATTGGATTGATGCAATATTAATCCCAATTCATAAAGAAAAGGAGGTCAAAATCAGAGTGTGATTATTATAGAGGGAGTAACTTGCTTGAAGCAGTGGGAAAAGTTTTAGAAAAGATGTTGTTAAATCGTTTGACGAAATGAATTTGTCCCCTTACCATCCCAATGTATCAATGTAGTTTTAAATCTGACCGCGGCACAATGGACATGATATCCTCTGCACGGCAGCTAATGGAAAAAAAAATGTATGGAGCAGCGAATGCCGAGATATCTTGTATCAAATTTTTGTTGATCTGACAAAATCTTTTGATATCATTAATCTCAATGAACTCTGGAAGATTCTTAGTAAACTAGGCTGTTCTACTGGCTGTGGCGTTGCTTCAACAGTTACAATATCAGTTACAAACGGTGTGAAACAAGGTGATATACTTGCCTTACATTATTTTCTATATATTTTGCTGTGATGCTGGTGTATGCTTTTAACAATTGCGATATTGGGGTGAAGTTTCGGTTTCGTACACCAGGAAAACTTTTTAACCTTGGACGTCTCAACACAAAGTCGAAAACTTTTCAGAACCTTATTCTTAAACTTTGATGATGCAGATGATGCAGACATTGTTTTGCATTCGGACACACATATGATTATAGGCAAGTTATCAGGTGCTTGTAAAGCTTTTGGACTTACCATCAGTCTAAAGGAAACATGTAATGTATTCCCCTCCTATAGGAATGCTATAATTTGAACCAAACATCTTGGTTGATGGTAAGAGGTTAATATCACGGACAATTTTGTTTATCTGGGTAGTACGCTGAGTAAGGTCTGTATGTTTGATGCTGAAATAAATCACAGAATAGCCAAAGCCAGTTCTGCTTTTGGCAAACCGGAGAAACATGTGTGGTCAGATCAGAAATCACATCAAAACAACAAAAAAAGCGAACATGGCTATAGGTAGGAAGAAAACAGTTATCAGAAAGTTCCAGAAGCATGCAGTATTTGAAAAGAAGGTACTGGAATCTTGATTAGAATGAGGTATCTAAACGGCGAATTGATGAGGACCATTAAACCAACGAATTAAATCAGCTATAATAAAGGAAGCAAGGAATACATCAGACAATTCTATCTAACGCATACCATAATAGCAGCTTTTATAGAAATCGACCCAGACAAGAAGTAAAACCACTTGATGTAAAAAGCTAATGAGAACGAAAGATGATTATTATTGAAATGGCAATTACTATATATTAATGATATCACAGCTTATCAAGGTCACTGGGGGAGGGAAGTTAATGTGATTATCAATTGGATGATGAACAATATTACTAGAGGATTGGAGGGAAAAAGAAAATTTATTTAAAACATTTCTTGAAATACAAAATATATTTAAAACATTTATTAAAAAATACTTAAAACTCTTCTTAAAAAAAGATTATTAAAACATTTTCTTGAGAAACAAAAATTATTTAAAAGTTTTTGTGAAAACATTATCTAAAACTTTACTTGAAAAAAAAATTAATCTTCTCTTGAAAACAATTGTTTAAAACTTTTCTTGAAAAAAATTATTATTTAAAACTTTTCTTGAAATAAAAAATATTTAAAATTTTTCTTGAAAAAATAAGTATTTAAAACTTGTCTTGAAAAAAAATTGTTTAAAACTTTTTCTTGAAAATTTTTTATTTAAAACTTTTCCTTGAAAAAAAATTGTTTACAACTTTTCTTGCAAAAAATTAATTAAAATTTTTGGAAAAACAAAAATTTTAAAACACTTTTCGTGAAAAAAAATTATCTAAAACTTTTCTTGAAAAAAATTTATTTAAAACTTTTCTTGAAATAAAAAATATTTAAAATTTTTCTTGAAAAAATAAGTATTTAAAACTTGTCTTGAAAAAAAATTGTTCAAAACTTTTTCTTGAAAATTTTTTATTTAAAACTTTTCCTTGAAAAAAAATTGTTTACAACTTTTCTTGCAAAAAATTAATTAAAATTTTTGGAAAAACAAAAATTTTTTAACACTTTTCGTGAAAAAAAATTATCTAAAACTTTTCTTGAAAAAAATTTATTTAAAACTTTTCTTGAAAAAAATAATTATTTTAATCTTCTCTTGAAAAAAAAATTGTTCCAAACTTTCCTTTAAAATATTATTTAAAACTTTTTTGAAAAATAATTATTCAAAAATTTTCTTGAAATGAAAAATATTTAAAACTTTTCTTGAAACATAATTATTTGAAACTTTTCTTGAAAAAATAATTATTTAAAACTTTTATTTAAAAAATAATTATTTAAAACTTTTACTTGAAAAAAAATTGTCTAAAATTTTTCTTGAAAAATTTTTGTTCTCATAATTAAATTTATGGTAACTATTTTTATTCTTGTTTTACTTTGTATTTTTTGTCCTGTTTGATTGTGATAAACCAGATTGGAAAAATTCATCACCTCGCATTGTAATGGGAGATGATAAATTTATCCTTTCTGGCAATCCTCTCATAAGATTGATCATCAATTACATGATTATCAATATTATGTGAGGATACGAAACAATGGATAGAAAGGTCATAATTTAATTATTATAAGAGGAAGTCTTAACAAGTGGACATTGCATATGTTGTAGTCACAGGATGGGTTGTGTAATAATAACTATGAAAACTGCATGTATTTAATGGTATTTTACGACCGAGCAAAGTAGCACCCCCTCCCACCATTAGTTTGATAGGAAAATGCCGACTCATGCCTCCAGTAATCTGTAAAGGAGTATTGCCCGTATATAGGTGTGTGTATGTGTCCGTATTTGTGTGTGCATGTGTGTGTATGTGTGTGTAGGTGTATGTGTACATGTGTGTGCTTGTGTATGCAAGTGTATGTTTGTGTGCATGTGTGTGTTTGTGTATGTGTGTGCATGTGTGTGTATGTGTGTGCATGTGTGTGTATGTGTGTATGTGTATGTATGTGTATGTGTCTGTATGTGCGTATGTGTATGTGGGTATGTGTATGTTTGTGTATGTGTCTGTATGTGAGTATGTGTATGTGTGTATGTGAGTATGTGTTTGTATGTGTATGTGTGTGCATGTGTGTATGTTTGTGTATATGTGTATGTGTATGTTTGTATGTGTATGCCCAGGCAATGGATATTGGGTTGGATAGAGGAGAAATTATCGGCTGAGGAGAGAAAGAAAAAGAGACGGATAAAAGTCACGCGTGGTGAGAGAATGGAGAAATAAATGTGCATGTGTGTGTGTTTGTGTATGTGTGTAGATGTATGTCTGTGTATGTGTGTATGTGTATGTGTGTATGTGTGTACGTATGTGTGTGCATGTTTTTGTGTGTGTATGTGTGTATGTATGTGCATGTGTATGTTTGAGTATGTGTGAATGTGTGCGTATGTGTATGTGTGTATGTGTATGTGTGCGTATGTGTATGTCCAGCCAATGAAGAGTGGGTTGGGTGAAGGAGAAATTATCGGCTGAGGAGAGAAAGGAAAAAAGACGGATAGAGAGCGGCAAAGAGATACAATTTTTAATAGAAATAGGTTACACTTCTGTCTCGGGCAACGCCAAGTAACCCCGCTAGTCCTAAAATATAATATCAATAAACGCCTGCTATGAATCGTCATCATAACTCATTACATTTTATTTTCGGTATTACAATCAAGTCATTGTATTCATTAGCTTGTCTTATTAATAAGTCACGACTTATCAAGGCTAAAAGCTATTCGACGATAAGAGTTTATGACAATGATAGATTGACCGTTATATGAAGTCTAGCTCGAACCATATTGTGTCACGCGTTAGGGGGGGGGTTTACATATCATGACGTCACTAGTAGAGCATTTTTTTTTTTACTATAGACACCAAACCTAACAAGTGGTCAAGAGCCAAATATATGACAAATAACTGTTACCAAAGGTAAAATAAGTTACTCTTCTACCTACTTAGAAAAGTTTTTAGGGTTTTAACTTATTTTAATGCGTTTATTAAGTTTGAAACCCCATTAGTGCTCAGCGATTAAGTTAAACCAGCAACAAGATGGCCGACATGAAGCTGTCATCTTTAGAGTCGCTAATAATCGCTCAAAACTCGAAAATAAATACTGATCTAAATCAACCTAATAAATGCTATTTATTCGATGGGTTTCTATCAGTGTTAGTCGGTCAGATGCTGTGGCTGAGACTTAGCCTGCTTATTAATATGGTAAACTTGTGAGGAAAGTCCTCGTCACAGAAGACAACATACGTTACTAAAGTATTGTGAGTGCAGTTTACTAAAAATTTAGATTAACTAATTATTATTAACTAATATTATTAACTAATATTAACTAAATTTAGATTAACTAATTCGAGATTATGAAATTTTAAAATGAGGATTGATAATATTTTCATCCTGAGTGTGTTTTTCACATTTCGGTCGATGCAAACATGTGCAATGACCCGTGACGTAACGGTAAAATTCAGTTGTAAATGACACTCTTCTGGAGATTGAAGGTTCAACCCTCACTGCGGACAATACTTGAAATACAATTACGAATTTCTACCCGGCCATCATCGATGGGATGAAAGCAATGGTTAAATAAAAGATTCCGCTCGAAATTCAGTGCAAATTCTCAAGTTCGACAGAAAAATTCACAAGTTCAATAAGATAACCCCTGAATATTGAAAATATAATTGCGAATTACTTACGACCTATATTCGTTCATGGCTGATGGAAGAAGAACGTGTTTCCTCCTCGTTTGAAATTCAGTGCAGATTCCCGAGTTTGACAAAAAGATTCCCTATTTCGACAGAAAGATTCCCGCGTTTGGTAAGGTTATCCTGAATATTTGAAATACAATTGCGAATTACTTACAACTTCTATTCGTTCATGGCTGATGGAACAAGAACATATTGCCCTCTCGTTTGGAAAGGTTATCCTGAATATTTAAAATACAATGCGAATTACTTAGGACTTCTACCTGGCCATGATTGATTGAATGAGAGTATATTACCAGTGGATTAAATAACGAATTTCATTCGAAATTTCGACAGAAAGATTCCCGAGTTCGACAAGATATTTCTGAAGAAGGTCGGTGGTTACATCGACCAAAACGTTGTGAAAATAACAATCGAACACGATAACAGTTGTCCGAATAATCGAAATGATACGAATGACCCGAGATCGTGTTAGGGTGTATGAGGACCGTTTTTCCCCGTAAATTAAACGGATTCAGTCAAAAAATATCTGTAAGGTCATTAAGTACGAGATGAGTTGGTTGAAGCAGGCTGATGAGTACAACGGCCGAAATATAACAACCGAAACATGTTGATAACGTTCTGAAACATGTTCATAATGATTACACAGAAATATTCACTTAAATAAACATCTATTTCGGTTTTATATTATAGACTAGCCTGGGTGCCCGACGTTGTCCCGCTGTTTGGAGGCGTGTTGAGCAAAAAAATAAAATAAAATAAAGTGGTAGTAGGCAGGCAGGATGGAACCCGTACCACGAAGGAGGAAAAGAACGTGAAAAAACAAAAAAACAAAAACAAAACCAAAACAAAAAACGTGACATCTTTGCCCTTGCGTCCATCGCCAAACAGGAAGTTGCGAAGGCTTAAATTAAGGCTAGACAATCGAAAAGAGGAGATGCCTTTCGAAAATATCGGTGAAAAAATCGAATCCTCCTTGTAGAAAAGTGCCCAGTTGAGTGTGAAGGAATTAATATTTTTAGCCAATTTTTCGATATTTGTCGTTCAAAAGGTTGGGCTTCAAAACGATACTGATCTCGTGAAAATCCGTAGCCTCTGTAGAAATTTTTAGACAAACATACAAACATACATACGGACTTACATTTAAACAGATTGGTGAAATTTATATTATAGATGAGGCTTACTAGGACGTTGAATAAGTAATATCTCTGAACCACTGAACAGTTGAAATTTTGCATGCACAATGATTTATATCTCTATGGATTATATATCAAATTAAAACTCTAAACTAATTGTAGTTCCTATTTTGCAGGCATCTGAACTGAATCAGGTGTTAAATAGAGTCTGTTGAGTGTTGTGCAGTGATCCAGTTTTTGTATTCGAAAGAACACACATCGTTAATTCAATAAAAATGAATTGAAAATATTTTTGATGAAAAAAAATTAACAATATTCTTTTTCTTCGATATAAAAAAAAATACAATTAACAATTATTGGAGAATTTTTACGAATGTTAAGTAAATTAAAATTCAAATCAAGAAAAAACTCATCGTAAGTTTTAAATATTTGCATATTATTATTATTATTATTATTATTATTATTATTATTATTATTTTTTATTTTTTTTTTTTTAACAAACAAATGATAGCAAACAAAAATTTTTCTCCATTTTTTTTTTGTGATTTTTTCTTTTGTTTATATTTTATGATTTCTTTTGTTCAAATCAAGATAAGTATATATTTTTTAAAATAATAAACAAATGTTTTCTCATCGTCTCGGTACTTCCTGTCATTTTCCATAAACCGTCCGGACGAGTACGATTATAGCACGGTCTTAAGTAAGTACCATAAGAACCGAAAGAAAATTCAACTCGCCTTTGATAATTTTCAAACATCCTTTAAATAAACATTACTTCCAGTTTCCTGCAGCAAGATTGTTGCATCCTGCAGGCACGGAGGCCGTCCCGGATTCCATTCACTTTACTCCTGCACATTGTACAATCTGTGCTCTCTCTCTCTCACTCACTCTCTCTCTCTCTCTCTCTTTCTCGGCTGCCCAAATCTCGAACTCCTTCTCCCCTCCCCCAACTCGTCCTTCTTATAACCTCAATTTCCTTCATTTGCAAATTAATGCTACATGTAGATAATAAATAAAAGTCAAAACTGTATGTTTGTGGGTGTACATTTCCCTACCAAACAACTCTGTCAATTTTCAGCCTACAGGCTCGAAATTTTACATAAGGTATATTGAGATTTGGGAAAATCTTAATCCGTTTTCAGCAAGAAATTTCGCTGTCAAGTGGTCAAAGTTCAACGATTTGACCTTTGAAAAATTTACCAAACTCCTCTGCCAATTTTGGGTCTAAACACTTGAAATTTTAGATGTAGGCTACTTGGACAGGGATCAAACTTTTTTTTATTTGATTTGAACCCAAAACAATAAATGTTAAGGGGTCCAAATTGGGATCAAAGTTAATAAAAATTTGACCTCCCAGCCAATTTTTGGTCTAAACATTTGAAATTTTACATAAAGTGTATTCAGACGTAGATCAAGCTTTTTAATCGGTTTTTGGTCGACATTTTGGTTGCCGAAGGGTCAAAGTTCAAAAGATTTGACCTTTGCAGTCTCTAGCAAACTATTCAACCAATTTTAGGTCTAAACATTTGAAATTTTACATAAATGGTATTCAGACATGCAGCAAGCTTTTTAATCAGTTTTTAGCTGCTAAGAGGTCAAAGTTTACAGAGTTGACCTTTGCAGACTCTACCAAACTCCTCCACCAATTTTGGGTCCAAACACTTGAAATTTTTAATGTAGATTACCTGGACACGAGTCAAACTTTATATATATATATATATATATATATATATATATATATATATATATATATATATATATATATATATATATATGCATATAAAATTATGAACAGTAAATTTACAAATTTAGCCTTTTCTTTTCTTCTTTCTTTTCCCGATCCCGTCAGCTGACAGGCCAAACAGATACACCACGGCAGGTGTGAGTAGTATCGTCTATTTCAACTGTTCTTTCAGTTTCCTGCAACAAGATCGTTGCATCCTGCGGACAAGAAGAGCATCCTCCATTCCACTCTCTTCACCTTTGCGCCTTGTACAATCACAGCTTCCCCGCAACCGCCATACACTCACCCTCGACAAACATTAATTTCTCTGATTTCACTAACGATAGACCCTAATTCTATCAGAGATGCTGCGTCTTTTAACCCTCCCCTCTCCCTTGTTCTACAAGAAACCCAAAACCTCCAACCCCATTCAATTCGCATTTAAAATTTACTCACGGTTCGTTCCGTTTGCAAGTCGATAATTTCGACATAAATATAGACCTCTGATTTTGAAGCACCATCGAACAAATTAGAGTCTTCCTATTTTTACCATTCCATGCGTAGCAGTCGTTGAGGGCATTACGGTGCTAGATGAGTATTTATTTCTCCCCCACGGTGCAGAATGTGACACAAGGATCGGAAAGTGGAGTTGAAAAGTCAGCGTCCCGGAGTAGGAGCACTTTAACCTGTAAAAAAAAAAAAAAAAATGCCTGCTCAGATCCGTCAGTATTTCCTGATAGGGGCGTCTCATGTGATTAACCATAAACTAATCCCGTCTCAAAAAGAGAAGGTAAAGCATTGAAGGGAGAACCTCCTAGATTTGCACACTACCAGCAATACACCGCAATCAACAGGGAATAGATTATTTCAAAAATGGCATAGACTCTGTTGATTTTGGTGCCAAGAGAAAAAAATGCCACGGCTGTTATTTATTTATCCTTTTTACAAAGGAGTGACCACATATCAAGACCTAAAGACTACTCGAGGATAAGGGTTAATTTATGTATTTTAGTCATGCGTCAATAGCTAAATTATTAGAAAATGACCTCCAACCCGTAGTTGAATTAAAGGGGTGTGATTTTGTTGCAAAGCAGGTTTGTCGGGGATATGTACGTCGAGGGGGCACAAGTGAAATGAGTTCATCAGAACGCATTTCATTAAAATACTTGTAATCTCCTGCACACTCTTTCTCTCTCCCTCTATACATATACGGATGGTGACATTTAATGCTAGTAAGACTAAGCTGCCCTTCTTTTACCAATTAAAAGAAACATCTCCAACCATCGATATCCATGACAAATAACTCCCTACTTGAGCATTCTTCCTTCAAAATCCTCGGCTTAACATTCACAGGAAATATGAACCGGAACAAATACATTGAGGACATTGCGAAGGCTGCTGCAAGAAAGGTGGGCTCCCTCTATCGTGCTAGAAAACTACTCACACCCGAGAGTATCCTGTACCTCTATAAGGCCACCATTTGCCCATGTATGGAGTATTGTTGTCACATCTGGACTGGTGCATTTACCACTAGTCTCCCCCTCTTGGATAGGGTCCAAAAAAGAGTCTTCAATCCAATAGTTCTCATTTAGTTAACTAAGCTTCAGCCCCTGTCCCATCGCCGCAATGTTGCATCTCTGTGCCTGTTTTACAAGTATTTTAATGGAATGTACTCTGATAGATATCTGAGGGATATCAATAACAGACTCTATGCATTTATCGGTTGGGGCGCCTCAGGCGATCTCCAATAAACTAATCCACCTCAAAGAAAGAAGATAATGATCTAGGAGGGTGCATCTTCTAAGTATGAGCTTGATCATATTTAACCCCGACAGAAGAGATCATGTGGGCGTCATGGAAGTTCCTAGTCAGGTTGAGTGTCAAAGTGGAACGAAGATGAAGTCTAAGAAGTTCGTATTAAATTCAAATGTATTTTTAAACACAAAATTGACTTTACACTACGTCGAAATAATGTAGAAAGACCCAGTGGCATTTGACCTTGATAAAACTTACATTCTAATTTTTGGTCTGAAATCTCTCTCATGTCATCTCTTTATTTCGTGTTTTGGCATTTTTTGTCCAGGGTGGAACGCTAAAATTGTCGCCCTCCAAAAAGACGACATTATTCCATTTCCGTTTCATGAAAACCAGGTTTCTTTTTTGTTGCAGACCATCTACTAGTTGGCCTATCAGTGACACAATGATCAACGAGCGATTTCGGAGATGCACCGCTGTACAACTCATGCTCTCTACCGATCCAAGTTATGAAAATAGGATCTTTGTAAGCACTCTCAAAATGTAAATCCAGACGTTTCAACGCTTGGGGGCACAGGTCAACGAAGTTTCCTCTGATGGGTATGGATTTTGGTGTGGTTTCAAGGGAGGGCCACATCATGCCACCTCACATCTTCGAAGTCGGCTTGAAAGTCAACGCCAAAATGTAATTGGTTGTGCTGATCCGCTGGTGCAATCAGGTGGCCACTGGCGGATCCTGGATATGGCAGCAGGACTCGGCGCTGCCATACCCAAAGAGATCCAGGTTTGGCTTCAGAAGGAGTGCTACGACTTTGTACCCTTCTACCCCGACCTGGACCTGCTGGACTACTTCGTTTGTTCATACGTCGAGAACATGACTTCTCATAACACCACAGCCAGCTAGATCGCCGCCATTCACCGAATATCCGCTGAGCTCCCGCCGGCGCTTGTCGAAAAGGCATGCTCTCAGTTCCGGGCCCGTATTGAGGTGGTGATTGAGACTGAAGGCAGCTACATTGAATAGATGTCAGCTCTACTACATAATCAAGTTTCAATAAAAGTTTTAAAATAAAGCTGTAGTGTTGTTTTCTTTAGGGCGACAATTTTATCGTTCCACCCAGTATTTAGGCAACGATCGAACCCGACAGAAGAACTGCAACGTGTAAAAAATGAACTTGTCAATTTGAGAATAGTTGAGTGTGTGTGGGTGTGTGTGTGGGTGTGTGTGTGTGTGTGTGTGTGAGAGAGAGAGAGAGAGAGAGAGAGAGTAGGAGAGACGAGGAACATATATACAGTAGCTTTAATATTCCATTACAGTTGAAAATTCAGGAATGGCAAAATAAATAAATAAATAAATAAACAAAAAAGAGAAAGAGGATGAAAAAGTGCGAAAGAAGTAGGGATAAGAGAAAGAAAGGCGACGGAAGTAAGGGAGATAGAGGGAAAGAATGAAAGAAAGAGAATGAAGATCGGGAAAAGAGGCGAAAACAGGAAAAGAAGTGGACGAAAAGAAGGCAGAAAAAAAATGGAGAGATAGAGAATGCAGAAGAAGGAGAGGGAGAGAGAGAGAGGGAGGGGGAAAGAACAGAGAAAAGAAATGTGGGAGAAAATTAAAGAAAAAGACATAGCGCGAGGGAAAGGGAAAAGAAGAGAGAGAAAGAAAGAAAGAGAAAGGAAAGAGCTGGAGAGAGAGACAGAAAGAGAGAGTCAGAGACAGAGACAGGCGCAGGGAGGGAAAGAGAGAAAAAGAGAACGACTAGAGGAGAGCAAAAGAGTGAGCGAAAGAGATAAAGATATATATATATATATATATATATATATATATATATATATATATATATATTATTTTATTTATATAGACAAATATTACATAGTCGCTACACTGAAAATGCTAATGTTTCAGACAAGTGGTCGGTCAGGACCAACAAGTCTTCGTCAGGCGACGTAATAAAGTTTGTGTTCCACTGACGAAGTCTGGTCACCAAATTATATATATATATATATATATATATATATATATATATATATATATATATATATATATATATATATAAGAGAGAGAGAGAGAGAGAGAGAGAGAGAGAGAGATAAAAAAAGAGAGAAATTGATAGAGATAGAGAAAAATAGAGAAAAGGGGAGATAGATAATGCGAGAGAAGGCGAACAGAATCCAAGATGGCTACCTCTAGTGTTGTTAAATCAGCCGACAACCGGAAGCATACAACTCACAGTATTTAACGCCATTAAAAAATTTTTTTTTGGTGTGTACGTGTGTGGCAGCGAGGAGATGCGACCACTCATCTATAATAGAAGATCCATCCGTCGTTTGCTCGATCCATAGGTCTGTCACACTTCAATTTGACGCAACGTTTCTTTCTTTTTGCCGCCACATAGAACAGAAGGTGGACATAAGCGTACAGTTCGAGGAAACACCCCGCTTTGAGAAACTTCTGGGATTGACTTTCACTTCTGACTTAGAATGGAAGACTCACATCAAATATATTGATGAAGTCGTTGGGAAAAAAATGCATCTTTCTACTGCTCTAGAAGGTATCTCACTCCCGATGAAATTCTCTACCTGTGTATAGAGCAAATACCTACTAAAATGGAATACTGTTGCCACACCTGGGAAGAAGTGGCTCAGAGCACCCTTTTTTGGTTCCTCCGACAAAAGGAGGGTGGACCAGTAAATCCACCCTGTCCATTCGTCCGTTGGTCTGTCCGCACTTTTCTCAATAACTACGCCTTGAAATTTTTGGAATTTTGCACAAACATTAAAACTTGATATTAGTAAAAAAAAAAAAAAAAAAAAAAAGTAACAGAACGGAAAAACCTAGAGGTGCTTTTCGGGTTAAAATGGTTAAAATTGACACTTTTATGCTTATAAATTTTATAAAACTTTCTGAAAAGTTGTAGCTAACTGATTTCTATATAATTTTGTTTGTCTATACTTCGCGATACTTCTTGGGTGTGCCCCAGGGGTTCATTTAGGACTAATAAAAACACTCCATTTATGGGACTATTATACCATATTTGTCCAAAATTTTCTGTGTATGTCTATTTAGCAGTTTTGCTTGGTGCTGAACTCAAATCTAAAAAATATGTTAAGGCCTTGGGGACTTTTGGGGCTAAATGGGGAAGGGGCAAATGACGGATTAGTCATTTCTTTTTTTCTTTTTGCATGGTGAAGAACTCAAATTTACATATGTTAAGGCCTAAAACTGTACTGTTTGTTCATTTTGACCAGGATTTGACGTCTCCCGTTGACTTTTAGGGCTAAATGGTAGGGGGAAGGGAAAATGCTGAACTTAGTCATTTTTTCATGCCTCGTTCACTGTACACTCACGGGGGACCATGCATGCTTCACCTGTTGCCTTTGTAACTTTGTCGTTACATACAAACAAAAGGAAATAAATAAATAAAAATTATGCATTTTTTCTTTCTCAACAAAAGTTGTTTTTTTTATTACCGTTATAATTGTTACAACACAACTTTAAAGTCGCTCGCCATCGTCCAACTCGCCCAGGGTATACTTTTATTC
The DNA here is from genome assembly GCF_053919585.1 of Euprymna scolopes. NCBI lineage: Eukaryota > Metazoa > Mollusca > Cephalopoda > Sepiida > Sepiolidae > Euprymna > Euprymna scolopes. The sequence goes on along the minus strand of NC_136506.1, from coordinate 84,958,444 downwards.
TCCGACCTCACGCCGGTAACAGCCATCCATGTCTCGCCTTCAACTTTACACGTCCATTTTCTTCGACGTCACGCTCTGTTTCTCTCTCGAACACCTGTTGCCCTTTTTCTCTTTTTTCTCCTTTTCCTTCTCGCGCACACTTCCTAATTTGCATATGCGCATTTTTCAAATACTGTTGCCGCCGCTCCTAATCTCTTCACAGCCAGCCATTTCTCGCCGCTGCACTATGCTACTAAACAATAAAAGAATGTTTCTCGTCTCTACTAGATTATATATATATATATATATATATATATATATATATATATACTAGCATTTCAGCCCGGCTTTGCTCGGGTCCCATGTACTGTTCATAACCTTATGTGCATACGTATATATATATATTATAAAGTTTTACTCATGCCAGGTAACCTACATCTAAAATTTCCAGTGTTTAGGCCGAAAATTGGTGAAGGAGTTTGGCAATGATCGACTTTTTTAACTTTGACCTCTTGGCATCAAAAATTTCGCCCCAAAACTGATAAAAAAAAAAAACTTGCTGCATGTCTGGATACCCATTATATAAAATTACAAATGTTTAGACCAAACATTGGCTGAATAGTTTAGTAGAGAACGCAAAGATAAAATCCTTTGAACTTTGACTGCTTGACAGCCAAATTTTCGGCGAAAAACGGATTAAAAAGCTTGCCATATGTCTGAATACACTTTATGTAAAATTGCATATATTTAGACCATAAATTCGCTGAGAGGTCAAATTTTTTAAAACTTTGACCCCCAATTTTGACCCCCTTAAACATTTATTGTTTTGGACTCAAATAAGATAATAAAAAAAAAAAGTTTGATCCATGTCCAAGTAACCTACTTCTAGAATTTCAATGTTTGGACTCAAAATTGGCGGAGGAGTTTGGTAGAGTTTTCACAGGTCAAATCGTTGAACTTTGACCTCTTGACAGCCAAATTTCTGGCCGAAAACGGATTAAGAAGATTTTCCCAAATCTCAATATACCTAATGTCAAATCTCGAGTCTGTAGACTGAAAATTGACAGAGAATTTGGTATGGAAAAGTAGACAGACAGACACACACACACAGAGGCAATTTTACTTTATATATATATATATATATATATATATATATATATATATATATATATATATATAGTGCAGTAAAATATGTAAGATGACAGAACATGTTGCATCTAAGTATTGTCTAAATGTTTATACAAGGATATTTTACATCTATACTACTTTGACAAGCTGTTCCAGAGAGCCGAAACATGGTACGAAAAAGTTGCCTTTTTCCTGTTGAGACGAAAGCGACAATGGCACCACATCTGTAGGTGATCGCGACTAGGTGTTGGGTTGAAGAACACATCTAAAAGTAAACTTATATTCCTGCTGATGATACTGTAGGCTAGATCTAGGTACCCTTCACACCTTTCGCTGCTCTAGTGAAACTGTTTGTTTTTTTTAAATACTTTTGTAAGCGTCAAGAATCCAGTTACTATATTGGTAGCCAATCATTGCACACGCACCAAGGATACGATATATTTTTCTAGAGATTTGTTGCTTGAATGGCAGGCTCAAGGTTGAGATGTACCAGGTTTACGTATAGAGAATTCACTGTTAGGCTTTTGCTAATTTCTGCCCTCTTATGAGAAGGAGAGTATTTCTTCGAAACTCCGCGGATTTAGGACTATCCACTTATCTTGTGCTTCCTTTTTAAAAATTAAATATGTTTTTAACTCTTTTTCAAGATGTCTTTTAACATGTTTTATTAATCATTTGTTCATATATATATATATATATATATATATATATATATATATATATATATATATATATATATATATAAAGGGTTCCTTCAGTCTTTGACAGACTACGGATACCAACAATATATATATATATAAGAACACCATATTAAAAATGGCTTTTGGAATGAATACTACAGTTCTCCCCACGTTAAGACTTTTTGTTGTTTTTTTTGTAATAATTTGTTAGTTGAAACCACAGAATAGTTACCAAACACCATCCCCTCCCCATGGTAAGAATGGCTAAAGAAAATAACGGTTTTCTTTGTAGAAACGTATCTGTATGTCACCTAAACATTTCTTTAATGAAGGAAAACCATTCATTTTTTTATATATATATAAAAATCAACTTCTTGTAAAAAAAAAAAAAGTGTATTTTCACTGTTAAAAGTTTTCTGAAAAAAAAAAAAAGAAAGCTTTAACTTAACAATTTATGATAAAAAAAAGCAAAACCCCAACAATCGACTGACGTATAATGTCACAATATTTTTTTTTTTTTTTGGCAGATTTGCCATTTAGTTGTACAAATAACCTACAACCCTGTTATCAAAAAAAGGGACGCGTTGGGTCGTCACCGGAATATATCAAGAAATTTTTTTACGTGTAATTTATTTTAGATTAACCACATTGTTTAACAAATAAAATGATTAAATGTGTTTAATTTTATAATTTATTATTGTTTTATAATTAAACATTTAAAACATTAAACAATACAAATAATACGTTGTTTAACAAATAAAAAAGAAATGAAAAATGAAGTTTTAAAATGATTAAATCTGTTTTATTTTACAATGTAAAATTTTTATTTTATAATTTAAAATTTAAAACATTGAAAAATACAAATAAGATTTTGGTTTGATTTTACATTTTATATTGTGCTCGGATGCATATGATGATGCGTCTCCACAATAATTCAGTATTTAACTTCATCTTTCATTATTTCTTTTCGAGCACAAAACCAACATTTTATTTATATTGTTTAATGTTTTTATTTTTAAATTATAAAATAAAACAAATTTAATAATTTTAAAACTTCATCTTTCATTATTTCTCTGTTTTATTTGTTAAACAACGTTGTTAATTTTAATTAAATTTTAATCACACGATTATATTTTCAATAATCACGTAAATATAAACAAACTTTCTGTTTACGATATATGTACACCGGTGTCGACTCAACGTGTCCCTTTTTTTGATAACAGGGTTGGAGGCTATTTGTACAACTAAACGGCAAATCTGCCCTTTTTTTATAATTCCACGCTATTGTTTAATAATAAATTGTTAGCTGTAGCAGAAAGCACAGCATAGTTACAAAACACCCTCCCCTCGCCAATGTAAAAAATAAAAAAAGTTATTATTTCAGCACGTTAAGAAAAATGCATAATGAACTGTACTTTCACCTAACAATTTGTAGTTTTAGTAATAAAAAATAAAATTTTGGGTACTTATATATTTTTTTGTTACTGTGCTGAAATAATAATGTTAATATTTTGAAAGGCATTCGTAACATGGGAAGGATAGTAAAAATAAAAAAAATAAAAAGATATCGTGAAAGTTTAATCTAATCCCCCCCCCCAAAAAAAAACTATGTAAAAATTGCGTGATATAAAAAATGCATAAACACCAAAATGTGGTTTAATTTTACAGGAGATATTGTTCCCGGTGCATACGATGGCAGATGGTAACCGTACTATGTTTACGTATATATTTTTTTTTAAATATCTAATAAATGTAAGGTGGAAGCACAAAATAGTTAGAAAACACCCTCATCTACTCTGTAAGAATGGTTTTCCAAATAATAACGATATATTTCGGCAGGCACCAAAACTACATAAGAACCGAAAATTTCATTTTTATTGGTCAATGTTTGTCATTCTAAATAAAATGAAAGACATGTAATCATTTCAAAACTTCATCTTGCAGTTTATTTTTTTTTAATTTGTTAAGCACATGATCACATTTTCAATAAGTATGTTATTATATTTTACCCATTTAAAGGTTGTAAAATATGTAAACAAACTTTTGCTCGATACAGGTGACGATGTTTAAGAGTCCCTTTTAGTGATTACCTGGTGTGAGGATATATGTACACCTGAACGGCCAATCTGCCTCCCAAAATCCGGTATTATTTTACTTTAAGGCCTTTCGTATATAAGAAAATGATGCTTTGCAGATTTATTTCGGTGTGTTGAAAACGAATCTGCAGATTGCTTCCGTCGCAAAAAAAAAAAATTAGTTTTCATGATATGAAAAAATTACTTTTTTGAAAAGTGGGTGATCACTTTGCGATGTAAATGTAACTTGGAATGGACACCCACTTTGTGGCCACGTGAAAAAGCGGAATTTTTTGTGTGTTTGTTTTTGTTTGATTTCCTTTGCATGGTAATAACCCCTGGATTCTGGGACTATTTTCCATTTCACAGCCCTAGCCATCGTTTACGCTACGCGAGAGTATAAACGAAGGCTGGTAAATATGCACTCGCGTACCAAACGGCCTTGTCAAAAATACTTCATATGCAATAAACACGAAAGAAAATGGCCCCTCTCTCAGGTGGCCAGAAAGTAAGTGCTCATGTTAAGTTAAATTTACATGGAAAAGTGATCACCAAGTTTTTGGAAAAGTAAATTCCTCATATCATGTAAAGTATTTTTTGCGGCGGAAATGGTTTACAGTTTCGTTTTTAGTACACCGAAATCTACAAAAAAATGTTTTGTTATATACGAACGTGAGACGGGCCTTCGGGGGAGAAAAGTTTGTAAACAGATATTAAAATATTGTAAATTGGAAGTCATCAACTCATGGTGCATGGGTAAAAATAGTTCCGCATTTACTGAAAATATTTTTATTTTATTTAATAATAATTTTTTTGTTACTATTTTAAAGATTAAAAAAAAAGTATATTATAGTCAGAATCGTTATGTTTCGTAATTTCAAAATGGTAAACCGGAAGTATATTCGCTAATCGGCTTGGATAAAATCGGAAATTTTCCCCGACGAATAAAAGTTTTTTGTTTTTTTTTTTAATAAGGTAACATTTACTTTTTAATATTTAAAAACACAGTAAGATGATAAAGATTCACTGTTATAAAATTTTACAGAAAATAGGATTGTAAATTTCTAGTTTCTCGATTTTGAATAAACCAGACGTTCCACACACACACACACACACACACACACACACACACACATATATATATATATACTTTTATTCGTCGGGGAAAATTTCCGATTTTATCCAAGCCGATTAGCGAATGTACTTCCGGTTTACCATTTTGAAATTACGAAACATAACGATTCTGACTATAATATATATATTTTTTTAATATATATATATATATATATATATATATATATATATATATATATATATATATATATATGCAAGGTAGCAAGGTTTTTTTTTCTTAACCTCCTCTCCGCTCTTACTCCATACCACTACCAAATATTCTAAAAAAAAAAAAAATAATAATTTTCAGACTTATGACCCTTGAAAATGTTAGTCTGAACGAAAAGCGCTTCGGGTGTATTTTAACGATCTTGTTTTTAATCGACTTATTTATTTTATTGAATTGTACATATAACTTGCCCCATCAATTTTTTTTTTCTTTTCCTCACCCCGTTTTCCATTTGTTAGTTGATTGAATTTACGCGATGGTTCTTTATAATTATTCTAAAATTTTGCCAATCGAATAAAGATATATATATATATATATATATATATATATATATATATATATATATATATATATATATATATATACACTTCAGAATAGTTTTTATTTAACAATATGTTGTTATGGAAACGTGAGATTGTAGGTTTACAAAATATTACTGGCAGTAATATTCTATAAGTTATCCCATCTAAACAAGAATTGCTCGATATGCAAGATTGAGCAAATAAATTAAATTGTAATTCAATGAATTTCAAAAAACTCTCATTGAAATGAAATGAAGTGGTTGAGTTTCATATCAAAGAATTTTTATTATTCTAAGCAAGACAAAGAATGCTTTAGAAAATTAATCTCCTTAACCTATAGGGTTTCGATGTCTACCATCTCATCAGAGGAGAGAAAATATTAGCAAATAGTTATAAAGGTATGCACCCTATTTGCTAAAGTCAGTAAGACATGGAAAGTCAAAGTGAAAATAATACATTTATCAGAAGTCTTGTAGCAGGAGGATTTGTAGAAAAATGATATTAATGTTTTTTTAGATCCAGCTTGCTTGGTAAAATCCATGTTATACGTTCTCTACATCCGTTTGGTAATAATGTCCAAGTTATATATTGGGTAATCCGCATAGCTGTGTAGATATCCGAATCGGGCAAGTGCTTGTATAAATTACAGACTTTGGGGAGTGTGGAGCCACCCCTTAATTACCATTGCTCCCAGGTCCATTCTGATCCGAAGTTGTAGTACCTGTTAGGGTCCCAACTATGGGTTAAATAGAAACCAGTTTGAAAAAATATATATTCTATTAAAATTTTTCTTCAAAATCACTGAGTATCGGTTGAAGAGAGCTTGATATGGGTATCTAAAACGGCCCCCTGCCATAAGGTTTGAAACCTGTTAATGCTCTTTGTGTAAACAAATTGAGCTTAGGTATTTGGACAATGTCAAAACATTGTTAATTCACTGCCCGCATAGCAGAAACCGTACAGCGCAACTGTCGTTTTGGCGATTGGGTTTCGATTCTGGCTTGAGGTAGTGCTTGTCTAGCCGCATTGATGAGCTGTGAAACAGCGAAACAGTACTGTATGTGGGTGACTATATATATATATATATATATATATATATATATATATATATATATTTGTATATATATTTCTGTAGAAATATATTTTCTTATAATATATATCAATCCTTATTTAAGAAGCTCAATGTAATTACGGAGCAATATAGAGAATAAATGAAAAAAGTTATATTCTAAAATTCATGATGTTGACCATCTTATAATTTATTCCTTTAATTCAGTTGGCATATAGAATTGTTGACAGTGTATGTTTCGTAGCGCAAAATCAATCACTTAATTCTTATATCAATCAGTGAATCTATTTTGCCCTTAACTCATCGGAAGAAATAGCAACAATCAATCCGTCAAAAGGAATTGAAATGTAATTTGCCATGATTAAAATCCGGAAATTGGAAGATAAGCTTGATATAAGAATTAAACTGATTAAATTGATTGATTTTGCGCTACGAAACAGATACTGTCAAGAATTCTATATGCCAACTGAATTTAAGGAATAAATTATTAGATGGTCAACATCATGTATTTTGGAATATAACTTTTTATCATTTATTCTCTCTCTCTCTCTCTCTCTCTCTCTCTCTCTCTCTCTCTATATATATATATATATATATATATATATACATATATATATATGTATATATATCAGTTTTTCACTTATATATAATATAAAATATATCAGTTTTCACTATATATCACTTTCACTATATTTTCACTATATAGCAGTTTTTCACATCAGTTTTTGAAGTTTTACTTCTTGATTATATATATATATATATATATATATATATATATATATATGATGAAAATGATGGAAATAGTATTCCGACAAAATAGAGGAAATAAAAAGGAACAAACCGTATTATGTGTTCATCAACGTTTCGTCTTTATTTCGAGACTTCCTCTGGATGAATGAGATTAAGAAACAAAAAATACCAGTACAAAATATTTGAAAATGTTTCACGTGCACAGTGTTTTTTCCGTTTCTTTGAAATAGAACTGCTTCACACTGTGCACGTGAAACATTTTCAAATATTTTGTACTGGTATTTTTTGTTTCTTAATCTTGTTCATCCAGAGGAAGTCTCGAAATAAAGACGAAACGTTTATGAACACATAATACGGTTTGTTCCTTTTTATTTCTCTCTCTCTCTATCTCTATCCCTCTCTCTCTCTCTCTCTCTCTATATATATATATATATATATATATATATATATATATATATATATATATATATATATATAATCAAAAACTGATGTAAAACACACGTCCATAACCATATTGGTAGCCAACCATTGCACACGTTCCAAGGATACGATATCTTTTTTGAAAAATGTATTGCTTGGCAAGTAGGCTCAATTCTGGGATGTACAAGGGTTACGTATAGAGGGCCGGAAGCGTTCGCTGTTAGGCTTAGATATATATTGCAAATATAATTCGAAGCGACTTTCGTAGGAGAATACGCGAAGGCGACATTGGAATATCCATCTTATAGAGTTTCTAATTATAAGGACAGATTGTCGGAGGCGTCGTGGATGAGTCCACTACGATTCATGTAGGGAGGAAAATTAAAACCCTATAGTGCCGTTAAATGCGTGATCTAATTGAACATGCCGCATGCAGATAGACCTGTGTAATTATCCAAGAACAACAAAAAAAAAAGAAGAAAAACATAGAAGGAAAAAGAAAAAACAAAAAAACAAAAACAATAATCACAAAAAAGGAAAGAAAAAAAATACAATGAAATTTTTTCAACGTTGATTACCAGAAAATTTGGAATCGTGAAATTCCAGAGTAATTATTGAGGAAATTGCCGTAATTAGCAAGAATGAATTTTTGAAATAAGCATGAACACTCTTCGAATCGCTAAAAAAAAAAAAAAAAAAGAAAACAGCCTTTGGAACAATGCCCATTTTTTTTATTCATTTAGAAAATCATCGTCTTATTTTTTTTTTACAACCTGCACAACCGTTTTGCAAGAATCTGAAGCAATCTTAACACCCCCCTTAACAACAACACCACCAAAAATGATTATCATTGACAGAAAAATCAGAATTAACGGCTATTAGGAATTAATAATCCGGTAATTTATAAAGATCGCGGCCATGGAAGAACGCGAGAAA
>NC_136506.1:84939763-84944763 GCF_053919585.1 Euprymna scolopes | reverse complement strand
ACAGATAACAGCGAAGCTCGCCTGTCTATTTAATTTGCTCGATTTCGGGAAGATAAATATTTAATATTTGTCGCTCGCCGCATGTGGGTTAGTCTTTTTCCTATAACATCTTGGGGGGAGAAGCGTTCTGCAGTAAATGAATACTATCCCGCAGTCAAACTTGACCACATTAACTCATTAAAACGGGCACCTGCTAAATCCAAGTAATTAAATAAATTCAAACGTGGTTCCGTTAGCATCTCGCGGTGGGGCAATGGTTAACGTCGCACGTTTTTTTTTCATACTTGGATTTCCAACTTTACCTCAACGGTTCGGGTTCGAAACCTTGTTTTCTAAAATAAACAACCGCCTGTCATTTCATCTCGAATTCTGTGTTTCAAAATAAACAGCCAGCTCACTCCAAACTCTGACCGTTACAACAATAAGTATCTCTTCACATACTTTTTCCTTTGTCTGTTCTAACCAAAGAGTCATTTGATCGTCCTATTTTTTCGTTCTTTTGGCTTTTTCTCTAAAACGCCATATCAACCCCATAACTTGGTTACAATGTTAGCTCAGTTGGTTAGCGCGGTGGTTCATTATCTAAACGTTTTGGGTTCGAATCGTGGTGTGACATGTCTTTTTTTTCGATTTTTTAAATTTAAATATTGAACCAGTGTTATTTAAGCCATTTTTCACGTAACGTTCGTTTTTCTGTTTTTTTTTTACTTCGCTTATCCACCCCGACCACACACACAAAAACACCAGGGTACCCACCGATTTTTTAAATTTTGATATCGAAACAGCCATTTTTTACGTGTTCGTTTTTATGTTTTCTTTTTTGTTTTTTCGATTTTTACATTTAACATCGTTTGTTTGCCTTACGTTAGTTTTTCTTGTGTTTTCTTTTCGATGTTTTGATTACCCCCACTCCGCTTAAGTTTTAACGTTCGTTTTTATGTTTTCTTTTTTTACTTCGCTTATAACAAACAAACCTGGTCATTGACCCCATTTGCTGAATAGCTATTGCTTACGCCTTGCTGGCCGAACGGTTCATGTTTTTTTTCACATTTTATTTTCAAACTTCGCTTCAGGGCTTCGGGTTTGATCCTACCCCCCCCCCGGTTTCTTTGTAATTTAAGAGCACACACACCTCCAAACACCCGGGCAACGCCGGGTACCCCCGCTAGTCCATATATATATATATATATATATATATTACACACACACACACTAACACACACACATACACACACACACACACACATATATATATATTTCTGCTGAAATATGTTTTTTCAGTTATATTTCACCTTGTATTTATACCAATCCTTAATTTAACAATATCTTGTTAATATATATATTAATAATATATATATATATATATATATATATATATATATATATATATATATTAATTTAACTAATTAATATATATATATATATTATTAGTATATATATTAATGGTATATATATTTATAATATATATATTAATAATATGATTATATTAATAATATATATATATATATTGATAATATATATATTAATGATATAATTATAATAATGATATATATATATTAATAATATACATATTAATAATATAATTATATTAATAATGTGTCTATTTCTGTGGAAATATTTTTTATTCACTTATATTTCCTTTTTATATATACAATAATCCTTATTTAAGAAGCTCAATGTAATTACAGAGCATGTAACAAATAAATGACAAAATCTATGTTCTAAGTTTCATGATGTTCACCATCTTACAATTTATTCCTTTACGTACGTTGACATTTACAATGTTTGACAGCACCTGCTTCGTAGCGCAAAATTATTTATTTAATTATAATATCAATCAATGAATCTATTCTTCTCTTTACTCCTCAAAAGAAATAGCAACTATCAATCCTTGGAAGATATACTTTTGTCTTTTATTTGGGCATATTTTATTGGTTTGAAAGTATAGTTTATTTTTTCCGACATTTAATAATAGATGTTTTAATTTAAACTTAATTTCTCGCAGTGAACGTTGGCCGTGAGGTTTTTTCCTTGCTAATGGAGTCAGAGATGGCTTCGTGGCCAGGTTCGAATCTCCCAACTGACTGTAATCGTGACTCCCTGCACTGATGATTCCCGAAAGGATGAAACACGAATGTCTGTAGGTAGTTAAAAAAAATTATCACACACACACGCATATATATATATATATATATATATATATATATATATATATATATATTAGGTATTATTTTTTAATTACATTTCATTTAGCTTGTTTCATGTTTTGTAAAAGACGAACGCGAGCACACACATCCCAAAATACGATACTACTAAACTAATCTTAACAATTGTCAACATAGTTATCTCCCTTTTATAATAACTTATAATCTCAAAGCTTAACTCTAACAACCTGTACTTAACTGAAAACAATAATCTATGGCTAAAACCTAAAAAAGTGTCTAAAAAAAATTGTCGGTTTTATTTATTTCTATATACTAGGTGCCTTAAATAAGTTTCTAGACTTTTTCATATGGGAACTTGTGTTGGTAGTACACACGTGAAACTAGTCCCCTTCGAAGTAATTTCCTTCGGCTGTAATGCACTTGTTGTACCGTTCCAACAACTGGAAGGCCCCATGGACGTTCTCGTGTGTCAATAAACCCTCATCGCAACCTCTTTTATCTCCTCAATTATCTCATAACGACAGCCTCCTAGGCTTTCCTTGAGCTTAGGGATTAATCAAAAGTCACAGGGAGCAAGGTCTGGACTATTGGGAGGGTGAGGAACTATCTTGATGCCCATCTTGGTCAAATAGTCTGTAATCTTCTCGTACGGCATAATCACGTTCACACCGGTTCCTGCTGAATCACCGAAGTTAAGCAACGTTGAACCTAGTCAGTACTAAATGGGTGACCATTTGAGACTTCCAGGTGTTTTCCGCTTATCTTGGCATTGTTCTCTGTCGTCCTGGACTTTTCCTTGCCACTGGACTCAAACAGTGCCGATTCAGGAGAGGTGTGGTTGGAGATTGCGCAACCATTGCCTCACAATTACACGTGCAACTGCCCCTATAAGGGATATCCTTTGTCTTTCGAGACTGAATGGAGGCATCGTCGTTGTCGATCTTCTCTGGACGCCCTTGGGACAAACATTACGCAAATCTTTCGCCATCTTCCATTCCTCGCAAATAATTGTGTATACAGTTCCTGGCATCAAACTGTGCACTTATTGTTTCTATAGCCACACAATGGTCCTTGTCCATGGAATTCTTTATTTGGCCAATCAACTCTGGTTTTCTGACTTCCTTACTCCTCACATGCCTCTTATCATCCCTCACAGACTCTCTGACTTCCTTGCATCTCACTCAAAAATTGACGCTCGATTCATGCAAAATGGTCCAAAAGCAGTCTGACCCAACCCATACGGTTCTGTGGCCTTTTCCCCCAAGTTTGAAAGAGAATTTTATTGCATATCGTTCTTCTAAAGTATCCTAACGTCCAGCTTGCATTTTTTAAAATTCACCAGCTGTGACAATCAGGCTTTAATATGGTGCATTCCAATTTCTGCTGTAGTTGTTCATTCGAACCTGAAATCATAAAAATTGGTCAGCCATCTCATAAGATGTATAGCAATAACATACTGAATTTTCTAGAGTCTACGACAATTTTAAATGCCTGTACAAAACAAGTTTGGAAACTTATTGAAGGCACCTCGGATATTTTTTTTTTTTTTTTGCGCCCAAAACTATTAAAACGTATTTCGTTTCATATATCCGGATTTCGCAATTTTAAGCTCCCAAGTGACATCAGTATCGGGCGGTCGTGTTTTTTATTCAACCTACGATAGCCAAGATTGTGGAAATCCTTCTAGATTAAGGTAATTTTTTAAATTTTTGTCTCAATCCAGAGTGCCCTTTTTGGAGGGTTGGCGGACTAGATTTTCCCACATTAAAATTCCGACTTTGTATCTAACTTTTCCCTCGTGGGGAGGCAAGTAAATAGAAACACACACACATACACACCAACATCGCGAATTTCATGCACACGCACATATACATACACATACGCAATGGAGTGTGTAAATATCTCCACTGGAAATCAGTTAGAACCTGAATATCCCATGTAGTAGCAAATCCTGGGAACATGTTTACCAGAAAGAACAGTTGGGAATAAGTCATACACCATCCACTATGACTACGAAATTCCTACAGCTACATGCCTAGAAAATAGGGCTATTAAGCTTGACATAGTGATATGGGACACGAAGGAGAAAGTAGCAACCCTAGTTGAAGTAAACGTCCCTAATGATGTTGGCCTTAACAGAGCAGAGAGGGAGAAAATAACAAAATACCAAGGACTTATGTACGACATGTACTCATGTACGACATGTACTCATGTACGACATGAAAAAAAAACTGGAATCTTAAGAAGGTATCAATCATATCAGTCATTATAGGAGCAACCGAGCTAATGAAAAAGAACTTCAAAACCTGAATATACCCGGTGGACCAAGTGCAAGAGAAATACAAACAATAGCACTAAAAGGGACGGTTAGAATCTTTAAAAGGATCTCTCGGTTGGAGTAACTAAACTAATGGGAGAATATTTGGCATCCGGTAGAATGCCCCATTCCAAGGAAAAACACAATGATAAGAAAATGAAAACAAATACGCACAGTCAGTCAAGTTTACACAAACTTCGACAGTGCGTGCTTTACAAACTCATACAGACGCATAATCGCCTTTATAATAATGATTTTTTTTTTTTTTTACCGAATTGCACATATGCGTATGTATATAATGCACATAATGATGACAAACATGTTTATTCGCATGGTTTTGATATGTTGTCTTCGTTTTGTTTCTATTTTTATGAAAATGTCTCTCGAATGTTGATGGAATTCTTCCGTACACGCAATGACTGCCTTTGGGTCACCAACTCACCAGTGGGTCAACATTCTATTTATTCCAAGGAAGCTTCGAGAATCCTTTTCTTAAATCGTATTTATTATTTGATTAT
>NC_136506.1:84929763-84937263 GCF_053919585.1 Euprymna scolopes | reverse complement strand
ACCAACTCAATTATAATCTCAGCTCAATGAATTTTCAAAAGAGTTTTAAGAGCATATATACGTAAATTGAGTAAAATCACAACCTACATGAATAGAAATTCACTTATTTTGGCGTTAAGCTCTTACAGCTGTTTCGTGAAAGGATGGACAATTACCTCTCGTCCATAGAACTGTAAATCTTCCATCCAGTCACTCCTCAGAGACGCTCACAACTATTCCCAACAAGTTCTTCAATCCGTTGTGAACACGTTTATTTATTTATTTATTTATTTTTTGTAAACGTGTTCACAATGGATTGAAGAACTTGTTGGGAATAGTTGTGAGCGTCTCTGAGGAGTGACTGGATGGAAGATTTACAGTTCTATGGACGAGAGGTAATTGTCCATCATTTCACGAAACAGCCGTAAGAGCTTAACGCCAAAATAAGTGAATTTCTATTCATGTAGGTTGTGATTTTATTCAATTTACGTATATATATATATATATATATATATATATATATATATATATATATATATATATATATACATATATATGAAATAAAATAATATTATATATTTATTTGTCTCACCTCCCCCCCTCTCTCTAGTAAAGAAATATGCCAGCCGCTTTAAGAAACTCGATTCTTATGGTTGAGCACTTTACAGTTCACTTTAGCTCGCGTGTGTGATAATCATTAGATCACTCTGACAGACGTTAAGACATTTAAAAGGAAATGTTTAAATTTTTCGCTGTTAAGGTTGGCCGAGAAGATTTGGTTCTTGCTAACGGAGTCAGAGATAACTTCGTTGCCGAGTTCGAATCTCCCGACCGGCAGTAATCGTGTAACCCTGGATTATACTATACATTTACTATAATAACTAATGAGAAAATAAAATTTAAAAAATTTTCATATAAGAAAAAAACAAAAAAACAGAAATGTTATAAACGCACAAGGAATAGTGAATTAAAAAATTAAGAAATACTTACAACGTGAAGTTTCAAAAATGCCTGCTTCTCATCAGAGAAACAATAATAGCACAATATAATAATGAAAATGATATTTCAATCATAAATCTTAACTGCAAAATATGAATACTAACACATTTGCATAAAAGATAAAGTTTTTTTAATTGCATAACAAATAGGATTAGCTATAGCTTTATATATATATAAACATATATAGTCATCCATATAAAGTACTGTTTCGCTGTATCACAGCTCATCTGTGCGGCTCTCTCTCTCTCTATATATATATATGTGTAGTCATCGAGATAAGTCCTGTTTCGTTGTATCACAACTCATCAGTGCTGCTAAATTAGCATCTCTCCCAAGCCAAGGATTGAACCTAGAACCGTCGTGTTGACAGTCTGCAGTTCTCCCACTCGACCATGGAATCGACGCCCGTAAATAACTCGTCGGAATGTCTATTTAAATAGACACCCGCCACCACATTTACCGTGCTCAAATCGCCTGTTCGTAAACAAGCAAACAACTCATTAATAAGAGAAATTTAAATAAAATGGTGGTGAGGTACACCCTGCCTTCGGACTCGAATAATCTACCACTGCGCTATATATCCAGATGAAAATAGTCCTGTCCCATTTTAAGAAGAAATGATTTGCTGAGAATTGAATCTCCCTTGATTTGCTGAGGATTATCATATATAGATTGGCATATATATATACATACATACATATATATATATATATATATATATATATATATATATGTCACTTTGATTGTGTCTGTGTGTATATATATAGATTGGCATATACATATATATATTTATGTATGTATATATATATATGTCACTTTGATTGTGTGTGTGCGAGTTCTTTCCTCATAGGTTCCGAAACGGCTGAGCCTATCTTTTGCAAATTTCACACAAAGTTAATTTTTATGTCTGGCAGTGTTCTTAAATATGTTTTGTACTGAAATTCATCCGATAAGTATCGAAAATCGAAAAAAAAAAACGATCTTGAAATAATCTTTCTCTCAATAGATAAAAAAATAATTTTCACAGAGGAATAATTAACGTTACATAGGCCAAGGGAGATAATCCTCAGCAAATCAAGGGAGATGATGATGATGATGCCGTCTGCGTCGATCTCCAAGTAGAAAAAAAGCAAATTAAAGAGTAATGAGAATTAGATTGGTCTCTCTTCTCAGTAAATAGACTCCTTTTTTTCCAATTAAAACTTTGCAAACCAACAAGTCAGCTATATTACACAAAACACGGAATATAAACGGGATATATGCCGTAAGCGAATCTCCTCAACTAGGAATATGGCTATGTAACATATAATCATAAGAAGTAACGTCTCGCATAACTATTTAAAGTACACACAGTGAGAACGTAGGGGTCGTTCGATAGTTACCTTAACAACCACATATACTCTGACTCCTTCTCTGGGGTGAATAGTTACCTTAACAACCACATATACTATGACTCCTTCTCTGGGGTGAATAGAAAATATCACTTCCGGGCTAGTTCCGTGTATGAGTAGAATCGTCTTGAGTTAACTGGGAGGGGATTACAAACAGGAAGAGGATAGCAGTTAACACATAAAAAGGCGACGATAAAAGAATGAAGACGAGAGATCGTGAACGTATGTAAAAAGACTTTGTTGTTTCTTAACCTCTCACTGGCGACAACGCACATATGCACAATACGTGTACGAACGTTTAACGTTTATTTAGTGATTGCTTGTGAAGGTGTTACAATTATACAAAACGCCCTAAGAAAACAGGAGAGCTGCCACATTTGTCGCTTGGTAATCTCACAGATTAAGAGAATTGAAACGTTTGTCGGACATCATTATTTTCGGATTAACTGAATGGATTATATTCCGAAGAAGGATTGATCGATTTTACAACGATGGATTAATTGGTAAACAAAGTACGAACACCCTGCCACAGTTAAAACCTTCACGGTTGGGCTAATTTGTCTGTGTGTGCATATAAAATAATTTGACAAAAGATATGTTATAATCTAAACGAAAATGAAACAAATTAATCCCGGACAACGCCAAGGATATAAAACATATTTGCACAACATCAGAAACAACAGGTGGAAATAAATAATAATTACAAGAAACCGCCTCAACCACCAATAGCAATGGCTAAAGATACATTACCTGAAAGCAAACTCCTATCTTAAAACCAAACTCCTATCTTTACATCATCAACGCTCTGATCCCGATCTGGCATCAATTGAAATGGATGGCTCTCGTCTAGGAGAAGCCCCATGTTTTGACAAGCTTCTGATATCTCAGAAGATATCTCACTACTGATGCAATTCTCTATCTATATAAAAGCCAAGTACGTCCAAGGATGGAATATTGCTGCCATATCTGGGCAGGAGCTGCTAAAAACAGCCTATCCTGCCTTGACAGAGTACAAAATAGACTTCGTGGCTTAGTGGGGGATGCCCTTTTCTCTTCCCTGCAACCTCTCTCCCACAGAAGAAACGTTGCAAGCCTATTTTTGTTTTATCGTTATTTCCATGGCAGGTGCTCTTCTGAACTCCAATCTCTGCCCCCCCCTCGCCAATCTTTTACAAAAAAACACCCGTCTAGCTGAATCCACTGTCAAAAACTTTCCCCACTCTTTATCTATGCCTAAATCAAAACGCGGATTCCATGAACAAAGCTTCTTTCTTAGAACTGCCCGCCTGTGGAACTCTGTTCCGTCTGCCTGCTTCCCTCCTGACTACAACTTGGATGTCTTCAAGTCCAACGTAAACAAATTCCTGATGAACCGCCCCCTTAATTAGACACTCTAAAATATCCACACTAACGTACTGTACTTACAATAACCTTTATCCATGAGTGGCTTCCGGGCCTTGATAAGTGGTGACCACCATGTAAAAAAAAAAGTACTTCGTTCAAACTTTTCGGCTTAACGTTCACAGGGAACATGAGTTGGAACCGGATACATCAAGAGCATTGCCAAGGCTACTGCGAAGAAAATGGGCCATCTCTACCGTGCTAGAAAGTTACTTACGCCTGAAAGTATCCTGTACCTCTACAAGGCCACGATTCGCCCATGTATGGAGTATTGTTGTCATATTTGGGCTGGTGCATCTGCTACTGGTCTTTCGCTCCTGGACATGGTTCAAAAGAGAGTCGCCAACCCGATAGATCCTGAGCTGTCATCTAAGCTTTAACCTCTGTCCCATCGACGAAATGTTGCATCCCTCTGCTTGTTTTATAATTGCGGATGCTCCGACGAACTACAAACCCTCGTACTTCCCTCAACGTAAACATCCCCAACAAACCCGACAAGCAGCAAAGTTCCACCCCTACACAGTAGAGATCCCTAGATGTAAGAAAGCGTTCTACTCTAATAGTTTATTCCTTAGAATTGCTAATCTTTGGAATTCCCTTCCAGATTCCTGCTTTCTCAACCGTACTGGTATGCATAAATTCAAGTGTAATGTGAACAGACATCTTGCTGCTCAACTCCCTACATAGGCTCCCTGCAGCTCATGTTCCTGATAGTACCCCCCTACATCAAAGGGGCACAATCATATACCATCCACTATAACTAAACCGTGTGTATCGTTTTATTGCAGGTCAATTCTTTTTTTAATTTTGAAATTGCTATGTGTTAAGTTTGCAGGTTGAAACAAGTAACGTAGAAAACAATACAAATGACGACTCAACAAACAAAGGTAGATCAAATAAGAAGTGTATTAGGAAAAGGTATATTTACAGGATATTTACATAATGGTGTCAAATAAGAGAGTCTTTGCTGGAGAAACATATCTGCTCTCGGCGGCCTTCGATGGCTTCTGGTGAACACACACTCAGACTAACTGAGTCTTTCTATTTATGTGTAATTACTATCCACATATGCAAATGAATGTGTGCCACTACAACACTATGAAACGCAGAGAAGTGAAATTTGGTATAACACTGGGAGAGCATAACAAGACGTTTTATTTCTCTGATTTTTGTGAAATTTAAAACAAATATTTTTAAAATTATGCTAATTTTTTCTATTTTCTGGTAATTTTAAGTGTGTATCACTTTATTGCAAGTGCCTAAAAATATATATTTTCGGTAATAAAACAATATTCTAACTTCATATTTCTATTTATATGAAATAAACGCCAAACTTTCACGAAAAACACTCGTCTAGCTGTAACCACTATTAATAATTTCCTACACTCTTTATCTGTGCCTAAACCTAAACGTAGATTCAATGAACGAGGCTTCTTTCTTAGAACTGCACACCTGTAGAACTCTCTTCCGTATTCCTGCTTTCCAGCTTACTACCATTTGATTGTCTTCAAGTCCAACATAAACAAGTTCCTGATGAACCGTCCCCCCTAACAATCCAATTTACAAAATTCCCACTACTTATGTTTACTACGCTATAATCACATTGACTAATGTATATCCATTAACCCTTATCCTCGACTGGCTTCCGGGCTTTGATAAGTGGTGATTTATGTGTAAAAAAAAACAAGGCCGATAGCCATTAGTCGCGTGCTCTCGTGTAATGAATGAATGCATGAATGTAGGATTGACATGAAATTCTTAAAGATAAACTAAAATGACCGAAAAATGGGCTGAAATGACTTAAATAAATAAAAAGTAAATGACTTAGAATGATTTTAATGAACTTAAGAATGACTTGAATGCTTAAAAAATAACTGGAATCCTTCAAAAACAACTTGAATGATCTGGAGAATGACTTGAATGGCTTTGAGGCTGACTGGTTGTAAAGTGAGTGATTATTTTACATTAAATTAACACAGAAAAGTGATCCCGCACTTTATATCACAAAGTTACAAACATAAGTACAGCATCTTGGCCAAAAGGCCAAGAAAAGCTTAAAAAGCTAAGAACAGCATCTATTAACAACAGACCGTTGATCTTAACCAAAAAGGCCAAGCACAAAAGTGTTACGGACAGACCGACCGACAGATCGACCGACCGACCGACGGAACGACGGAGTGACTTATAGAGTCACTTGCACGCGACTAAAAACAAAACATATCCAGTAACAATATAAACCCAAAACAAGAACGAATTTCACATAATTTTGTTTAAGGAAATATTCATTTATCAACATTACTCCCTGTCAACTGATGATGTCAATCGGTGGATGTTAGATGATATGATGCTATCGGAAACTTCCAAAACCTTCCTCCAATGTTCATCCTTCGACGAAATTTGAGCACCTCCTTCATAAACTTTCATCTTTATTATTGACCAGAGCTGCTCAATGGGGTTTATATCTGCAGAACAAGGTGGCCATGTCATCAAATTTTCTCTAATAATGCCTACTGATTTAAGGTAGGATGTCATAGCCTTGTCCGAGTGGGATAGGTCATTGTCGTGCACAAAAATCAATTTGCGGTGGTGCGCTAATGGAAGGTCATCAAGCCATGGTGACAAATGCTCATTTAAAAATAAAATATAAGACTGGCTTGTTTTACACATTCTGGCACTAAAGATGGTCTAATATGTTCATCGCAGATTATTCCAGCCCAAAACATGACACCTCCACCTCGCTGTTGACGACGGAATCGATGAGGGGTAGGGAATCCAAGAGAACTTCAAATTTTGGCCCTCCCATCTGGTCCATCAAGAGTTGGTCTAGTCTCATCCGTGAAAAGAACATTTTCAAAGTTGGTTTTCATGTATTTCTGAGCCCAAGCCAAACGTTTTTCCTTATGAGTTTGGTTTTAAATAGGCCTTGCTATGGGCTTAATGCTTTTTCAATTTCGTTTAAGACATTGCAGCGTCTTTCTGGACAAGGAAGGTATTTCAGACTTGTCAAATATAGCAGCACTGTTGCTGCGCTGTAGCTTGATAAGTTGACGGTGAATTTTTCTAACATCACGAGCAGAAACTGATTTTCTTGTGTTTTTGTATTTCTTTGGTTTGATGTTTGAATTTTCCACGAATAAAGGCAATGTTTTTCAATCTCTTCCAACCTCCTTGGCTAGATCTACGCGAGGTAAACCTTTTGCAAAGCCTGCAGCAACGCTTTCCTTTTCACTAGCTGTCAATCAACCCTTTCCTTATACATGGCCCTTCTAGTTGTTTTTTGCGTGTAAACAACCTTAAAATATCAGGAAAAAAATAATAATTAAATAATATTTAACAGTGAGACCGTTTTAAAGCAAATCTAAAAAAAACAAAAAAAAAACGCTCACACGTTTTGAAATGTTTCTACGTATTTTTAAAATGTTAGGAATTTATGACACCCACCCTATTTTTGCCCCTCATCCCGCCACCAAACTTGAAAAAAATGCTAATGATTACATTTCTCGTTTACTGCCAAGTGGTCAAAAAGTGGGTGCTCATTTTACGTTAAATTTATATAGGAAAGTGATCCCCACTCTCTAAAATATTAAATTTTTATTCTTTTATTAAAAATTCCTTCTTTTAAATTATCAGTAAAGGCCGTTGAAACATATTAGCGAAGAAAAAAGTAGATCTTGATTTCTTGTTAGGAGGTAAACTACGTTGGGTTAGGTCATAATAAGTACCAAATAAT
>NC_136506.1:84884763-84924763 GCF_053919585.1 Euprymna scolopes | reverse complement strand
TAACCGTAAAAACGAATACTAACTATGGAGATATTTTCCTTAAGAAAAAAAAAATCCTGTAAGGAGGTTATCTGTTAATTTTAGTTTTACTAGTAATTAAAAAGTCATTAAATATTTATTATTTTATAATTATTACCAGAAAGAGATTACCTGGAAGATTTTGTTTCAAACACATTCAAATAAAAAAGACAATTAAAAGAATCGTTTAGACATCGGAAAATATGCCCAAATTTTTCCGATTCCGATATCGATTCTGATACCCGCAAATGTTCTGAT
Organism: Euprymna scolopes; assembly: GCF_053919585.1. Classification (NCBI taxonomy): domain Eukaryota; kingdom Metazoa; phylum Mollusca; class Cephalopoda; order Sepiida; family Sepiolidae; genus Euprymna; species Euprymna scolopes. The sequence goes on along the minus strand of NC_136506.1, from coordinate 84,924,487 downwards.
TTTTTCCGATTCCGATTCCAATTAATCGGCCCAACACTAGTAGTATTCCTGGTGAACTAAGTGCAAGCGAGATGCAAGCAATTGCGCTTTTAAAACCTCTCAGAAATATCCGGTAAATATCTGGCATTTGATAGGATGCCCCATCCTCGACAAAAAGAGAAAAGAAAATTGACACATAGATAGATAGATAGATTGACAGACAACAGATAGATAGATAGACAGACAGACATACAGCAGATAGATAGATAGGCAGATAGATAGATAGACAGACAGACAGATAGACAGACAGACAGACAGACAGACAGACAGATAGATAGATAGATAGATAGATAGACAGACAGATAGATAGATAGATAGATAGATAGATAGATAGCAGCAAATAACTAGACAGAGAGAAAGAAAGATGGATAGAAAGAAAGATAAATAAATAGATAGATAGAAACATCGATTCGCTACTAAACATAGTAAATGGACAATGGACATGCCGAAACTATACATATGCTTTGTATATTATTGATTTGTAGACAAACAACCTAGCTCGGCAAGGCGCACACGGAGAAGCTCGGAGGTTTCGTCAGCCAAAACGTTGTGAGAATAACAGCTGATATAAGAACAGTGGTCCGAATAATAAAATTGTCAAAACCCATAAAAAATCCGTAACATTCAATAGTTCCGTTACTACTTTTTTTTTTTTTAGATGAGGGTTGATTATTCGTATTATTTGAATTCTTCGGATTACTGTTCTCATCTTGGAGTGTTATTTTCACAACGTTTCAGTCGATGTAACCTTCGATCTTCTTTAGGTGTATCTTTTCGAACTCGGGAATCTTTCTGTTGACATGGCGTAGTAGATAAAGTACTTGGAAAAATTCAGTTGTATCGTCACTTCTAGAGGTTAAAGTACGGGCTTGGTACGGGCGACACTCGAAATACAAATGCGAATTACTTAGTGTTTCTGCCCAGACATGGTTGATGGAATGGTAGCAATTAATTACATAAAAGGCTTCGTTCGAAATTCTGCGCAGATTCCCGAGTTTGACAGAAAGATTCCCGAGTTTGACAGAAAGATTCCCGAGTTTGACAGAAAGATTCCAGTGTTTGACAGAAAGATTCCCGAGTTTGACAGAAAGATTCCCGAGTTTGACAGAAAGATTCCCGAGTTTGACAGAAAGATTCCCGAGTTTGACAGAAAGATTCCCGAGTTTGACAGAAAGATTCCAGTGTTCAACAAGAATGCACATGAAGAATGTCGGAGGTTACATCAACCAAAACGTTACAGAAATAACACTCCAAATGAGAAAAGTGGTCGGATGAATCCAAATAACACGAATATTCATGAATGCGTCGAATGTTTGTTTCTATGTTTATTTATAATATGATTATTTCCCGCCTAATTTACTTCCTTTTCTTTTCCCGCCATTATTACATCTCATCTCCACCAGCCGATAAACGCGGGGGCGGAATCCAGCGTACGATTCCGTTTTTATTTTATTTTTCGATTATAAATATTTGTCTAATGATTTAAGATAGTTTTACTTTCCGCTCCGGGGTTGGGAGTGGTAACGGGGGGGAGGGGGAAGCAATCATGGACGTTTCATGTCGAGATATTTCCGAAATATTTCCAAGTACAATTTCAAACTCCGCCATTTGAAACGTATTTCTATAACACGATGCGTCATTGACGAATACTAGCGCACATAAAACTCCTTCAGATGCTCGTTTATAGCAACATAAACGGGAATGACGGATCCGGCATACAGTAATGAGACATACGTAGAACCATCGATGAGGAGTCGGAGTCGGAGTCGGAGTCGGAATCCGTTAGAACAAGATTAACTTTTGATTTTCTAAACTCCATTTAATCTACGAGGGTAGATTATTATTATCATCACTTATCAAGGTCCGGAGGCCACTCGGGGATAATGGTTAATAGGTGTAAGATGATCACTGAGACAACAGCGTAGTGATCAGTGATGGTGGAAATTGAATAGAATTTGATTATTTAACCTTTTTTACTCTATGCATCGAGCGGGCTCTTCTCACGAGACGCCTTTGCTGAGCTGGTCACGCTCTCCCGTGTCAACGAAGCAATCTCATCAGAGAAGCCATCGATCAGGTTCCTCTTCAGGACTGGAAGAAGCGATGCGGCAGTCAGCTTTAGACGATCAATCAAGATACCGAACTGATTCTGGGCCCGACGATCTACGGTGTTCGCCTGACTAAATATTAAAAATCACATAGTATTCGCGGACCAAATAATATCTCCCCGTTATGGCTAACCCACACTTACTTTTACGACCAATGGCGCACCTTTTCCAAGTGTTGTTACCTCAAGTAAAAGCATGAAGCTGGATACTCCACAAGAGTAGATGAATTCTTGTCCTGGAACCTAGTAAGACAAAGAGAGCACAAGAAAGATATACTATCACATAGTTAACTGGTCAATCGGAGAGAGGAAAATTAGGTTATGATTTCTTCTTTACTAAGTGTGTGAGATGTAATGGAAAACTTAAATGAAATATTCGAATATCTATGTATCTCATATAGACATCACATGTTAGCTCCCATGAAGGGGCCCTTTGATTTTTGAGAACTATGACTGAAGTAAAGAAAAAAAAAGACTCAATTGAATTTTGAAAGGAGTGATTGTGACTCAACCGGTCAAGCATGCGTCAAATTATTTACTATGATAATTATTAAATACCTACAGACACTAGTGTTTCGGGAATCTTCAGTGCAGGGTGCCATGATTAACACCAGTCGATAGATTCGAACCCTGCGACAGAAGCCAATAAAATAACGTTTATATATATATATATATATATATATATATATATATATATATATATATATATATATATATATATATATATATATATATAGCTGGCGAGATGGTGAGGGGTAAGGGTTTAGGCTCATTACCGTTGGGTCCCGATTTCGAATCTCGCTAGATACAGCCACTCTGATGAGTCGTAGACGACGAAACACGTGTCAGTGGATAATTACATTTTAAAAATAATATATATATATATATATATATATATATATATATATATATATATATATATATATATATATATATATTGTAACATTACCAACTTAATTGAAATTTCCAGACAGTCTATCCTTAGAGTTAAGGAATGTTTTTATGTTAATAAAATTAATTAATATCGCAAATTATAAATTAAGTAAAATAGATATATTTTTCGTAAGTTGATTCTGCGTGACTTCTCGGTTTTTACTTCCGGTTGTTATTTCAATTCATGCACCACGATTTGACGTCTCTAATCGATAAGTAAAAAAAAATCCCCTATTATTAAAATTTAAATTCATTTGTTTATCTTTCCAATATTTAATTTTAAAAAATTGCTCGCCAGAAGGTGCGTTTTGAGCTGAAACATAAAAGTCGAAGAACCTTAACAAAACCATCTTTGTGATAAAAATCATTTTTATTTTAGCAAAATTGGCAGCACACGATGTTTTTTTTTTATTTTTGAAACAATTGTTTCTATATAAAAAATATAAACTTTTTTATTATTGAAACTATAAATTGTTAGGTTAAAGTACAGTTTTCACGGTACATATGCATTTTGGTAACGTGCTGAAATAATACCTTTTTTATTTTTACTTTTTTTTCAGCCAATCTTTACCATGCAGAGGGGAGGATGTTTTGTAATTATGTGCTTTCAACTAACAATTTATTATTAAAAAAAATGTGAAATTATTAAAAAAAAAAAAAGATATTGTGAAAGTTGAATTAAACATGAAAAAAACAAAACAAAAAAAACACGAATGGCGCGTTCAACATTGTAGCGGAGCCTATTTGGTAATAAGATCCGATTAAGATTCGATTGTTTTGTTTTTGCTTTTTTTACCGTAAATTGTTAGGTTAAATTTTTTTTTGTTTTTTTTTTCAAGAAAACTTTTTTAACAAATTTGAAAGTACACTTTTTTCTTTTTTTATATGAGAAAAAATGAATGCTTTTCCTTTATTAAAGAAATTGTTAGGTGAAATACAGAAAAGTTTCTACCAAGAAAAGCGTTATTTTTTCAGCCATTCTTACCATAGGGAGGAGATGGCGTTTTATAACTATTCTGTGCTTTCAACTAACAATTTATTAAAAAAAAAAGTAAATGTTCACATTAGGTCCACCTCCATAATTTTTAACATGGGTAGGTTGGGGATGTTTATTCCGAAAGCTGCTTTTAACATGGGGAGAATGGTGGCATTTATTTCAAAAGCCGTTTTTAACATGGGGAGGTTAGGGGTGTTTATTCCGAAAGCTGTTCCTAATATGGGGAGGTTGGGGGTGTTTATTCATGGCCGCCAGTGAATTATAGTGCGTAGTACAGGTCTTTATATCTCGAAAACTACTTGCCTCTGCAAATTTTAAATGAGATTTTTTTATTTAGCATAGTCAAAAACCTTTAAAAGTAGTCAGTTTAAAGAAATTTGTGGAGGTGGACCTAATGTAAAAAAATACCCCCCCCCAAAAAAAAGATATCGTGAAATTTAAATTTAACTTGGAAAGACTATTTTAAAATAGCGCGGTATCAAAAATAAAAATAGACAGAAAAATACCTCCTTCGGGTTTGTACTTGCACAAAGATTTGAAAAAGTTGTCAACAAAAACAAATATATAACAAATAAATGTTTTCAAAGGCAAGATAAGTTACTTTTCTACCTAACTGAATAATTTCTAGTGTTTTTATTGGGTTTGTATTACTATAAACATAGATTCGAAAAGTTGTCAAAAAACAAATGTATAACAAATATTATCAAAAGTAAGATAAGCTACTTTTCTACCAAACTGGATAATTTTTTTAGTTTTTATTTAATGTAAAATGTTTATTCGGCTCGAAAAACACAGCGTTTACCGCTATATTTGAAAATAAAAAATGGCGGCAGACTCTGTGTTAAACACATTAAGTTTGGGAAAATGAGTTAAAACTAAAAAAACTATACACATTAGTGTTAAATAACAACCGAATATATGTCAGCCTATGTCATGGTAACATATATTGAGTGAGTTCCTAACAGTATTTTGTTTATTTTTCTTTTAGTTTTAACTCATTTTCCCAAACTTAACGTGTTGAACACAGTCTGCCGCCATTTGTATTTTCCAAATATACCGATAAACACTATATGTTTACGAACCGATTAAACATTTTACATTAAATAAAAACACTAAAATCTTATCCAATTAGGTAGAAAAGTAACTGATCTTACCTTTGATAACATTTATTTGTTATATATTTATTTTTGCGACAACTTTTTCGTATATGTGCTTAGTAACACAAACACTTTTTATTTAATGTAGCGTTTAGTCGGTTCGAAAAACAGTGTTTACCAGTGTATTTGAAAAATATAAATGTTGTCGAACACAGTTGATTACGTTAAGTTTGGGAAAATGAGTTAAAACTTCAAAAACTATACAAAATACTGTCAGAAACCTACCGAATATGTCAGCGTATGTCACGGTAACATATATTCGATGGGTTTCTGACATTGTTTTGTATAGTTTTTAACTTATTTCCCCAAACTTAACGTATTCAATAGAGTACGTGACCATTTGTCTTTTTCAAATACATCGATAAACACTGTGTGTTTTTGAGCCGATTAAACATTTTACATTAAATAAAAACACTAAAAAATCATCCAATTATGTAAAAACGTCACTTACCTTACCTTTGCTTTCATTTATTTGTTTTTGGACAACTTTTTCGAATCTGTGTATAGTAAGCCCCCCCCCCTCTCACCCAAATATTAATTGATAGCTCACATTTTTGAATACATAAAACAAAATAAAAACTAGATTTAGCCTTTCAACATTTTAGCAACGTTCGGCTTAATCCACTGATTGTTAGTCGAGTCCAAGCCATGATTGACGGAAACTCCCGAGGATCCGGATCCAATTCTGCAAGAGTACCATTTTGTTTTTTTTATTTTCGCCTTTTTCTGTTACTTTTTGGAGTGGATAGCTGTACTAAGAATATAAGAAACATGCATTTTCTCTTTTTATTAGATTTTTCCATTACACCAAATTGAGCCACAGCAACGCGTGGAAGAGTAAAGCAAGTATATATACGACGTTTTTCTGACCTTTTTTAAATAAATAAATAAATATTAAGCGCTTATATCGGAAAAAGTTTTTTTTCTTTGTAATCGGGCACTTTGTTGGAATTCTTTTCCAAAAAACGGTAAACATATATATATATATATATATATATATATATATATATATATATATATATATATATATATATATATATATAAGTCACTTTGTGTATGTATGAGTTCCTTCCTCATCGGTTCCGAAACGGCTGAGCTTATCTTTTGCAAATTTCACACAAAGCTGATTTGGCAGTATTTTTAGATATGTTTTGTACAGAAATCTATCCGATAAGCATCGAAAATCGAACAAATCCGATCTTAAAAATAGTCTTTCTCACTTATAGATAAAAAGAATAATTTTTACAGGCAAATATATTCATTACACCAGCCAAGGGAGATAATAAAATTTCAGCAAATCATTTCTTCTTCAAAAACAAAACAAATTTATCATAATGTAGTGTTGAAGCCCGGGTATGGCTCATCATTTTTTTTAAATTTTTCTTTATTAAATATCATGTTTAAACGTATTGTATGACTGGGCAATGCCGGGCAGGCAGCTAGTATGTGTATATAATGCTACGGTTGTATCGTTGGTGTTTCCTAGATGTAAATCAACGGAAACTCCGTTATTTATCAAAAAGTGCTCAATGAGAAACAAAGCATAATTATAGTATGTTTATTCATTGTCATTATTGGCTACATATGTGCATACATGTTTCTGCTGCAACTGTCAGATAATAGTCGTGTAGAAGCATTTAATTGTCTGTTATCTATCTATATACCTATCTATCTATCTATCTATCTATCTATCTATCTGACTGTTTATCTATCTACATATCTATTATCTGTCTATATAATTATAGTGATGAGTCTATGACAGATTTGAATCGTCATGTTTTTAAGTTGTCAAACATTGTCAAACTCTGTGACCAATCAGGTTGCACCGGAAATATCCAAACGGGGTCTAGACTGATGTGTCACGTGTCATGTGTTCTGGTTTGTGCGAGCATAGTGTTGAGTTGGATTAGAGATGCCGAGAAAGACGGATGGACTAAACGAGTCTCCCCTCAGAACGGAGACATAGAAAATCCCACAAGCCGAGAGTCCATCGATCACTCCCTTTTGCCGTGAAGAATATCTGGGAGTAAATAAAATATATAAAATCCTACAACGTCTTGGTTTATGTCTTGTGAAGCATCTTCTTTAAAACAGTTCCAGCTCCTTAAAATAGTTGAAGAATCCCCCAGAAGCGACCAGCAGCAGAAACAGGTATGTGGTCGTGTGTATATGTATATATGTTGACATGTGTATATGTATATATGTTGACTTGTATATATATATATATATATATATATATATATATATATATATATATATATAACTATCTTGTGCTTCCTTTTTAAAATTAAATATATTTTAAACTCTTTTTCAAGATGTTTTTTTAACATGTTTTATGAATCATTTGTTCATATATATATATATATATATATATATATATATATATATATATATATATATATATATATATTGACACGCAGGCATGCAACAACAACACAAAAATTAGACGAGTCACGGGCGCTTAAAACAGACAAAAGCAACATACACACATATTTATAATCAAGAAAATACAAGTATGATTTAAACACAGCTTACACAACACAACTCCTTTAGAGAAGCAGCGTCTTCATGCCATACACGTGTGTTTCTTTGTACAAAGTAGCATTCCAATCTGCAAAACAGCATTATGAATTTTGGAACACATATATTATGAGCAACATGGTGAGTAACATGGGCACCTATTTTTTTTTTTTTAAATATAAATATTAAAATTTAGAGGTGAGTCATATCCATTGTAACAGAGTGCGGAGGCGCGTATGCAAATATCGAGCCGTGTTCGAAATAAGGTCATGGTAAGGAAAAAGAACAAGACTATAAAACATAGAGAGGATCACGTTAGAGATGTAGGTGACGTCACGGCCGTAAAGAGAAGTAACACGTGGCGGAGGAATTAGGGAATAAATGTCTTTGCTACAAAAAAAAAATGGAATCGTGTCATTACTTGGCATCAACTGAAATGAATAGCTCTCGTCTTGGGGAGACTTCCTGCTTTGACAAGCTTCTGGGCTTGACCCTTACTCCCGATCTCAAATGAAATACGTATATCAATTCCATTGCCAAGGTCTTGAAAAAATGATGGAATCCTTCTACCGCTCTAGTAGACATCTCACTGCTGATGCAATTCTCTACCTATATAAAAGCCAGGTACGGCCAACGATGGAGTACTGGTGTCGCATCTGGGCAGGAGCTGCTAGAAGCAACTTATCCTGCCTTGACAGAGTTCAAAATAGACTTCGTAGTTTAGTGGGGGATGTCCTTTTCTCTTCCCTGCAACCTCTTTCCCACAGAAGAAACGTTGCGAGCTTGTCTCTGCTTTATTGTTATTTTCATGGCGAATGCTCATCTGCGCTTCAATCTATGGTCTCCCCTCACCAAACTTTCACGAAATACACTCGCCTAGCTGAAACCACTATCAATACTTTCCCACACTCTTTATCTGTGCCTAAACCTAAATGCAGATTCCATGAACAAAGCTTCTTTCTTAGAACTGCACGCTTGTGGAACTCTCTTCCGTTTGCCTACTTCCCAGCTGACTACAATCTGATTGTCTTCAAGTCCAACGTAAACAAATTCTTGATAACCCATCCCCCTAAGTAATCCAATCTACAAAATTTCCACTACTTATGTTTACTACGCTATAATCACATTGACTAATGTATACTCATTAACCCTTATCCTCGAGTGGCCTCCGGGACTTGATAAATGGTGATTCCTGTGTAACATATATATATTTTTACATGGTGGTCACCACTTATCAAGGCCCGCAGGCCACTCGGGGATAAGGGTTATTGAGTGTACAGTAATCAATGGGATCGTATCGTAGTAATCGTTAGTATTGGAGATTTTATAGAGTGTACATATATTTATTGCTTTGAATTGCGCCATCTTCAGGAGATTAAAAAGCGGTGAACTTTAGCGCAAATGCAACATTCCGACTTACGGTTGTTGAATACTCTTTTTGACTGTTTACTATGAATGGCCACCATCTTTATTTCCTTTTTTTTTGTGTGTGTGTGTGTGTGTGTGTGTGTGTCTGTGTGTGTTAACTGACAGTAGCTAAGAGGAAAGATGCTAGCCTACGAAGTCAAAGGTCATATTGTGACCAGACCAGCAGTAATTATCACTTCATACACTATATGATTGCGTAAGCATGAAACAACAGTGTGCGTAGGTATAATAATTATTAACATTTATTTTTAAAATATTAGCTATAATCTGTCTGTCTGTCTGCTTCTTTCTCTCTCTCTCTCTCTCTCTCTCTCTCTCTCTCTCTCTCTCTTTATAATACATATATATATATATTATTATTATTATTATTATTATTATTATTATTATATACTAGCAAGGAGATCCGACATTGCCCGAGATTGAATAAGGATCAAACAATGCTTCATTATCCCATACTTTACCGTCATCGAAATCGGTGAAAGCGTCCATTTTTTAATGAAATCGACTGTTTGCCTGTTCTATCTTGGGACCCATTGCGTTTGTGGGAGGAAGTTCCACACAACTTCCTCGCAGTGACTTTGTCCAGATACAGGATAGTCTACATTGCACTGCAGAGAACCTACTGTTGATTTTATAAAATTATTTTTATATATGATAGCATGAAGTCAAAAGTCAAGTATCATGGTTCAGTTTTGCTCTAAACATTTTGAATGCACCCTTGTCATATCAAAGAACCTGCTGTTGGTTTTATATACCGGGCCTTTCTGCTTGTGCCGTAATAAAACTTCTCAAATGCACTTGTGATGTTAGGCTGTATAAGGTGTTAAATTTAGTGAAAATCGCCTGTTCCTTCTTTCATCGGATTTTTTCTATTATCGATTTGTTTGTTGTCATTTTTTTCAGCTGATTTTGGACGAATTTGATGCACTGAATTAAAAAATCACACTGGCATGTTTTTGAGCTATGACCACATGTTGTTTATTTACGTTTTCGTTCACATGTGCGCATATTTGGAGCATTTTCGAAGTTGGTGGTGGTAAAATGTCATGTTAAATAATTGTTTTGATTGGAAATGATTATTTCAATGACAATAGTTCTGAGTGATTATGTCAAAAAGGGATCTGTTTGAAGTTATCGATCCATCCAACGCGGCCAGAGCCGAGATTGAACTCATTACACGAGTTTGTAGTGTAATTCAAATCTTTTCGGTAGCTGAATACTTGATGCTTTGCTAGGGTTATCAAGCTATTTTTTTTTTTTATCTTAACAGCATCATTAGATGGGTTGCTTACCACGGCTTAAGAGAATCCCATCTACCCACGAGAGAAGGATAGACCGTGCTAGTTTCTCAACCTGGTATTTTACCTCGCGGTGCATACAGCGTCTCGCTTTCTCAAATGGTCACCCATTTGATACTGGTCAGGCTCAACGTTGCTTAACTTCGGTGATCTGTGTCAACGTGATTGTGCTGTATTGAAGTTATGAAACTTCGAAATCTTCAAAAAATAAGGTGCTCAGCATACACGACAAATGGCAGACATGTGCGGGACAAAGTATTACTTTGCAAAGACAGGAACATCATCGACGCCCTCTGGTGGACAGAGACAGAATACTCCTCCCCACCCTTGCACATCACGCTCGGCTTAATCCAGCTGTTCACCAAAGTTTTAGACATGGATGGTCACTACTTCACTTACTTGTGCCAGGCTTTCCCAAGATTGACCATGGAGAAGTTGAAAGCTTGTAGTCCTTAGATCCGGAATTCGAAAACTCAATGAACGAAGTGGAACTGAAATATGAAAGGCCTTTTTGTCTGGTAGTAAAAGAACTTTCTTGGCAACAGCTTGACTGGCATTTTGGCTCGGAGCAAAGTGTAGTACCTGTTCTGATATTACACTTCTCTTTTCTGACATCGATCAGTAGAGGAGAAATCCTTCTAGATTGAGGCAATTTTTTATTTTTGTTCCTATCCAGAGTGCCCCTTTTTGGGGAGATGGATTTTGCCCACATTAAAAATCGACAGTGTGTCTAACTCTGCCCTCGTGGCGAGGCAAATAAGTAGAAACAATAAGGCCAGAAACTAGACAGAACTTAAATCAACAATAGGAAGGGAGCGATGGAAACTAGGAAGCTGATTGGCTAACTAAAAATCAATAAAAAATGTGCGTATATGAAAACGCGATACAACCAAAACTCTTCGCATAAGCCTGACGAATCCTAGCGTGGATGAAATGCGAAATATTCTGTGTAGCATAATGGCCATATACATTTTTATAACATAGTATATATATATATATATATATATATATATATATATATATATATATATATATATATATATTGGACGTAACTTACTATACATATATATTTTTTTTTACATAGGTATCGCCAATTATCAAGACCAAGACGCCACTCGGGGATAAGGGTTAAAGAGTGTACGGTAGAAATTGTACAAAATAGTAATCGTTAATAATGGAAATTCGGAAAATTTGTTAACTTATATGGAACGGTTCATCAAAAACTTGTTTACGTTAGACTTGAAGACAACCATATTGTAGTCAGCTGGAAAGCAGGAAAACGGAAGACAATTCCATAGACGTGCAGTTCTAAGAAAGAAGCTTTGCTCATGGAATCTACGTTTAGGTTTAGGCACAGATAAAGAGTGGGGGAAATTATTGATAGTGTTTTCTGCTAGACGGATGTTTCTTGTGAAAGTCTGGCGAGGGGGGACCATAGATTGGAGCTCAGCCGAGCACTTGCCATGAAAATAAGGATAAAGCAGATACAAACTCGCACCATCTCTTCTGTGAGAAAGAGGTTGCAGGGAAGAAAAAAAGGACATCCCTATAAGGCAACGAAATCTATTTTGAACTCTGTCAAGGCAGGATAAGTCCTTTCTAGCAGCTCCTGTCCAAATGTGGCAATAATACCCCATACTTGGACGTAGCTGGCTCTTATATAGCTAGTGAATTGCATCAGCAGTGAGATATCTAATGGATCGATAGAAGGATCCCACCATTCTCCCAGCGGTCTTGGTAACGAATTTAATGTATGTGTTCCATTTAAGATCAGGAGTAAAGCTCAACCTCAGAAGCTTTTAAAAACATGAGGTCTCCCTAAGACGAGAGCCATTCATTTCAATTGATGCTAGATGGAGATCAGAGCGTTGATATATATATATATATATATATATATATATATATATATATATATATATATAAATATATATATATATTTATATATATATATTTATATATATATTTATATATATATTTATATATATATATTTATATATATATATTTATATATATATTTATACTTGTTTATTGTTATATAAACATGGTCACATCCTGCTGCTACAAATAGCCACTTGTTTCAATCAAACAACAGATATCATCAGGCAGCGACTTGACTATTCAAAAGTTCAATGAATAAATTTATTCATTGAACTTTTGAATAGTCAAGTCGCTGCCTGATGATATCTGTTGTTTGATTGAAACAAGTGGCTATTTGTAGCAGCAGGATGTGACCATGTTTATATAACAATAAACAAGTATTATCAGCTCTTTTTATTGAGCACTATCTAACAACCTCGTTGAATTCATTAGTCCATTACTTTTGAATATAAAACCCCGAGTATATATATTTATATATATATATATATACATATATATATATATACATATATATTGGACGTAGCTTATATATATATATATATATATATATATATTGGACGTAGCTATATGTATATATAATTATATATATATATATATATATATATATATATAATATAAAATATATTTTAGTCATCGACATACAGACCTGTTTCGTTGTTTCACAACTCATCAGTGCCGCTAGACTAACACCTCTCCCAAGCCGAGGATCGAACCTAGAACCGTCGTGATGACAGTCGGCAGTCCTACCCCCTGACTACGGAATCGGTGGCCGAAATTAAATTGTCCGAACGTCTATTTAAATAAACATCCGTCCGCTACTCGTAGAGGGCTCAAACGTTTGTTTGTAAACAAATCGCGAGCTTCGCATTATTTCAGCTAAATTAAGTAGCGAGTAAGATAATTTACGAGAGTGCTCTACCGAAGAGGGGAGCTTTATAAAATATATTTTAGTCATCGACATACAGACCTGTTTCGTTGTTTCACAACTCATCAGTGCCGCTAGACTAACACCTCTCCCAAGCCGAGGATCGAACCTAGAACCGTCGTGATGACAGTCGGCAGTCCTACCCCCTGACTACGGAATCGGTGGCCGAAATTAAATTGTCCGAACGTCTATTTAAATAAACATCCGTCCGCTACTCGTAGAGGGCTCATATATAAGCATATATATTGGACGTAACATACTATATATATATATATATATATATATATATATATATATATATATATATATATATATATAAGCATATATATTGGACGTAACATACTATATATATATATATATAAGCATATATATTGGACGTAACATACTATATATATATATATATATATATATATATATATATATATATATATATATATATATATATATATATATAAGCGTCAAGATGCACTACCTATATTCATATATGGACCGGTTTCCTGTGAACTTGGGTTCAATGAGTGACTATCAGGGTAAGAGATTCTGAAAGAGATGGAGACCAGGTATCAGAGAATGGGATCCTAAACTAGAGTAGACAATCAATCCATATGATGAAGAAATTGCCAATTTCACCGATTTCGATAACTATAAAAGTATGGAACGGTAGAACATTTGTTGATCCTTATACAATTCTGGACAACGTCGGATCTTTCTGCTAGTATATATATATATATATATATATATATATATATATATATATATATATATATGTCAATGAATATCTTTATATAAAGAAATATGTCATTACCGATTAACGATCCCTATAAATATTACTGACTGAATTTTTAGAATTTATATATATATATATATATATATATATATATATATATATATATATATATATATATATATATATATATATATATATATATATATATCGATTATTTTATCTATTTTCCTTCCAACGAATGATAATACTTTCTCTTCGGCCTGGAAGCAACTTTATTTTGAATAGGCACCGTTTTCTAAAGAATTGGATAGATGATGTGAACCGGCTATGTGGAACCAAAAAAAAAAAAAAACAAAGACAAAAAAAAACCCCAAAAACAAACAAACAAAAAAAAACTAATAATCACAACAAATACTCCAGCAATTAATTGGGAACGTGACGATAATTTTGCCCGTGGTAAAGAATCTATTGATGTCGAAGTATTTACATCGATCGATACTCAGAGAATTGTTTCCGATTCCATTCTTTAGGGGAAGAGGAAAGAAAGATAAAAACGGATGCTGGGAAATTTAAAACGGGTGAACTTGAATTTGAAAAATACGGTTTCCGCTATTCAAATATTTCCCGGAGGAAGGTGCTGCATGATAGACGTATAGTACGCAGTTGGTCGGAAAGGTAACTCTCCTTCGTGTGCGGTGTGCTTTGTACGTTATTGGCGAATGAGAAATAACCGTTATGATAATACATAAAACAAATATAATGAAAATATTATCCAAGAAAAAAGTACCTCAAGCACGCAAGTGTTAGAATTACTAGAACGACTAGTAATTCAATACAATCACAAAAGAAAACAAAAAAAAGGTGCGTCGTCTTATACAAAATGGATCAATAGTAGAGGAAGTAGATGTCAGCGAAATTTTGTCATGAATGAAGCCTATCCATTGGCTAATGAAAACTTCAACATGCGATCAAGACTAAAAATTAATCTAATATGTTAGCTTGCTACACCGAACACTACATGGATATATAAAAACATCAGGTAACTCGAATTGCATGTATTCTAGCCTTACGAGGATGAAATACGGAAGATTATGTGTAGCTTAATTTCTATATACATTCAAATAAACATATTGGGAAGTGATATGCAAACTGCTATTAGTGTACCTATTTACTATGCCTCCCCACGGGACAGAGTTAGACACCAGGGTCGTTTTTTACGTGGAGAAAAGGTACAAAAATAAAAATTGTCTCAGTCGTGAAGGATTTCTCCTCCACTGAAAGAGAACAAGAAATAGAAGTGCAGCATCTGAAGAACAGATGGTATTTATTTGCTCCCCCACCGAGCAAATTAGGCACAAGGCCACTTTTAATGTGAGGAGTGAAGGGAGGGGGAAGGGAAAAAGGGGACCAGCTCCCGAGAGGTGGGAAATGGGAGATGGTTAAAGGTCAGGCATGTGGGGTTGCCCCCACATCTGGTCTTTGCTAGTCATAGCTAGTCATAGCTAGTCATAGCTTGCAGCATCTGTCGGAACAGATGGTATTTATTTGCTCCCCCACCGAGCAAATTAGGCACAAGGCCGATTTTTAATGTGAGGAGTGAAGGGAGGGGGAAGGGAAAAAGGGGACCAGCTCCCGAGAGGTGGGAAATGGGAGCTGGTTAATGGTCGGGCATGTGGGGTTGCCCCCACATCTGGTCTTTGCTAGCCATAGCTAGTCATAGCTTGCAGCATCTGTCGGAACAGATGGTATTTATTTGCTCCCCCACCGAGCAAATTAGGCACAAGGCCGATTTTTAAAGTGAGGAGTGAAGGGGAAATGGGGACCAACTCCCCGGGGCGTAGGGGAGCTGGATAGTGACAATTGGTATGAAGGGTTGCCCCTACATTGACCAAGGTCTTATATGTGGGGTCGCCCCCACATATGGTCTTTGCTTGCAGTATCTGTCGGAACAGATGGTATTTATTTGCTCCCCCACCGAGCAAATAAGGCACAAGGCCGATTTTTAATGTGAGGAGTGAAGGGAGGGGGAAGGGAAAAAGGGGACCAGCTCCCGAGAGGTGGGAAATGGGAGCTGGTTAAAGGTCAGGCATGTGGGGTTGCCCCCACATCTGGTCTTTGCTAGTCATAGCTAGTCATAGCTTTCAGCATCTGCCGGAACAGATGGTATTTATTTGCTCCCCCACCGAGCAAATTAGGCACAAGGCCGATTTTTAGTGTGAGGAGTGAAGGGAGGGGGAAGGGGAAAAGGGGACCAGCTCCCGAGAGGTGGGAAATGGGAGCTGGTTAAAGGTCAGGCATGTGGGGTTGCCCCCACATCTGGTCCTTGCTAGTCATAGCTAGTCATAGCTTGCAGTATCTGCCGGAACAGATGGTGTTTATTTGCTCCCCCACTGAGCAAATTAGGCACAAGGCCGTTTTTAATGTGAGGTAAAAACCAGCTCCCCTAAAAGTAGGCAAAAAGGGGGCACTCTGGTTACCAAAAATAATAATTGTCCCAGTATAGAGGGTTTCCCCTCCATTGACTGGTACAAATTATCTTAAGTGCAGTATCTGCCGGAACAGATGGTGTTTATTTGCTCCCCCACTGAGCAAATTAGGCACAAGGCCGTTTTTAATGTGAGGTAAAAACCAGCTCCCCTAAAAGTAGGCAAAAAGGGGGCACTCTGGTTACCAAAAATAATAATTGTCCCAGTATAGAGGGTTTCCCCTCCATTGACTGGTACAAATTATCTTAAGTGCAGCATCTGCCGGAACAGATGGTGTTTATTTGCTCCCCCACTGAGCAAATTAGGCACAAGGCCGTTTTTAATGTGAGGTAAAAACCAGCTCCCCTAAAAGGGGTCACTCTGGTTACCAAAAATAATAATTGTCCCAGTATAGAGGGTTTCCCCTCCATTGACTGGTACAAACCATCTTAATTGCAGCATCTGCCGGAACAGATGGTATTTATTTGCTCCCCCACTGAGCAAATTAGGCACAAGGCCGTTTTTAATGTGAGGTAAAAACCAGCTCCCCTAAAAGGGGTCACTCTGGTTACCAAAAATAATAATTGTCCCAGTATAGAGGGTTTCCCCTCCATTGACTGGTACAAATTATCTTAAGTGCAGCATCTGCCGGAACAGATGGTATTTATTTGCTCCCCCACCGAGCAAATTAGGCACAAGGCCAATTTTTAATGTGAGGAGTGAAGGGAGGGGGAAGGGAAAGGGGGGACCAGCTCCCGAGAGGTGGGAAATGGGAGCTGGTTAAAGGTCAGGCATGTGGGGTTGCCCCCACATCTGGTCTTTGCTAGTCCTAGCTAGTCCTAGCTAGTCATAGCTTGCAGTATCTGCCGGAACAGATGGTATTTATTTGCTCCCCCACTGAGCAAATTAGGCACAAGGCCGATTTTTAAAGTGAGGAGTGAAGGGGAAATGGGGACCAGCTCCCCGGGGAGTAGGGGAGCTGGATAGTGACAATTGGTATGAAGGGTTGCCCCTACATTGACCAAGGTCTTATATGTGGGGTCGCCCCCACATATGGTCTTTGCTTGCAGTATCTGCCGGAACAGATGGTGTTTATTTGCTCCCCCACTGAGCAAATTAGGCACAAGGCCGTTTTTAATGTGAGGTAAAAACCAGCTCCCCTAAAAGGGGTCACTCTGGTTACCAAAAATAATAATTGTCCCAGTATAGAGGGTTTCCCCTCCATTGACTGGTACAAATTATCTTAAGTGCAGTATCTGCCGGAACAGATGGTATTTATTTGCTCCCCACCGAGCAAATTAGGCACAAGGCCGATTTTTAATGTGAGGAGTGAAGGGAGGGGGGAAGGGAAAAAGGGGACCAGCTCCCGAGAGGTGGGAAATGGGAGCTGGTTAATGGTCAGGCATGTGGGGTTGCCCCCACATCTGGTCTTTGCTAGTCATAGCTAGTCATAGCTAGTCATAGCTTGCAGTATCTGCCGGAACAGATACTACACTTTCATCTTGACCAAAAGGCCAAGGAAACTGCTATTAGTGTATTAAGCGTCGCTCTTAGTGTAAACAAATCCTGGCTTGAGCTAGTTGCCTGTCTAGCCGCACTGATGAAGTTTCTGATGCATTTCATCCTTTTATTGACAGTACTTTTCCGCCGTAATGATTTCGCCTGCATTCGTTTTCGTTAATATATATATATATATATATATATATATATATATTTGTAGACATCGACATACAGTCCTGTTTCGTTGTATCACAACACATAAGTGCCGCTAGACTAGCACTTCTCCCAAGCCGAGGATTGAACCTAGAACCATCGCCTTGACAGTCGACAGTTCTACCCATCGACCCGCGGGATCGGTGCCCTCAAATAGCCTCGCCAAATATCTATTTTTAAACAGACATTTGTCCATCACTTAGTGCTCAAACCGCTTATTTACAAACAAACAGCGAGCCTCTCACTCTGTATATATATATGTGTGTGTGTGTGTGTGTGTGTGTAAAAATTCAATATAAACTCTGCAAATTAGAAATTACAACAATCTATTATTTGACTAGGAATGCAAAATTTTTAAAAATTTTACTTTTAAAGAAATATTTCCTTATTCCATGAAGGTTCAAATAAATATTTTGCATCTTTACATTTTTTATTTCTTCATTTTTATATTGTACCGCATTTTTCTTCATTCAGTCTGGACTTCATTCGAAATATTATTTTAATCCATACATTTTTGCATTATCGTCAACGAACAAACATGAATTCTTACATAATGTATAGTTTTCAATTCATTCGCTAAATAGCAAAATTCCTAGCCTTCTTATTCATATAATTTTGCTAATTTCCTCTCAGGAGAAGTGCCATTCTTTGAAAGTCCATGGAATAAGGAAGACTTTCTTTAAAATTCCATCCATCAAAACAAAGATTTTACTCGTTATAAACCAATCTTGGTGTATGATTATCTATTTCCTGTTAATTTCAGTGTTATGTAACTAGTAGTTTAAGAGTTTATCGGTTAAATATTTACAGAAAAACACACACGCATATATACGGCAAAATCACGTTGACACACCGATTCTCGCCAGATTACCGAAGTTAAGCAACGAGGAGCCTAACCAGTACCAGATGGGTGATCATTGTGGAAGACTAGGCGCTGTATGTACCGCGCCGAGTCATAAGAAATTTCCAGGTTGATATCTGGGGGTGCATTAATTCACTGGGAGAGATGCAAACCTAGTCTTAGTTAAGACATGTATCTAGGAGAAGGTAACTCTGATGATGTCGGCAGTAGGACGTTGGATGGGCATGGAGGAGGATGAATCTCTAGCATATCAACGGTTCTATGGTATTAAGAGTTACGTTATTCGACTGCAGCTATGCGGATGATCTAAGGACAACGGATAGGTGCAAACAGATTTCACTGCGCTGTTGAAGATAATGGTAACACACCCAATGTATTCTGCCAAGTTCAAATCATGTGATGCCTTGAGAGAAATCTGACTGACAATGGACCGAACACTATGGATAACACTAATCTACGGCATGAATATGCCACGATACAACATATGCTTATACACGCTCTCTCTCTGAGATTATGCAGGTTTTATAACCCTCGCTTCCGTTTCTCTCTCCTACTCTCTCTTTCTATCTCTCTCTCTCTCTCTCTATTTTTATTTCTTTATCAACTCCCAAAGGCAACTCAAGGATCAAGGTTAATTTATTGTTAAATATAGTTGTAGACTTTGTTTAATATCATTTTGCCAAGGCAGCTTTATTCCCATATCCCAAGGCGTTATTTCGTCATATTAGATGTTGGATATGTTATCCTTCCTTTGGTATATTTTAAGGGCTAAACATTTAGAATGCTAGGGTTAGGGTTAGGGTTAGGTTTTATTCCGAGAGAAAATCATGAACAATCTCCCCTACCTTTCCTCGTGCTGCTATTTGTTTGATGACATAACAAAATTAACCCCCGGGGTTGGAGAATGCGGCGAGGAAGGGGAAAGGGGGGCGCTTGGGTTGTAGATAAAGAGTCGGACAATGAGTCACGCTGATAAATGTAGACTGAATTTCGGTTTTCGTTTGGAAAAATGTCTTTAATAAAATTATTCATCATGGCGACATGATGACGATGATGGCTTTTGGGGGTTTCAAGACTGGAACGGGTCCAAGAACCTGGAAAGATCCTTGGAAAAATTTGTCTCCGGATAAATACATCGGAAAGATTTTTACTTCCGCTTTCAATTTTCCTCTTTACCCACGACACTTCCGGTAACTTCCGGAACGATTTCTGGCAAACGTTTCTTGATTATTTGATACGATGAGATACGTCGGGAATTAATGTTTTTTTTCCTTCTTCTTCTATGGTTTGGCGACACAACTAAACCAAGATACTTGACTTTTCGTTTCTAAACTTGAACTCCAGTTCAAAAATAATTTTCTATTCATCAGTCGAACCACTTCAAATTACAATGGAGGTTTAAAGTGTTTTTGATCATACATATGTAACAGAGCGAGTATTGGCACGTGTGAGAAAATCAACAGCAGCCGAAAGAAAAACTGGCCTGCGAAAATATTAGCAGCAGCTGCAGCCGTTAAAGCACGTATGTAAATTAGTAAGTGAGCGCAAGCTTACGTTACTAGAAAAGGAGTAAACAATATCCCACGTGATCGAGAAGAGAAGTAAATTGCACGCCGGGAAAGATGAATGTGTGAATGCGAGTGTGAAAAGGTGCTGGCTAGCGCAAGCGTCAGGTGGGGACAGAGACTTTTTAAAAGCACACGTGTGTGCGAAAAGACTTTTGAAAGATAATGAAATGTGTTGTTTTGAAAGAATCACGAATAAATGCATTTCATTGAAATTTAAAAAAAAAAAAAACTGCCAAGTCGGATTTTTATTTATTTCCATTTTTATTTTATGAATTGCTAAAGTAAAGTGTAACCCCACGTATCACTACACATATATATATATATATATATATATATATATATATATATATATATATATATATATATATATATATATATATATATGTCAGGCATATTTTAATTACGCAAAATACATGTTAAAATATTCCTTGGTGTTTTGGCCCTGGCAGAGTTATAAATGAAAACACGGATTCAGAGATGAATTTGAAAAGATAAAATATACAGAAACACACAAAAAAAAAACAGCATATACATACAGCAACCGTCGTAGCAAGTAACGCTAAGATGGTGGACTACGAAAGTACACTGACCTCACACCGAGAGTTGTAACGTTAAGTTATACAGTTCGGAAGAGTTCATCTTTTGTGCATGGGTGAGTCCTCGCAACACTTGGTTTTGGAGTTGAGTTATATCTGGAAAAACGGTGTACTTATGCAGCATTTACTCATTTGTATTCCGGTTGTACGTTCATTTGCGCTCTGAACTGGCGAGAACGTGAATACCTACTAGAGACCTAAGGTGTCTTCCGTCTCTTTGTATAGGGGTTTTTCAGAAACTCTGACATGTGGACACTTTACATTGGAAGTAAACCTTAACTAAATATAAAACAAAATTACTGTGCCTTCTCAAGCTATTCAGCACGTTCCCCAGGTTGTGGACGGGAGCACACCCTTTATTAATAGAGTGCAGTTTTGAATAGCGAGCAAAAAGCCGTTAACAACAAGGAATCATATCAAAGTATGAAAAAAAAAAAATTCAAAACACATACTGGCAGGCCGACACCCAATATAAAATGGGTCTGTCAACACGTTCATACACTAGGCGAAAGAGAAAAACAATGATATAAACCTTCTAGTCTTTGGAAATTACACTCCAGTCATGGCATAGATCAACTAGGGTCAGCCATCAGGCCTTGATATCAGAGGTCTTGGCCTCCTATCCCAATCATATTTGGCAACAAGAAATAATAAAATAAAAGAAAGTATTTATGTTTTGCTACCACTATTCAAGGTTTAAAAAGTGGACCAAAACAATCCTCACGAAAAAAAAAATGAAAGAGACCAATCTCGCTGAGCAGAAACATCCTCAGTGTCTTGCTGTAACAGAGCGCGGAGGCGCCTATGCAAATGCATGCGAAATGATTTCACCAGTAAAGAAAAAGAATTTGAAGAGGAAAAAGAGCACGTTCGAGAGGACGATCACGTTAGAGACGCGGATGTCGTCCGAGATCACGTTAGAGGTGTGGATGATGTTGGAGATCATGCACGTCAGGGACGCCACAGCGGTAACGAGAGAATGAGGAAATAATTGTCGTTGCAAAACAACAACAACAACAACAACAACAACAACAACAGTAACAACAGTAACACCAACAACAACAGTAATAACAGCAGTAACAACAACAACAAAACAACAGTAACAACAGCAACAACAACAACAACAACAACAGTAACAACAACAGCAACAACAGTAACAACAACAACAACAGTAACAACAACAACAACAACAACAACAACAACAACAGTAACAACAACAACAACAACAGTAACAACAACAGTAACAACAACAACAAAACAACAGTAACAACAAAAAAAAGCAACAGTAACAGCAACAACAACAACAACAACAGTAACAACAACAGTAACAATAACAACAAAACAACAGTAACAACAACAAAACAACAGTAACAACAACAACAACAACAACAAAAAGCGAGTTGGAATTCTTTTTTGCTCTTTGTGTACTTGTCGACTGAGGCTACAAAATGTTGGTCCCCGGAAAACGTAACGTTAACACACGTGCACATATCGTCTCTGAATATCTCAACCTTCTTTTAACATCTGCATATTTGCCCTGTAAACGTTAGAGGATTTCATGACAAAATTTGTACATCTTCTCTTTGAACATCTGAAAAATGTTTTCAAGATCTGCATGTCTACATTCTGAGCATCTACAACTTCTGTGCAGATTGATTTTATCAGCCCCCCCCCCAAAAAAAAGAAAAGGCAAGTGTATCCGAAGATGATTACAAAAAAAAACAAAAACAACAACAATTTTTTTTTAAATACTACTTATCAAGGGGCCCTAC
Source organism: Euprymna scolopes (assembly GCF_053919585.1). Classification (NCBI taxonomy): domain Eukaryota; kingdom Metazoa; phylum Mollusca; class Cephalopoda; order Sepiida; family Sepiolidae; genus Euprymna; species Euprymna scolopes. The sequence goes on along the minus strand of NC_136506.1, from coordinate 84,901,502 downwards.
CAACAACACCGCTTCTGTAGGCCTTTCCACTTTTCGTATTATTTGGATTCATCGGCCTACTGTTCTCATCTTGAGTGTAAATTTTCACAACGTTTCGGTCGATGTAACCTCCAACCTTCTTCAGGTGTATCTTGTCGAACTCGTAAATGTTTCAGTCGAAGTCAGGAATCTGAACGGAATTTCGAACGTAACCCCTCCTTTTTTTTTTTACTTTACTTGCCCTCGTTCTGTCAGCCATGTCTGGACAGAGGTCCCATATAATTGACAGTTGTATTTTTTCTGTCGCCCATGCTGAGAACTGAACCTTCAATCTTGAGGAGAATATCACTTTTAAAATTGTTTTTTCAAAGTACTCTAACTGCGCCACGAGTCCTTGCTGATAGTTTTAGTACGAATTTTGAAAATACAATTGCGAATTATTTAGGACTTCTATCGAGTTATGGCTGATGGAACAAGAACATGCTACTCCTGTGAAGTAAATAAAGGGTTTCGTTCAAAATTCTGTCCAAATTCCCGAGTTCGACAAAATACACCTGACGAAGGTTGGAGGTTACATCGACTGACACGTTGTGAAAATGACACTCAAGATGAGAACAGTAGTCCGAAGAATTAAAATAATACGAATAGCAAATCCTCATCTAAAAAATTCAGAGATGCAATTCACATTTTTTTTTCTTTTACAACAGAAGGCAATCTTCGAATCTGAAGTTCATCAATAAAATAGTAGTCTATTAATTTAGTCTTGGAAACTTTTAGCAATGCAAGCAGGTTTTTTTGGTGCGGCAGACATGAAAAATAAATAAGCAGACCTGAATCTCCAGACAGATTGAAGAGATTTTGTAGATTAGGATTTTTTTTTTTAAATACTGAATGAGACGTTAATATTCAAAGTCTCATGTTTAAGAGTCAAAGAAAGAACAAGGAAGAAAAGATGTTTGGTAGTTTGTTTTGCAGCATATCAATATATATTTCGCGTTATTTAATGCTGAATCTTGTAATTCTTGGGGGAAAAGTATTTTTCTTTATACTTAAAGTTCTTTATAGATTCAAATATTTATTCATTCTATTTGGATTTTATAGAGGAATTCACCCTTGTCCGTTCGACCGTTCCTCTGTCCGCATTTTCTCAATAACTACGATTATTTTTCTTTGTTGGTTCCTCGACAAAAGGGAGGAGTGGACCTGTAAATTCACCCTTGTCCGTTCGTCCGTTCCTCCGTCCGCATTTTCTCAATAACTACGACTATTTTTCTTTTTTGGTCCCCAGACAAAGGGGGGGACCTGTAAATTCACCCTTGTCCGTTCGCCCGTTCATTCGTTCGTCCGTTCCTCTGTCTGCACTTTTCTCAATAATTACACCTTAGAATTTTTTGATATTTTGCATAAACATTAAACATGATATGAGTAAAAAGTAAAACTCCAGTTGCTCCCCCCCCTAGGGGTTCCGTTCGTGTTTAAATGGCTAAAATTGACACTTTTGTGCTTATTAAAAAAAAGATGCCTTGGATTTTTATAAAACTTACTGCAAAGTTGTAACTAACTGATTTCTATATAATTTTGTTTTTCTATACATCGTGATAACTCTTGGGTGTGCCCCCAGGGGCTCTTTTAGGGCTAATAAATATACTCCATTTTTGGGAATATTTTACTATAGTTTACTGTCCAAAAATTTTCTGTGTATGCCTATTTAGCAGTTTTGCATGGTGCTGAACTCAAATTTAAATATGTTAAGGCCTTGGGGACTTTTGAGGCTAAATTGGGGAGGGGGCAAATGATGGACTTAGTCATTTTTTCTTTTTTTTGCATGGTACAAAACTCAAATGTACATATGTCAAGGCCTAAAACTGCATCGTTTGTTCATTTTTATCAGGATTTGACGCCCTCTGGGGACTTTTAGGGCTAAATGAGGGGGGGGGGAAATGCTGAACTTAGTCATTTTTTATGCCTCGTTTACGGTGCATTCACGGAGGGACATGCATGCTACACTTGTTTTTTTGTTGGGGGGGGGAGGCTTTTCAGAACATGATTAAGTTTTGCAAAGAGGGGAAAAATAGTCATAACATCAATGTTTGGTACATTTGCGACTAAGGGGGCACTATCTTCAGACAGCCTGATGTGGTAGCGCCAGGGAGAACGAGAGAGGGTGAAATTATCTTTTTAACTGGACATCATCATGTTTTTGTCATTTAAGGCTGATTTTACTGATTCATCGCCTCTAAATGTTACTGAGATAGAATGATTGTCAGCTGAGAGATGGAGAACATAATGCTAGGATTGTAAAAGACTGGTGAGATGGTATGTATCGGTGGATTAAACATAGGATGATCCCCCTCCCTCCGAATTATCATCAATGGACCTCACTCATGGAATCGATAATAAAAATAATCAAAACATATTCGGTACTAATAAAGTTTAGTCTGTGTTTGACTTGTCCACCGAATTTAAATTGTGAAAGTCCAACACATATTTATATACTACTAATCTGGGTGCCCATCGTTGCCTGTGCGTTTGGAGGTGTGTGTTGAGCAAAAAAATAAATAAATAAATAAAATAAGGCAGGCTTGAACCCGTACTGCGAAAGAGGAAAAGAACGTGAAAAAAAAGTGACGTCTTTGCCGTTGGATCCATCGCGAACAGGAAGTGGTGAAGGTTTAAATTAAGGCTAGTCAATCGAATAGAAGGGAACTTTCGAAAATATCACCGAAAAATGCGACCCCTCCCCGTAGAAAAGTGCCCAGTGGAGGGTGAAGGAATTCATGTTTTTAGCCAATTTTTCGATATTATCGTCCAATGAGACGATCTTCAAAGCGATACCGAACTGTCGAAAGGTCTAGGCAGACATACAAACATAGATACATACATTTAAATCGACAGGTTAGATTTATATTATAGACTAGCGGGGGTACCCGGCGTTGCCCGGGTGTTTAGAGGTGTGTGTGCTCGGGCGGGGGTGAGGGGTGTTAATAAAAACATAAGAATAAGCGAAGTAAATATTAAAAAAATAAATAAATGTTAAAACTTTAAAAAATCGAAAAAAAACACAAAAAAAACTAACGTAAGGCAAACGAACGATGTTAAATGTAAAAATCGGAAAAACAAATAAGAAAACGCGAATGTGATGAAAAAATAAAACAAAAAAACAAACGTTAAAACTTCTTTCAAATATCTGAAAAATAAAAACCAAAAAAAAATAAATAAATAAATAAAACAGTGCCTTAAATAACCCTGTTTCAATATTAAAATTTAAAAAATTAAAAAACCAAAGACACCTCACAGCACGAACCAAAACTTTTAGAAAATGAGGCCGCTCTCTAAGCAACTAAGCTAAGACGACGTCGACGAAATTGGATCGTTTTTTTTTTTTAATTTAAACTAAATCATGTTCCAATGTCATTTGCGCATGCGTAGAAGCGAACTTGTCATGACAGGACGGTTTTTGCTTACCCCAACCTGTAGAAAACTGATGATTTTAGGGTAAAGAAATTAATGTTTTGGGACAATTTTTCGATATTTGTCGGGAGAAGGTTGGAACTTTAAAATGATACCAATGTCGTGAAAATCCGTGACCCGTGTCGAAAGTTTTTGCGAGACATACAAACACACAAACACACACATTTTCGCTTTTATATATATAGATAGAAGACTACTAGGCTCTTTTCCTACATTGAGCGCCGTTGAAGTAAATAAAAGTAAAGTGGTCGATCATAGTCGAGGGCGGACTTAAGGCTCTTCTTTATTAGCTACTAGCGGGGGTACCCGGCGTTGCCCGAGTGTTTGTTTCTGGGACGGGGGGATTTTTAAAAAATGTTATGGTAGGTAAGTAGGAAGGATAAAACCCGGAGTCATGAGTAAAAGTAGGAAAATAAAGTGTGAAAAAAAAAAAACATCTGCAACGTTAACAGTTCGGCCACCAAGAAAAGTCCATTCCAGTTGTTTAGGAAAAAATAAATAAATAAAACGACTACGGCAGGTCGGCGCGAACGCGAAAATATAATGTGAATTGTCCAGCACGCTAACCACTACGCCACAGAGCACTGCAGCTTAGCTTAGTGATTTTAAATAACTTCACATGAAAGAACTACGAAGCCAAACCGGTGTTCTCTTCTCAACTGTTCCTTGTGAACGATCCCCAAACGGTTTTAAGTGGTGGCAGGGGGAGGAAGAATTTATAAGAGAGAAAATATTTTACCACTTCCATTGATCTTAACCGATTTTGGCCGTGACTTCTCAGCAGAAAAAGTATAGAAATCTAAGATTATCGAGGAATTTGAGAAATAATAAGCCTATAACACACCTCAGATATTGTTCTGCCGTTTGTGCATATTATATTTGCATGAAATATCTTGATTTTTAATTCTATTAATGTCAAAATCAGCGGGGAAAAATGAGTTCATTTTATTTATATAGAGAAGAGAAGAGAAGAGAAGATAGAGAAGAGATTACACCCAGATGTAGGGAGGGCGCTATTTCTTTTCCGGGATGGAGATTGAAGGAATTACAAAAAGTAGCTGTTGCAATATTTCTGATATAATGAGAGGGTATAATTTAGGTTCTACTTATAAACACTGGCGATATGAACTGACCAATCAAATGGAGACATGTTTTGCTAGTAACCAATCGGAAACCAGAATTGGTCCATAAAAAATATTGAATCTTTTAGCATTCCCGCACATGATTATTCGTGTCCAACACGAGAAAGACTTTTACAATCCGATACTTGTACAGATCGACTACCCAACAGAAAACCGATTCTTCGTCTTGACTTTTAATACAATTCAATGCTTCTCTGGTTGACGACTGCCATTTTATTTGAAACAAGATTTTTCTTTTCTTCTGAAACCAAAAAAAGGCTTTCAATTCAAAAAGAGGGAAGGTTGTGTTTTGTAACTATTCTGTACTTTCACCTAACAATTAAATAAACAAAAATATCAAAATATCGTCAAAATTAAATGACAAGTGGTTATTTGAAAAAACATAAATGCATAAATACCTTTAAAAAAAAAATCATTGCTATAATGCTTATAATTAGAAGAGTCCATATAGCGAGGAAATAGGGTCAATCACCATCACACCGTACATATAACATATACAGTTATCTTGTGAGATTTTATTAGTTGGGCCTAAATAGCATTTAAGCTGGCATATCAAAGTTTACTTCTGACTAACCAATTTTTAATTGTTATTGTTGTACCATGGAATTGACACTATAATAATGTATTTCACCATCGTTTATAAAAAAAATATGAAGTCCTACCTGAGACTTCATAACCCCATTCTTTGTCTTCCTCTTGGCTTTTGCAATTCAAAATTTCTCCGATTAACGACTGTAATTTTGTTTGGAACAAGATTTTTCTTCTGAAACCAGAAATGGCTTTCAATGAAAAAATAACTATGTAATATATTCTTTTATAACGTTGGAAGGAAGTAAAGCTTGGGAGGTTGGTTTCATGGTAAAAGAACAAATAATTCATTATTCTACCTCCTAAAAAGGAGAGAATAATACCTGAAATGGTAGTCGCATGGCAAGAGAACGGACACCCTCTCCAATAAAAAATAAATGGTCATCACTGAACGGCTGTATCATGGTCACAGAACAGATGCGACATTCCTAATCCTCCAATAAGAAGGTGGTAACGCCTGGTAGGATAATAACTCATCTTTTCTACATTTAACACACACACACACATACACACACACACACACACACACACACATATATATATATATATATATATATATATATATATATATATATTATTACTGTAATAATTTTTAAATACCTACAGAAATTTCATACTTTCGGGGATCATCAGTGCAAGGTGTCACGATTACAGCCGGTAGGGAGATTCGAACCCGACCACAAAGCCGTATCTAACTATATTAGCAAATAACAAATAATTATTATATCTATATATATAATTTATTATATCTAACTATATTAGCAAATAACAAATAATTATTATATCTATATATATAATTTATTATATCTAACTATATTAGCAAATAACAAACATGACCCACTTTAACCACTAGAAATATCGTTGAAATTTAAACACTTATTTTTAAATGTCGAGACGTCCGGCTATATATATATATATATATATATATATATATATATATATATATATATATATATATATATATATATATAGCCGGACGTCTCGACATTTAAAAATAAGTGTTTAAATTTCAACGATATTTCTAGTGTATATATATATATATATATATATATATATATATATATATATATATATATATATATATATATATATATATATATATATATATATATATATATATATATATATATATATATATATATATATATATATATATACACATCATTAAACTCACTACTCATTAAAGAAGCCGCCAATAGCGTAATGGTTAGGAGCCTTGACTGCCGTACAAACGGTCGGGTTTCAATCCTGGCTTGAGGTAGTTGCCTGTCTAGCCGCACTGATGAGCTGTGAAACAGCGAAACAGTACTGTATGTGGATGACCATATATATATATAAATATGTGTGTGTGTGTGTGTGTGTGTGTGTGTGTGTGTGTGTGCATCTGCTCCCTATCTTGGGTTGCGCATATTGGGGAGTGAAATAACAAACTATCATTAGCGTATAATGCAATTCTCTTTGTGTAAACAAGTGGAGCTTAGGCGTTTGTACAATGTTTGATCATTGTAATTTCATATACCCATCTTAGCAGCAGGCAAATAGCGTAATACTTAGAAGCCAAGTATTAGATTATGCCGGCGCAATATCGGGTGGCCTTTATTAAAAAAAGGTAGAAACTTTAGATAATGAACATTTTATTTATTGTTTTTTTTTTAAATGTTATATAAAAAGTTTACAAAAGAATTTTTAGGAAAATATTTTGATTAACTTAGAAACAATAATAAGCAGATTAAAAACATTAAATTTTGCCAGAAAACATGACTGAAGGTCACGTGCTGGGTCTTCATGTGTTTGAGTAACATAAGCACAAGGAATAGTTATATATATATATATATATATATATATATAGTCATCCACATACAGTACTGTTTCGCTGTTTCACAGCTCATCAGTGTGGCTAGACAGGCAACTACCTCAAGCCAGGATTGAAACCCGACCGTTTATACGGCAGTAATATATATATATATATATATATATATATATATATATATATATATATATATAAAACGAGTTAGAACTTAAAGGAGACAGAGCTAAAGAGAGCGCTAGACGGATGAAGAGAGTGTTAATGACCGTGGTCGAGGGTGAAGCAGAGTCTAAGACGGCTTTTGGCAGATTCATCAACCAAAAGCTCAGATGAAGGAAGGTAATGTTTCCCTGTTTGGCAAAATATAATTCACCCAGAAGATAATCCGCCCCGTTGTTGTCCAGGTAATATTTGCCAATAAAATGTTATATGTTTGTTGAACGATATGTGTAATGTATATATGAAAACATTTATGAACATTAGATGACACGAAGAAACTTCATTATATACACAACTTCATCATATACTCCACGCACATATATACAGCGCGTCATATATATATATATATATATATATATATATATATATATATATATATATATATATATATATCAGCTAAAATTAAATTAGAATATCCTTAAAAAGCGAGACTCATTTAAAATAGTGCCCCCAAAATAGGCTAAAAACTAAGTTATAGGAAGATGTTCTTCACTGGAAGGGTTGTACGAAACTAAAAACTAACTATAAATACGAGCTCCATTTAATATGGAGGGAAAGAATAAACGTGTTCACAACGGATTGAAAAACTTGTTGGAAATAGTTGTAAGCGTCTTTGAGGAGTGACTGGATGGAAGATTTACAGTTCTATGGACGAGAGGTAATTGTCCATCCTTTCACGAAACAGCTGTAAGAGCTTAACGCCAAAATAAGTGAATTTCTATTCATGTAGGTTGTGATTTTATTCAATTTACGTATATATATATATATATATATATATATATATATATATATTGATAGATAGATAGATAGATAGATAAACCTTATAATACCTACAACGTAACACTAGTGAACGAGTTCAATCATAGCTTGACATAGTTGCTAGTCTAATAACACTGAAAAGATATGAGGCAGCGAAACAGTCTGTCTCTGGATATATATATATATATATATATATATATATATATATATATATATATATATATATATGAATATATATATATATATATATATATGGATATATATATATATGTGGATATATATATATATGGATATATATATATATATGGATATATATATATGGATATATATATATATGGATATATATATATGGATATATATATATATGGATATATATATATATATGGATATATATATATGGATATATATACATATATATATGGATATATATATATATATATATATATATATATATATATAATAAAATAAAAATTATAATTAAATTTACCAAAATGATCGAAGATGGTAAAATTAAATTATATTATAAATATTAAAGAATTAATATTTATAAAGTTATCTCAGCCAGATGTAAAAGCTCGATAAAACCAAATAGGAGATAGGGCTTATAATACGAGCAAACAGTTAATAAAACATGTTAAAAAACACTTTGAAATGAGTTAAAAACATATTTAATCTGAAAAAGAAACACTAGATAAGTGGATAGTCCTTAATCCGCGGAGTTTCGAAGAAATAATTTCTTTCTCATCAGAGGTTAGGAATTAGAAAAATGCGGGATCGGATTTTGCATGCAAAAGTATTTGATGAAACAACAAGTAGTCAAAGATCTTACTTGATAACAAAAAAGTGAAGCAGAGGGAATATTGTGAAGAAAAAGGTGATTACACGTGAATGGATAGTCTGGTGGAAGATAAATAATCCAGTGACGGTAAAATCCAAATATATAACTTCAAGAAAGTTAATGGAATTTCCATTTAAGTTAATTGATTTTACCGTCACTCGATTATTTATCTTCCACCAGACTATCCATTCACGTGTAATCACTTTTTTCTTCACCATATTCCCTCTGCTTCACTTTTTTGTTATCAAGTAAGATCTTTGACTTTGTTTTTAACTCATTTCAAAGTGTTTTTAACATGTTTTATTAACTGTTTGCTCGTATATATATATATATATATATATCGTTTCCGAAACGATCGTACATATTAATTTTATTTTGTTATGCTTCCTCCTATGAAAACTTGATTGATAATCACAATTATTAATCCTTCACCCTTTATATATATATATATATATATATATATATATATATATACATATATATACACACATATATATACACACACACATATATATATATACACACACATATATATATACACACACTCACATATATATATACACACACACACATATATATATATACACACATATATATATATATATCATAGAAATTAGGAAGTCGAAACAACGATGTGTTTGTGTTTTTTTCCTCCAAAATAAATTATTCATCCTAAAGTATAAACCTTTTTTTACTTAGAAAAAAGTTTTCATCAGGTTATGGCATCTTTTGTTTGTAAATCACCTCCTTCGTTAGAGCTATGAAATACCTCGTGGATAGTAGTCCGTGGATGTGCTAGTCACTGTTGGTTTTAATGTCTTCTGCCACACGTGGCTGCATGTTATGAGTTAATAAGAAAAGTATTTGCATTTGGAAAACATCGTTTCGTATATGCATTATATTTTATCAATTAGAAAGCCAAATAACGTTGTGTATCTGTTTTTCTTTAAAATAAATTATTTATCTACAAAAACCAAGCTTCATCAGGTTCTGGTATTTATGTTATTATTATTATCGTTATCATTATTATTATTGGCTCACATGGAGCTTTCACACAAGTCAACAAACGATCTGATTGGAAACTTGTGGTATTCTCTGGAAGCTGAGTGACAACAAGTCTCCCCATTATTATTATTATTATTATTATTTATTTATTTATTTTGTAAATCATCTTCCACGTCGGAGATATACAATTCTTGTGGATAGCAGTCCGCGGAGGTGTCCGTCTACATTTCGTTGTTGAGGAAATTGTTTCCATTGGAAAGCCATCAATTCGACAGATGTTTTGTTTGGTAAAGAGATGATGATCCGAATTTTCTATTTAAAAAATTAGGTTAAAAGTTTCTTGTTTTTGTTTGTTTGTTTGTTTGTTTTTTGTCTACTCTTATTGTTGTCAATGAGGGAAACATTTATTTTTTACAAGCTTTTCATTCTAATGTAAAAATAAAACTGTATCTATGTGGGTATTTGAAAGTGTTTTGTACAATAGTGAACACTACTTTAGGTATATTAGTTTTGACATTTACGCTAAATGGAGGATTAAACCAAATATTTTTCTTTCTCCTAAGGCGGTTGGGTGGATTACAGGTGTTACGATTAGTATGTTGTTCGGATTATAGTTGTAGAATGGTGCATTGCTATTGATAGCGGCAGATCTTGTTGTTTGAAGTGGTTTGTTGCGAGTCATATTGTGTGTGATTACAGATTTAAGACAGCCAACAGGGGAAGGCCATACTGGTTATATTTAATATTTTCATTGTATCCTGAATTCCTAAAGGCATGATTGAAGAAAGTAGCACTTTGATTAAAGGTTTTTTATAGGGAGAAAGAGTAGAAATTCTTCTAGAGACGGATGGTACTATAGATTTTATAATTGAATTGGGGGTTAGGGTTAGGGTTAGAGGATTTATGAACGTATAAAAGTGTAAGGAGGTTATGATAAGGGTTATATGTCTCGATGTTAAGATTAAGTGTAAGGTTTAGAAAATGTAAAGGTTAATGTATTAGGATTTTGCTGTTGTGGAGTATTTATATTTATGAGGTACTTATTAACGCTCTGAAGCATTGATTTTATTTGCTAATCGACAACATAGTTTAGAAATTCGTTATTGATAAATACGTGCTTGATATTTTTCAGTTTGAAAAGTATTCATTCTTTTTTCAGAGGAGATAGGTTAGCGCGGTTAAGAAATTTTTGTGTGATCGCTATTTTGTAACGATGAGGGCATACCATCTTAATATTTATAAGGTGTTTTTTTTGTAGTTGGGGGTGCTGAATGTGTTGTTGGAAGTATCTATGATAACATAGAGGAAAAGAATTTTGTTTTTAACATTTACTTCTAATTTTAGTATGAAGTTATCTTGAGAAAAGGTTCTTAAATTGTAGTATTTGTTCATTGTTATCAACAACCTAACAACAATATCATCGCTTCCATCGACATAGAAAGCCGTTTTACTCACGTAACTGTTAAATAAACGTAGATATAATCCTTGATAATATATACAACAAGCCGTCTCTACTGCCCATTAAAACTGAGGTTAGAATACTGAAAAAATTACTATTAGTTTGAACTACCGAGGTACCCTTTTACGATTATGAAGGTAATATCTACACCCAAATAGCTAGAGTTTCAATGGGTTCCGTTCTCGGACCGATTTTCATGAGCAACTTTGAAAACCGGACGTCAGTAAACGCTCTATACAAGTACGGAATGTCGACGACATACTCATTCTATCCGACAACAAGAAACAAATGTATATTTACAATATTTACAAAAAACAACAACAAAAAAAACATAACTGTTCCTCTTCCAAAGTTAGAGAAAATCTTCTCAGCAACACAAATAATGCACCACGAAACCAGCCTCAAGAAATTAAAAATACTTGACGCTATATTTATTCAATCGCAAAAACCTGCTCTTATTCAAATCACATTCCAATCCAACGAAAACACACTAAAATGCCAGTCGTAATCTCTTTGTCCCTACATGACCAAGTCCTGAGCACAGAACAGGGCACCCCCTCTCTCCCACACTTGATATACACAAGTCGCACACATTCACCGCTGCTACTATATATATATATATATATATATATATATATATATATATATATATATATATATATATATATATATTCTCCTAGCACCCCTCGTACTATTACTCACACAACCCTCCTGACTATGACAACACCACGGCCAACTTCGAACTACACATGGAAATCTTTCGATCAACACTAAATAGACTATCAAAAAAATGAAAAAATTAAAAATGTCTAATCAAACGAAAGCTATCTGTTGCTTTTAACAACGTTTGTTTAAATGAAAGAATGCTGCCTAAATACACACACACAATATATATATATGTATATATATATATATATATATATAGAGAGAGATAGATAGATAGATAGATAGATAGATAGATAGATAGATAGATAGATAGATAGATATGTGTGAATGAAATTATTTCGCGTTTCAGCTTTGGGCTGACCATAGAACAACTAATTATATATTTTACGACCTTAAGAGAGACAAAGGGAGAGAAAGATAGTAAGGCAAAGTAGAAAGTGTGAGATAGATAGATAGATAGATAGATAGATAGATAGATAGAGAGAGAGTGAGTGAGTGAGTGAGTGAGTGAGTGAGAGAGAGAATGTGTATGTGTGTGTTTGCGTTAAAAAGGGTATAAAATGGTGGCAGCAACTGATATCTGACGTTCAGCATGATCCTATTCATAGTTTTGAGCACTGTCACATAGAGAGAGAGAGAGAGAGAGAGAGAGAGAGAGAGAGAGAGAGAGAGAGAGAGAGAGTAGATGCAATAGATGAGTTTAATACCTTTAGGTTTTGTAGTCACTCTCAGCATGGGCTTAACTAGATCAGCTCTGAATTATCATGATCCTGAAAATTATTAGAACGTGGAAAGCTTAATGTAATAGCATATGGATGCATTCAGAGAAGTTTATACATATATATATATATATATATATATATATATATATATATATATATATATATATATATATACTAGCAGGTGTATCCTGTGTTGCCCGGTATTATGCGTAACGTTAAATTCCTTTAAAAAAAAAATGAATAGAAAAAAAACACGAAAAAAAAAAACAAAAAACAAGACAAACTTAGACATGTGCCTGCAAGTATTATGGGGGGGGGTTCTACATAAAATTCGCTCTGATTGAATCTCGTCTGATCTTGAGTACATGGTGCAATGGAGAAAGAGGCGGCTGGATAATTTTAATGAATCTAAAATCACGCTTCTAACTTTACATCATCAACGCTCTGATCCCCATCTGGCATCAATTGAAATGAATGGCTCTCATCTTGAGGAGGCTTCATGTTTTGACAAGCTTCTGTGTCTGACATTTAATTTGAAATGGAACACATACATCAAATCCATCGCCAAGGTCGCTGGAAAAATGGTGAGATCATTGAACCGCTCCAGTAGATATCTCACTGTTGATGCAATTCCCTACCTGTATAAGAGCCAACTACGCCCAAGGATGAAGTACTGTTGTCACATCTGAGCAGGGCTTGCTAGAAGTTCTTTTCCTGCCTTGATAGAGTTCAAAATAGACTTCGTAGCCTAGTAGAGGGATGCTCTTGTTTCTTCCCTGCAACCTCTATCTCACAGAAGAAACGTTACAAGCCTGTTTTTGCTTTATCGTTATTTTCATGGCAAGTGCTCGTCTGAGCTTCGATCTATGGTCCCTTTTTGCCAACAAATATATGACTGTCTTTAAGGTTAGAGTTAGGGTTTTGATTTCGATCTCAACTCGAGCATTTTTTACTTACAAGAAGTAAAATGTTTAAATTCACACATCTCATTTTCCTTTATTTTTTGTTTTTAGTTGTTTTTTTTTAAAGGAATTTTGTGTTACGTTTAATACCGGGTAACGCCAGGTACGTATTCTAGTATATATATATATATATATATATATATATATATATATATATATATCCCTCAATGTTTTTCTTATATATAACCCTTGTTTACTTCATTTTGGATCTCTTAATTACAACCATTGGATGAAAATTCTATGATTTTATGTTTTCATAGAAGTTATATATATATATATATGTGTGTGTGTGTGTGTGTGTGTGTGTGTGTGTGTGTGTGTGTGTGCGCGCGCGTGTGTGTGTATGTGTGTGTGTGTGTGTGTGTGTATACTTATATGACAACATTTTAAGCACATATTAATAATTACTTCAAACCTAGAAGCACAAGTGTTTAGAACTTATGCTCTCTTCGGTGAAGGAGATCATTATTACTACTAATTAGAGAATTCAAGCATAATCACAGAGTCACCTTCGCATTCATAATAATGTCATTTTACTCCCAGACTACCAGAAATGCATCTCTGAAAGTGATCCTCACTTATTTAAACAATAATGTGCGGCTTTAAGGGCAAATGTTACATAGCCCACTACATAATTCAGTTCATTCGCTTTCCAACGAACATTCATTCGTTAAATTCTCATCAATAGTCGCCGAGATTTTGAACTCATAAAATTGCCAATAAAAGTGGTATATCTATATCTATATTTATATCCATCTATCTATCAATCTATATATATATATATATATATATATATATATATATATATATATATATATATATATATGAATATATCTATACTCGTTGCTAAATTAAATATTGAAATGCTCATATATTTGGTTCTTCGGTACAAAACTACATGAAAATTTGCAGGCTTTTTAAAGATCATGAAACCATGCTATGGTTAAAAATTGTATGATAATTGGTAAAAAAAAAACCCTATATTATTAAACAAATAAAATATGCCCTAATTTAACTACATTTGTATATTTGGTGTTCTAGCAGGCCAGCTTAAGTTTGCTGCTTCTGATGTTTTCCACTGTGGCCTTGCCAGGCCACTAATATATATATATATATATATATATATATATATATATATATATATATATATATATATATATTAAGTAATGTGATTGATAATTTAAAATTTGAAAATCAAATTATAATTAAATTAAAAATCCGTTTCATAAGAAGGAACAACAACAAAATCAATTATCTGTACGATCGTTTCGGAAAACAATGCTTTTTATTGTGGTAGACATCAAGTTACGTACAATAATTACATATAGTTTTTTAATAAGCAAGGTCTCCTCGTCAGCAAATTTTGAAGGGTTTTTATTAAATTTAAAAGACACCATAAATAAACGTAGCATTAAAAGTAAGGCAGATGTATCTGAAAAAAAATTGAAATAAAAGGTCTGGATTTAAAATTCATAAGAAAATTAATATGGGTTAGAGATAGAAAAGAAATAGAGTGAAATATAGATTTGAATTTAAATTATAAGTTTGCTTTAAGTACCACATTTCAAATATATATATGCATATATATGAAAAAATAGACACACATATATACATATACATATGTATACAGGTATATATATAAAAAAATATAGAGAAATTTACCTTTTAATTTTTCGCTTTTTGAAATCAGGAACTATGGTTAAAATACTCATTTAGATGTTTGCTATAGCTTTTTACCTTATTTAATGATGAATTTTAAAAGGGGGGACGCCCGTGCAATAAATTATTTCCGTTAGCGTACTTTTGATTTAAAGACGCTACGGTTTATATTTCGAATGTTGTTTATGTAATCACATGTTGTAAGGGGAGATAATTGTCATATTTTCTTTATTTTTTATTTTTTATTTTAATTAAACTAGTAATTTCACTGTTACATTGAAATACACTCAGCTCTTTAGACTATTGTTCTAATCTCCTTTAAATTATATATAAATATAAATATAAATATATATATATATATATATATATATATATATATATATATATATGGTTAGCCACAGGGGAGATAACCAGGTTAAAAAAAAACTTAAGAAAAATTCAATCCAAAACATCCAAACTGAAGCTGGCCTGCTAGGACATTATATAAATGTGTAGAAATATAGGCAAATTTGGGCAGATTATTATTGATTATAAAATATACATTGTTTTTTTTCTAATTGTCATAAATTTTAATCATAGAACAGTATTATAATCTTCAAAAAGCCTTCAAATTTTCCTGCAGTTTTATCCCATAGACCCAAAGACATAAGCATTTTAATATTCAATTTGGCTACGATATATATATATATATATATATATATATATATATATATATATATATATATATATATATATATCTTCTTTTATTTTTTTTTACAAGGCGGTAAACATTTATCAAGGCCCAAAGGCAACTCGAAGATAAGGGCTAATGTGTAATGAGTGTATGGTGATGGAAATTGGACAGAATAGACTATTTAAGGGGGCGGGTCAACAAGAACTTGTTTACACTGGACTTGAAGATCACTATGTTGTAGTCAGTTGAAAAGCAGGCTAGCAGAACAGAGTTCCACAGACGGGTAGTTCTAGGAAATGGAATTTGATTATTTTCACTGCTTGTCTATAGATTTAATGAAATAAATATATGTTAAAATATATTAATTGGAATATAAAAATGATTTAACATACATTTATTTCACAAAATCTATAGACAATGATTTAGATTAATCTAAAAAGTTTGGAACCGAGTCTCCCGTAGCTGTTATTTCAAATCATTTGAAATCATATTAACAAGTTTTAGTCTCCCCTTCATTAACGCTAGAGGTTTTGTAGGAAATATTTGTCAAATAAGATTTTACATTCAAAAATATTTTTTAACAATACAAAGCTCCGTTTAATAGCTCAATAGAGCAAGATATAATAATAATAATAATAATAATAATAATAATAATAATAATAATAATAATAATAATAATACTCTCAATTTTTACAACATTTTCCTTCATAAGAATCAAAAACTGATTATGTTTCCAAAAAAATCCCTTTATTGGTTAAAGAAACAACATTTGTTTCAGCCCATACTTATA
>NC_136506.1:84859763-84879763 GCF_053919585.1 Euprymna scolopes | reverse complement strand
TATTATAGAAAACTGATCACATATAATGATAAAAGATGTATCGAGACACAGGAATGGGTATGTTTGATCTGGCATAATGTCGAGTCTGCGTACGCGCCTGGTCCACAAAGTATAGAAATAAAAAATTTAAAAATTAAGAAAAAAAAATACGTTTACAAGTGTTTTTGATATACATGTACATAAGAATACTTTGACAAGTACGTTTTAACTTAAATAGGGATGGTATAATAAAATTGTGGGGTCTGCGTTCGCGTCTGGCCTCCATAGAATGGAAATAGGCACAAACTTGATTAAAGACTTTTCATATCTATCTGCGTAAGTATACTTTGATAATTATGTTTCAGTTTGAAGAAATATGTGAAGGGGTATGGTATAATAAATTATGGGGTTTATCTATTTTATTTTTACTTTCATCATATTTTGCTTTGGTTTTGATACCCCCACATTCGAAACTATCTCTTTACAACCCTTCCTTTTCATAACCTATCATACTTTCATAAATCAGAGTCCATTTTCCGTAGGCTGTTTTTGAACCCAGTCAACGACGGGTACTTTTGCTAGTATATATATATATATATATATATATATATATATATATATATATATATATATATGTATGTGTGTGTGTGTGTGTGTGTGTGTGTGTGTGTGTGTGTGTGTGTGTGTGTCTACAATTCTTACTTTTATATAAAACCATGTTGGTTTTTACACGCATATGTGCGTATATATGTGTATTTGACATATTGTCTCCACCCATCCACATCCATTATAGTAATGTAATGTAAATACACTGACCCATCTTATGTCTTCCTCCTGTCTTTGCACCCTTCTTCCTTCTTTTTTCCTTTTCTTTTCTTTTCCTTTCTCCCTTCGCCTTTTCTTTTTGAATGTCATTTCCTTCTCCTTTTAGCTGTCACTCCCTTTCTTCTTCCTTCCTTCTGTCTGAGTGTAAAATGTCACCTCTCCATTTAAGTTAGCGATTTAAAATCTTATTTTTAAATAAAAAAAACATTTTTCTCTGCTTTGATTTAAAAACTAGCTATGATTAATAGCGGATAAACTTTATTTCTTTTGCCTGACGAAGAACCTTTGTTTTTTAAGAAACCAATGACTCTGAAACATTAGCATGTTCAGTGTAGCAACTATGTAATATATATATATATATATATATATATATATATATATATATATATATATATATATATATATATATATATATAATAAAAAAAATTATTTATATTTATATTTATGTCTCGGCAGCAGTTTGAAAAGCATATCTTATTTGTCTTTTATTAATATTATTGGAATTTTCCCCCCTTTCCCTTGTACATATTTGTGAATTATTCCATGGATTTCGGTCTTTGGATTATTTTGGACCATCTTCCAATTACGGGATTTCCTTGGATTTTACTTGTGCAAATGGAAATTCAATTAACTTTCTTGAAGTTATATTTTTGGATTTTACCGTCATTGGATTATTTACCTTCCACCAGACTATCCATTCACATGTAATCACCTTTTTACTTCACCATATTCCCCTGCTTCACTTTTTTGTTATCAAGTATGATCTTTGACTTACTTGTTGTTTCATCAAATACTTTTACATGCAAAATCCGATCTCGCATTTTGCTAATTCCTACCCTCTGATTAGAGGGAAAGTATTTCTTCGAAACTCCGCGGATTAAGGACTATCCACTTATCAAGTGTTTCCTTTTCAGATTAAATATGCTTTTAACTCTTTTTCGAAGTGATTTTAACATGTTTTATTAACTGTTTGCTCGTATATATATATATATATATATATATATATATATATATATATATATATATATATACATATATATATATATATATATATATATATATATATATATATATATATATTAGCAGGTCTGTCCAGCTTTGCCCGGGCCCTATGTACTGTTTATTACTTTATTTGCATATGTATACATTAAAAAGTGTGAATATGTACGGTAATGTCTTTCTATATAATAAGCTTGCTAAACTTTCATAGAGAAAAGTTGGTTAGGACCGCATTTTTTCATTTTTGCTCTCAATTTTGACCCCTTAACATTTATTATTTTGGGCTCAAATTGAATTAAAATGTTTGACCCATGTCCAAGTAATCTATATCTAAAATTTCAAGTGCTTGGACCCAAAATTAGCGGAAGAGTTTCGTAGAATCTGCAAAGGTCAACTATTTCATCCTTGACCTCTCGCCAGCGAAACTTTCGCCCAAAAACGTATTAAAAACTTGCTGCATGTCTAAAAAAACTTGCTGCATGTCTAAAACACTAAAAACTTGCTGCATATGTAAAATTTTAAATGTTAAGACCCAAAATGGGCTTAATATTTTGTTAGAGACCGCAAATGTTAAGTCTTTTGAACTTTGACCCCTTGGCAGGTAAATTTTCGACCAGAAACCAATTATGTAACATTCCAAATATTTAGACACAAAATTGACTGAGTAATTTGGTAGAGACTGCAGAGGTCAATCTTTTTTAAATTTGACCCCAATTTTGAGCCCTTAGCATTCATTGTTTTGGGCTCAAATCAAATTATAAAGTTTGAGCCATGTTCAAAGAATCTATATCTAAAATTTCAAGTGTTTAGACGCAAAATTGGGAGAGGAGTTTGGTAGAGTTTCAAAGGTCCAATCGTTGAACTTTGACCCTTTAACAGCCATTTGGAGTTATTTGGTAGAGAAATGTACACAGACAGACACACAGACAGACATTTTCACTTTTTAGCCAATTTTTCGATATTTGTCGTCTGAAGGGTCGAGCTTCAAAGCGATACTGTGAAATTAGTCGCCCCTATCAGAAGTTTTAAGCGGACATGAAAACATACATACATGTATATATTGGTAGCTCAAATTTTCCACCCAAACCGATTAAAAAGCTTGCCCTATCTCTGAATACCCTTTATGTAAAATTTCAAATGTTTAGACCAGAAATATATATATATATATATATATATATATATATATATATATATATATATATATATATACCCCTTTGTATCGTTAGTCTCTTAAACCTAACACAGTTTTATCTGCTTTTCCTTTTAGCCTTTGGACAAAAAGACACACACACACACACACACACACACACACACACACACACATACACACATACACACACACACACAAAGATATAATAAGGGAAAGAAAGAGCTAAGAATACGAGAGAGAGAAAAATATAGAATAAAAGAGATTGGGAAGAGAGAGAAAGAGAGAGAGGGGGGAAATGAAATACGGGACGGAGAGAGAGAGAGAGAGAGAGAGCGAGAGAGAGAGAGAGTGAGAGAGATGTGGAATAAGAAAGAGAGAGATATCGAATACGAGAGAGATTGAGAAAGAAAGAATTATAGAATAAAAGAGAGTGATAGGGAGAGAGAGGAGGGGAGATGAAATACGGGATGGATATAGCGAGAGAGAGAGAGAGAGAGAGAGAGGGAGAGAGAGATGCAATAAGAAAGAGAGAGAGAGAGATTGAATACGAGAGCTATTTCGAGAGAAAGAAATATAGAATAAACGAGAGTGGTAGAGTAAGAGATAGATAGATAGATAGATAGATTGAGAACAAAAGATTGGGTAGCAAGACAGCTACAAATACAGAAAGGTAAAATGAATTAGAAGTGCGGCGTCTGTAACGCTAACTAGATTTATAACGATCGTTGCGGTTAAACAATTGCTATCAACATACTGTAAGACGGCCTCTTTAGTGTGAGGGAATTTTTAAAGGTTAGGCGCCAGAATATTCTGTATCGTCGATTAGGAATTCGACCATTACCGACGGCATGTTATCTTAAAAATCAAAACAATTCCATTGTAATCTTTCCTGATTGTCGAGACTGCATTTTCGTAGATAATTTAATGAGAGTCGTTTTTTAAGGTTAAAAGATCACATTACAAACCACAAGCTAGTCGTTTGCTAAAAGTCATCCTATTCTTGATCCTGTAGTTTTCTGAAATCTATTCATCATCATCTCCATCATTGCCAGTTGGGGCTTGATATCGAAACCATTCTGTTCAGATTGCCCCCAACATATATACTAGCATGGATACCCAGCGTTGCCAGGGTCAGCATGAAGTTCGGTTTGGCCACACCTGCTATACTAAGGATATTGAGTAGTTTTTCATTATTATATGTCAACTCTACCGTTACCCCAACAAAAATTTCAAACATAAAGAACGAATGAAAACACGAAAATGTACCCCTCTCCGAATAAAGAAGTACGTAACAAACTCTCCACCAGATATTTCGGCAGAAGGGATACGAAGAGAAGCTATTCTCCGGACGTTGTGCACCTTTTTATGACTATATTCCAGTTTAAGCGAATTTCTTTAATGCTACCTAAATCTAGAAAGATTTGTTTTACAGTCTGTTGCAAGGAAAACAACAAACTGTAAATAATTCGTTTTTAAAATACAAAAATAAAATTTGTGTTAACCGAAATACGTTTTTATCTTAGAAAAATGATGAGTTATGACTTATTGTGTCATTAAAAGAAAAAAATTAACAGTTACGATGCAAAAAAAAAAAAAAAAAAACTGCGAAGAAAAAACAAACTGGTAAGAAAACGGAAATGAAAGTGATTTTTGCATGTTTTAAATAAAGAATCGTAGTTGAATTGGATTGTTTGTTTATTTTAAAATAAAAATTCACTGGACAATGATGCATTAGTACATTGCGAAATCACGTTGGAAATTATTTTATTTAAACTAATTTAAAAAATGCTTAAAAGTTAGTGTGAATTGTTTTAATATCCGCCGAAAAAGAAAACAAAAACAAAAACAAAACAAAAAAACCCAAAAAAACAAAGTTGGTGCCCAAGGGAAATAACTCAAACCGATTTTTAAAAAAATCGATGAGTGTAAAAATAAATGAAATTTAATATGTTATCAATATGAATCAAATTTAAATAACAAACTTAAATAGAACACGTAAAACAATTGTCTCACTATAAACAATAACTAGCATACAACTATTTAATAAAATCGACCTTACTTAATGTAATATGTAAATGACGTCACATCTTAATCGTATATTTTGTAAGAATCATACTATATATAGAAATGAATAAAATAATAAAGTAATAGACTTTTTATATATATTCAGGCAAGCATTATAAAAAACAACAAAGGTACCTTGCTTAATGATTCTTTTTTCATTTTTTCGATCTTTCGTAAGATTTTTTTAACTTCAAGATGGAAGGTATTTTTTTTTTTTTTTTTTACACAGAGATCACCACTTATCAAGGCCCGGAAGTCACTCAGGGATAAGGGTTACTGCAAGTACATTATGTCAGTGAGGAGATTTGATGAAGTGTTTACTTAAGGGAGCGGTTCATTAGGAATTTGTTAACATTAGACTTGAAGACATCCAAGTTGTAGTCCAGAGGGAAGCAGGCAGACGGAACAGAGTTCCACAGGCGTGCAGTTCTAAGAAAGAAGCTTTGTTCATGAAATATTTACAAATGTTCCATGGTTCACACGAGCGCTTTCGATTCTTTCTTGAATCACCATCAGGTGGAGATAAAACATTAAAAATAGAAGTGAAATATATAGTTACGAATGATAAAAAGAGTCAATGAAAAGTCGATTAAAATATACATTTACGAGTGATAAAAAACTCGATTAAAAATTAGGATGATAAAAGGCAATGTTAGTAAAACCAGTCGTATACTGGTTATGCTAAACATTTCAGCACATTATTGCTACTTTCGAAATTAATGCTATTTATCGATGGGTGCTGTTTTTTTTTTTTAATTACATTTTCACCCCAAACAAGGCAAATTGCCACTTTGGTGTAGGGGGCTACTATCAGGGGCAACAACTACTGGGGTACTATGTAGGGATTTGGGCAGCAAGGTGTCGGTTCACGTTACACTTGAACTTCTGCACGTCAGTACTGTTGGGGAAGCAGGGACCTGGGATGGAATTCCAGAGTCTAGCGGTTCTGGGGAAGAAACTATTGGAGTAAAAAGATCTTTTACATCTAGGGATCTCTACAGTGTGGGGGTGGGATTTAGTAGCCTGTCGGGTTTGTCGAGGGTGCACACGTCGTGGGGGCACAAGTGATTGCAGTTTGTCAGAGCATTCACCACTATTATACTTGTAGAAAAGACAAAGGGATTCAACATTTCGTCTATGGGACAGAGGCTGAAGCTTAGATGCCAGTTCAGGGCCTATCAGGTTTGCGACTCTCTTTTGAACCTTGTCAAGGAGCGAGAGACTAGTAGCAGATGCACCAGCCCAGATGTGGCAGCAATACTCCATACATGGGCGAATGGTGGCCTTATAGAGGTACAGGATACTTTCGGGTGTTAGTAGATTTCTAGCACGGTAGAGAGAGCCCACCTTTCTTGCAGCGGCCCTGGCAATGCCTTCAATGTAATTGTTCCAACTCATGTTTCCTGTGAACGTTAGGCCAAGGAGTTTGAAAGATGGACTCTCAGATAAAGAGTCGTTGGCCATTGCTATGGGTGGTAGAGAGGGTTTCTTGTAATTATTGAATGAAACTAGTTTAGTCTTGGCAGCATTGAACGCGACCAACCACTTTTGTCCCCATTCCACTACAGATTGGAGGTCTTCCTCTAGTGTTTCTGCCATTTCTTTAGAAATGTGTTCATTCGTCTTCCTGTCGTGCCTGCCATAGAGTGTAGTGTCATCAGCATATATACCCATCTCAGAGGCAATGTTGTCGGGGAGGTCATTTATAAATATCAGGAACAATAGAGGTCCAAGGATAGAACCCTGGGGCACCCCCGCATTTATATCATATTGTTTAGATGTACGACCGTCGAGGACAACCTGGATTATTCTCTTATCTAAGGGTTTTTATATATAGTGCTTCAAGTATTTTTAATTTTTTACAATTACTTTCTCGTTGCAAAATCCTTGTGTTGTCCACGAGGACCTTTCTAAGATTAGAGGGGGGACAGCTATGTTGATTTATTAAATGCTGGTATATTGAGCTAGTACTGTTCAAATGCATCGTTAATCGACGGGACAATGTTGTTTTTGTATGTCCAATATATGCGTTTTTATTTTCGGAGTTACACTCTCCTAAGGGGCATTGAAATTTGTACACAATATTGGTTTGCTCCAACATTTTTGTTAGCCGGCGAGGAGTTATTTTTAACGATGAGGTTATATATATATATATATATATATATATATATATATATATATATATATATATATATATATATATATATATACATATATATATATATATAGTCAGAATGCGAGGAAAAAAAATCAAATAAAGTGCTCGATCGAGAATGTGATAGCTAAAATACAAATATTTATTTAAAAACTATACATACATATTCCAAAGACGAACCGGCGGTTTCATTGTATTAGAACCGCCATCTGTGGGTGATGAAAACCAACACAACTCATCAGAGGTATTGGTTTTTATCAGCCACAGAAGGCTGCTCCAATACAATGAAACCGCTGGCTCGTCTTCTGAATATGTATGTATAGTTTTTAAATAAATATTTGCATATATATATATATTTTTTATTATTATTATTTGGGGTAAACAGTTACATATGGTCGCTACAAATAGCCATCTGTTTCAGTCAAAAAGACTTCATCAGGCGACCTGGAACGTCTCAACGCCAAAAAGAAAAATGAAAAAAGCAATATATGTATATATATATATATATAATATATATGTATGCATTATACGGAATCTAGGGAACTCCATAGTATACAGGTGAGATTTTGCTGCTTTTCGGGTTTGTCGAGGGTATTGTCATCGAATAGATACTAGTGGCTTGGGTTTGTCATAGCCATTGAAATACTTGTAAAAAGACACAAGGATGCTACGTTTAGACGATGGGACAGAGGTTGGAGTTTAGTTGATAGTGCAGGGCCTATTAGGTTGCCTTAAAGTCCATGGATTATATACATATATATATATATATATATATATATATATATATATATATATATATATATATATATATATATATATATATATGAATAACAGTATTGTTACATTTAAAGATCCAAATATTCATTGTTCGTGCAACAAAACAGTTCCTCTAGATGTTAAAATTCATGAATTTTTCTATCTAAGCAAAGAATACATTTTTTTACTTTGGAAATCACGACTCTATTATAATATATACGAAATCTAGACAAATTAAGATATCATATTTAAGCGTATTTTACGCCCGGAGAAAGCTGAGTGCCCCCCCCCTTTAGCATATATGTATATATATATATATATATATATATATATATATATATATATATATATATTAAATAAAATAGCATCGCACTGGCTATGTTGGGCGACCACCCTTGCATCTTTTGACTCGTATAAACCAGCGTGTTCCATCGAAGATCAGACAAGAGAGGATGGGGTCTGGTAGTTTCCCTCCTTCTGCAGCCTTGGACTCTGCTATCGGCCAGCATTTGGTTGACAGCCCGTGCTGTGCTAATAGATAAAAAATAAAATGGTTCGAGGTGCTACATAGAGCGAACTCCAGAAACTATTTTTAAGATTTTGGAGTCTGTCTCTATTGCGGTGCGTAAACCTTCTTTGTGCCGGCAAAAGGAAACAGTAAACGCATTGTTTCTCTTTGGGGAACTTTGAATCTTTTCTCCTACCCCCCTTTTTGTGTTTGTTTCCCCCCCCCCTCGTTGTGCCAATATTTTAATCATTTGTAAACATTAATAAACTTAATTTTAGTTGTCTCCGTACTTTTGGCACATTCAATAGTTCCCCATTAGATCTTTTTAAAGTTTCGACATGATATTATTTTTTACGCTATCGATTTTCTCCTGATGAGATGATAGCCGAAAGGGCTCTTGAGGAACTTCCGCCTATTTTATTTAAAACTATATATAAATTCTGTACCTCCAAACATTATTTAAATATATATATATATATATATATATATATATATATATATATATATATATATATATATATATATATATAGTCATCCAGATACAGTACTATTCCGCTGTTTCACAGCTCATCAGTGCGGCTAGACAAGCAACTACCTCAAGTCAGAATTGAAACCGTCTTTATGACAGTCAAGGCTCCTAACCATTACGCTAATCGGCAGCTGCTGTGCGAGTCGTGAATTAACAATGTTTTGACATCATCCGAAATACCTAAACTCGATTTGTTTACACAAAGAGCATCGCTTTATACGCTAATTGTAATTCGTGCATCATCCAAAACATATATTTTATTCACACCCATAAATTTATACTCTTTTGTATGAAGTATGTCTTACACGTGTTTCAGTAAATAGCGCAAGACCACTCAACAACTCTCCAAAGATAAATGTATGTTCCTGAAAACTGTTAGAAAGCCTTTATATGTGGAATGGGAAAACGAATAGAGGGGGGGGGGAAGAGGAGGAAGAGAAGAAGAAGAAGAAGAAGAAGAAGAAGAAGAAGAAGAAGAAGAATCAAATGGAGATAGAGATGTATGAAATTTTTAAAAACATAAATTAAATAAAAAATTTTTTGAATTGTTTATAAGTATCACCCCCCCCCCAAATAACTTCGAAATGGTCAAAATTATTCCCACTTCTTTTTTATTTCTTATCTGCCTTCCTTATTGATCTGATGATACAATCAAGTTCTATGTAACTTTTATTCCTCATCTTTTACTGTGCCTAAATCCAAACCCAGATCCGATGAACAAAGCTTCTTTACTAGAAATACCCGCCTGTGTAGCACTGTCCCATTGGCGTGCCTACCGGTTGACTACAATATAGTAGCCTTCAAGTCCAATGTAAACAACTTTTAATAAATAACCGAATTGTGTCCTATTTACACTATTAACGATTAATACATAACCACTACCATTTAGTAACACTTATCCTCGAGTGGCTTTATGGATTTGATAAGTGTTGATTCCCTTATGTATATACTAGCATGGTGACCCGATGTTGCCTGGGATTGAATGATGATTAACCATGTTATAAAGTGTCATATGTGTTCACTTCGGTCGAAATCGCCTGTTCTTTCTTTCATAGAATAATTTCGATAACCTATTATCGATACTTCTCATCTTTGAGATGATTATATGTACCCATATTTTATTCCGATACAAAACCTATCTAATAAACACTGCCAGACACATATGAAATCCCTTCGTGTGAAATTTCATAAGAATCGGCCCAGCCGTTTTCGAGTCCATAGGAAACGAACTCACAGGCATACAGACAAAGTTCCTTATATATATAAATATATATATATATATATATATATATATATATATATATATATATATATATAGCTCACAAGAGCCATGACAGCCAACAAACTGGAAGTCCAAGATTCAAGTTTCGCCTTCATTTGGGCTCATCAGTTAGACATCCGAACTTGGAATTCGAAACCCGAGCCTCTTGCATTCGAATCCCGAATGAGGGCTAAACTTGGGTCTTGGACTTCCGGTTTGTTGGTTGTCATGGCTCTTGTGAGCTCCGACGTTGTTTGACTGTGGAAATAATTATATAATCTCTCACATTCTGAAAATTGCGTATATATATATATATATATATATATATATATATATATATATATATATATATATATATAAGGTAATTGTTGTATAAGGTAATTGTTATCGTTTCTTTATGATTCGCTTATTTTGAGATATTTTCAAATCATGATGCGTCGCTTTTGTTTGGAGAAAACGTATTTGATGGGAACCCCGCGATTCCGTCCGGTTCTTTTGTTAGACTTTGAAAAAAACACGTCTATTTATTTGTCTTTTAGTGTGTCTATTTACTTTGTAAGTCTATCTAGGAAGCGCTTATTTTAATCAACATCACTACGGAAAAGAAAAATACTCTCTCTTTTATTTGTACATTAGCAAACCGCCCGGTGTTACCCGGTCGTAAACTACGCATAAATATTATGTTTTAATTTTTTGTTTATCAATATAGTACCAATTCTCTATTCATATGTATACGAAATCATTCAAACACAGTAATGTTTGAATGATATGGTTAAGTGGCAGTTTTAGTCATTTAGAACCGCTTTAAAGCTTCACCGCTCACTCATTTTTCGGCCAAATTTCAAACAATTATTACAGCTTCTCAGCTATATTGTGAAAAAAAAATTTTTTTTCAGTTTTCTTTCAGTAAAACAAAAGTTATGATGAATTTACTGGCGTTCAAAATCGTAAAAAAAACGTAAGGAGGAGAACGACCTTTTTATAACTAGTTTCCATAGCGACCACATCGACTCAGCGATTACTGTTGCTACCAATTCACCGCTCTTGCGAAAAGAGAAGTAACAAGTGAAACAGAGAATGAAAGAATGAAAGGGAGATAATTGGGGGGATTTCATTGAAACCAGACGCGTGCCGTATATTGTTATTACATATGTATATATTATGTTTATGGAGGAAAAAAATAAGACTGAAATTAAACAAAGAACAAGTGAATTTACTGGAAGCTTGGAAAAATCATGGATTACAATAGAAAAATGCCAGCATGGAAAGTAATATGGTTATGTATTAACATTAAAAAGTAACGGACTAGTTGTTAAAACTGGAATAGAAAAGACCAAGATATTCTAGCAAAAAATATACTAAATTTATAACTTAAAATATTGCAGCATTAAGAATTTCTTAATTCAATTTAACATTATATATCAATTCTGAATGCTGCAATATTTTAAGTTATAAATTTATTATATTTTTTACTAGAATATATTGTCCTTTTCTTTTCCAATTTTAACAATTAGTCCTTTACTTTTCCATGTTTAAGTTTAACCATATTACTTTTCATGCTCGCATTTTTCTTTTGTAATGTAATAATGATTTAAAAAATTATAAACAATTATAACTTGAGTACCATCTGCTAGAATAGAAACGAAACGTTCAGTGCTCTAAGCTTAATCATTATATATTTTTCCATCGTCGTTGCCGTCTGTGCTACCGGCAAATGGACGCAAAATGTTGAAAATTAAGAGAGTTTGAGTTATGAAGGTATAAGAAAAAGCAGGCGTAATGCTACATTCGATTTACACTGCCGTGGTCAACTGTTTCTTTTTAATTTTCGCCTTTTAGCAGTACTTATCGGCTATAAACCTTATAGAAAGTGTGATACAGGTCCAAGTTATCTATATATCAAATTTCAACTCTGTAGACCAAATATTCAGAGGAGATTTGTAGAGAACTTTCGCACACACACCGACAAGGTCATTTTATATATATATATAGTCGGCACTTCTAACCGTTGCGCTATACGGCTGCTACTACGGGTAGTGAATTTACAATGTTCTGACATTGTCCAAATACCTAAGTTCAATTTGTTTACACAACGAGCATCGCTTCATAAGCTAATGGTAATTCGTGTATCACTTCCCAATATGCTCAACCTAAGGTAGGGAGAATTATAGTCATCCACATGCAGTACTCTTTCGCTGTTTCAGAGCTCATCAGTGGGGCTAGACAAGCAACTACCTCAAGCCAAGATCGAAATCCGATCACCCAAACGACAGTCGGAGCTTCTAACCGTTGCGCTATACGGCTGTTGCTATGGGGGCAGTGAATTAATAATGTTTTGACATTGTCCAAATACCTAAACTAAATTTGTTGATACAAAGATACACACGCGCACGCACACACACACACACACACACACACACACACACACACACACACACACACGCGCATATATATATAATTTCCGTGTCCTAAAACTTTTCATCTTAAATCCTAAACAATTATACAAAATGTAAAAACTATGCATAAATAGAATTCAGCGTAATAAAATTATAAAAACAATAAAGCTGAATAAGTAATTAATTAGCGCTCGTTTTTTCAAAGGAATGTGCAAATTAGTTAACTTTCATGTGTTCGCTCGCATATCCATGACTGAGTATATTAAAATGTTCGTTTTAGTAATTCTTGAATAGAAACGGTAGGCTTTTAATATCGATGTCAGAGCGAGGGAAGGACTCAACTTTATAGATAGATACATCATACAGTGCTTAATAAACGAACATATTAACATATAATTGAGAATAAACGTCTCTCATACGTGAACATCAATTGCAACACCCTAAATTCATAATTAAACAATTATTAGTTACAATTAAAAGCTAACAAAAATATTCGATAACAACTAAGATACATGTAAAAAGCAATAATGATTAATTCTAGAAACTAGAATACATCGAAATTAGAATTAAAAAGAAAATTATGAAACTGAGATATTATATGGTTAAACCCTCCATCTTGTAGGCTACCTAATACACATATCGGTAGTTTTCAATTTACATTTCAACATGGAAACCCCCTATACAAGATTTTAATAAAAGATCAGTAAAAATTAGCTATTTCTCCAAAAAACATGGAAAATATACTAAAAACACATAATCATATTAGGTTCATAAGCCTAAGTATATAAAGTATATAAGTATATAAAGTAACACAAAAATTTGAAATGTAATTGCCAAAGCAAGAGTAAATGCCCACTAAAAATTAACTGCACGTTTTAGTGCGTTGCTTATATGGCGATTATTTATATATTAAGTCTTTTGAGCTATCAATATCATAGAATTTAACAAATGAATAAACTCATTTAAATAAAAATGATATAATTTCTTCAACTCTCAGTAACGGGTTCGTTAGATCAGAATATAGACTTTGAGACACCAGTAATCACGTACATATAACTATTATATATGTGTGAAAAATGACAAAAGCGAAAACAAATTAAAACCGGGAATAAATCATCAAAAAGGAGCTTTACGGTTTCGTTCCAATCAAGGAACTTTTTCAGAAAAATGAAAAACTTTTAATTCTATTGAAATAATGACAAACCCATAGACAAAACATACAATAAAGGGAAGTTTTGGGTACGTGCGTAATTATTTGAAGAATTTAAGGAAGCGTGCGATAAATATGCTAAATTAAGAAAAAGAAAAAAGGGTTCTTGTAATCAAGACATTAAAAAAAATGAAAATATCGAAAAAAAAAAAAGATTATATTGTACAATCCGTTTTGGACTGAAGATCTCCGAAAAAAAATGTCATTAATTTGATCGAGTATTTTTTTTTTACAACACGTTTTATGAGAGCGCGGTGAAGTCAGCGATTATGAAATTTATTGAACACGCCACGGGAGATAACTCCAGTTAAAGTGCTGACACCCCTCCCCATCTTTAATACTAGTTTTTCTTCCTAAAAATCGAACCTTTTGCTCGGTATTATAACAAATTGTTTTTTCATTGTAAAAAAAAAAAAATAATAATAATAATTGATGAAATTAAGTGAATTTTTTTTTCGGAGAACTTCATTCCATAACGGATACATACAGTTTAAACTTTTTTTCGATATTTTCATTTTTAATGTCTTAGTTAAACTGTACAAGTACCGAAAAAAGAAACAGGAAAAAATGGAACATGAATGGAATACTGTACAAAAATTAGTACTTTAACCCAGCCGGACTTTTTTTTAACTGCGGCCATCTCTAAACTGAATCTTCTCTTCAACGAGTACTTTAATCCTTCTCTCATCACTATCTAAAAAAACAAGCAAAAAACTATATGGTTCTCCGACTGATACCTTGAATTTTTGGAGAAAAATAAAAATTAACCCAAAAAAGGTGTGTTTTTCACCCCTAAAACACACTGGGACTCAAGCCCTAGAATGTTACTAAGGTCAAATATTCCGTTTCCAAATGAATATCCATGTGGTCTTGCTTTTGGGTAATTTTCAACAAAATTTAATGGTCGGATTCTGTGTACTGGAAAATACGAGGGGCGTTCAATAAGTAATGCCCCTGACCCACTTCCCATAGCAGTAGAGCAACGAAACTTGGTACAGTTATTAGTCTTTCTCTACATAGGAACCACCCAGAGTTATGCATTTCTCTCATCGTTTGATGCAGCTCTGGAAACCGTTTTTGTAGACCACCCCAGCTTCGTCCTCCAACCACGACGTAACTTCAGAAATCAAGGCTGTATCATATAAGAAACGCTTTCCTTTCAAAAACAACTTCATGGCTGGGAAGAGGTGAAAGCCAGAGAGTGCAAGATCAGGAGAGTAGGGAGGATGGGGGAGGATTTCATAACCACACGCCCGTGCTTCTGATCTGTCGACATGCGAGTTGTGGACCGGAGTGCTGTCCTGCAGGAGAAGGATACCTTTGCTGATCTTGTCCCGCCTCTTGATTTTGATAGCTTCCCTTAATTTCCCCAAAAGTTAAGCATAATAGGCTCATGTAATCGTGGTAACCTTTGCCAGGAAATCTGTCATCACTACTCCGTTCTGGTTCCAGAAGACTGTGAGCATGACCTTGCCAGCGGAGGGCTGCACCCTTGCCTTCTTTGGAGGTGATGAGTCCAAGTGCTTCCACTGCATTGACTGGGCTTTGGTCTCTGGATCATAGTGATGAACCCAGGTTTAATCCTGTGTAATCAGTCTTTTGAAAAACTTTGACTCATCTTCTGGAATGGTGTGAGCAACCTGGGAATCCATCTGGCAGACACATTATGCATATGCAAATGGTCATGAATGATAGTTTCCACAGACCCTATACTAATCTTGACATCTTGGGCTATTTGGCGAATAGTGATGCGCCGATCTTCCAAAATGGCAGTCTCAACTTGACGGACAGATGCCTCATCAATGGTAGAAGGTGGGCGACCGACCAGGTCTGGCAGGTGTTTCCACAGACTTCCGACCATGTTTGCATTCACGATGCCAGCGTTTAACAAGGTCATATGATGGGGCATTATAACCACAAGTTTCTTTCATTTCATCAAAAGTCTCCAATGGTGTGCGTCCTTTCAAATACAAAAACCGGATCACTGTTCAACATTCAACAGGCTCCATTTCACACCTGGCCCAGTTCAAACACCTGTAAAACAGAAACCACGATTAGTTCAGATCTGTAATTTGCCACATAACCGGTAGAGATATAAATCATTGCACATGCAAAATTTCAGCTAGATTAGATAACTGGAAGTGGGCCAGGGGCATTATTAATTGCACGGCCCTCGTATATATATATATATATATATATATATATATATATATATATATATATATATATATATATATAATATAAAGCTGAACGTCTGTGTGTATTTCTGGTCACGAATAGGCTCCTATATGGTTGACTATTATATAAAACTGATCGCATATAATGATAGAAGATGTATCGAGACACAGGAATGGGTATGTTTGATCTTGCATAATGATGATTCATTAAAATTGCGGGGTCTGCGTACGCGCCTTGTCCACAAAGTATGGAAATAAAAATTAAAATTTTTTTAAAAAACGTTTACAAGTGTTTTTGGTATAGATGTAAATAATAATACTTTGATAAGTATGTCCTAACTTAAATAGAGATGGTATAATAAAATTGTGGTGGCTGCGTTCGCGTCTGGCCTCCATAGAATGGAAATAGGCACAAACTTTAATAAAGACTTTTCATATCTATCTGCGTAAGAATACTTTGATAATTATGTTTCAGTTTGAAGAAATATGGTATAATAAAATTATGGGGTGTTCGTTCGCGCCTGACCTCCATGGAATGGAAATATGTCTAAAAGTTTAACAAGGCTTCTTAATATAGATCCACAGAATATTGTGATAAGTGTTTCAGTGTGAACAGGTATGGTATAATAAATTATGGGGTTTATCTATTTTATTTTTACTTTCATCATATTTTGCTTTGGTTTTGATACCCCCAAATTAGAAGCTATCTCTTTACAACCCTTCCTTTTCATAACCTATCATACTTTCATAAATCAGAGTCCATTTTCTGTAGGCTGTTTTTGAACCCAGTCAACGACGGGTACTTTTGCTAGCATATATATATATATATATATATATATATATATATATATATATATATATATATATATATGTGTGTGTGTGTGTGTGTGTGTGTGTGTGTGTGTACTTAGTTACTCTAACCACCAGGCCACTGGTACAGGCGCCACGAGTAATGACTTTTACAATTTTTATCATACAGAAAATGGCCGATACTCCCACAGACCACTGTTTGTTTAGTCATAAAGAGCGATATATATATATATATATATATATATATATATATATATATATATATATATATATATGAGAGAGAGAGAGAGAGAGTGAGAGAGAGAGAGAGAGAGAGAGAGAGAGAGAGAGAACCAGTCAGTCATTTGCTTTTTTTATGTAGTTTTATGTGGGACAGTTTTCAGGAACAGGTCATTTGATTTTATTTTTATTTTATTTTCGTTATTATCTAAATTATCATTCGAATTCTTGTTGCAAAATCCGATTAAGTTTTGAAGCATAATTTAAACGTAATTTGTCTTTCATACCGAAATTAGATTTATCTTTTTTTTTTTTTCCTATGGAGCAGTTAATTTTGGGGAACAAATGATCTAATCAAGTTATAAAAAATTTGTTTTTCACTAATATAGAAAGTTTCAATAAGACCGATAAAACATTACACTAACAAGGTCTGTTTTTTTTAGACATGTCTAATATAATATCTAGAATATTTAATTTATTTTTTATATTATACTAGCAGGATGTACGCCCGGCGTTGCCCGGTCGTAAAATACTTTTATTACGAAAATGCTATATTATACTAGCGTTGCCAGGTCGGAAAATACGCTTATTTTACTTTATGCAGATTTCGTATTTATTATAACAGAACCAATCCTCCATTGAATATTGTATAAATGAGAATGTGTGGGCGTGAGGACAACTATCAATCTATACACTCAACGAATTTTTGATTTACAGACTTGAAATTTGGTATATAGAGTATTCAGACATGCAGAATATTTTTTCAATCAGTTTTCATCCGGAAAAAAAGAGCTGGTAAGGGGTCAAAATTTAAAAATTGGTACTTGGGGTCATCGGATTTTTATCTGTTTCTCAACTGTGTCAACTGAACTGTTCACATGATAGCTTCCTCATGTTAAGAATAAGTAGGTTTGAAAACACTTTTTGGAGGTCGTATCAAGCTGGTCTAATGGCTATCGTACTTGACATGCTCCCTTTAGGTTTTGGTTTGGATCTCAGCTCGAGTATTTTTATCTTACAAGAAGTAAACTGTTTAGAAAAACAAACAAACATTCACGTCTCAGTTTCTTTCCGTTTTATAACTTCACTTTTTAAAGGAATTTGACACTGCGTTTACTACTGAGCAACGCGAGGTACATTTGCTAGTATATATATATATATATATATATATATATATATATATATATATATGAAATCACCTTTTTCTTCACCCTATTCCCTCTGCTTCACTATTTTTTTTACAAAGTAAGGTCTATGACTTACTTGTGTTTTCATTGAATACTTTCGCAAGCAAAATCCGATCCGGCATTTTGCAAAATCCTACCCTCTGATGAGAAGGAAAGTATTTCTTCGAAACTCCGCGGATTAAGGACTATCCACTTATTTTGTGCTTTCTTTTTAAAATTATGTTTTTAACTCTTTTCAAAGTGTTTTTTACATGTTTTATTAACTACTTGTTCTTATACACACACACACACACACACACATACACACACACACACACACACACACACACACACACACACACACACATATATACATATATATATATATATATATATATATATATATTTATATAAAAATTCTTAGATGGACAAGATTACTTCCGAACGTCCCTATGCCTTCCAGCAGCCATCCGTTCCTGTGCATAAGGCCAATATGACTCAGGTGTGATTGCTCGTTAAGGTTCTTCGGCACTAGTTGCCGAACTTGTGACCGCCTTCCTCACTACAGCTAGCTTAATTATTTTTCTTAAAAAAATCTGGAAGATAACTGAAATGTAATAAAAAGCGTAGTACTAGACCCGGGATATGCAATGGCGGAGTATATTGCATTGTTTGAATGCGTTTTTGCCAAATGTTTGTTTAAGGAATAAGATCAGAGTTTATGGTTTTCTTTAGGGTATTTGGTCCACCGACTTAATCGGATTTAGACCTTAGAATTCATCCTCGTCCGTTCATCCGTTATTATTCTCAATAACTACTCATTAAATTCTCTGAAATTTTGCATGAACTTACAACTACATAAGGGACGAAATGTAATATTCTCGTTTTTTTTATAAAAATTCTGGTTGCGTCATAAAACATACCCCCTCCGAAGTTAGAGATATTTTAGTCAACAAGGGACAAGTGATCAAAATGGCCGAAAATAGTACTTTTCGGGCGTAGAATCTTTTCCGACGATTAGATTTTGCTGAAAATTATCCAAAAGAAGATGACATTGACATGTATCTGCAAACGTTATATTTGACCCTGGGAAAATTCTGGTTGCGTCCTCAGAGGGTCAAAAGGGATCAAAATAACCAAAACTATAGTCAGTTAGTTAGTTAGTTAGTTAGTTAGTTAGTTAGTTAGTTAGTTAGTTGTTATAGTAGTTTCGTTGCTTACGTCGGTTACACAAAGACCACGTTATCCCGTCGCCTTACCATGCATAATGTAGAATCAAGTGCTATATTACAATATTTACAGAAAAAAAACATACCCCCTCCAAAGTTAGAGATATTTTAGTCAACAAGGCACAAATAATACACCATCAAACCACTGTTAAACGATTAAAGATTTTGGAAGCGGCATATATAAGAACTCAGAAACCTGTCCTAAATATGGTAACTTTTCAAACAAAGCAAAACTTTTTTAAATGCCTATCGTAACACCCTTCTCTTTTCTGACCCTGCCCTCACCTCCAAACTAGACACTCCCTCCCTGCACATTGTGTGCAACCGACTTCGCAGGTATTAATCGTTTTACGATTAATACCTCTACTAGCACTCGCCATGTCAGCAAAACCAAATCATTAACATTCCCGACGATATCTTGACGAAAAACGAAAAACAACAAAATCGCGACATGCTTCAAAGAGACAAATCTAACTATTGAGCATTTATTAATACCTATGAACTATATACCAAAAGCAATGAAAAATTTAAAAAGTAAAAAGGGTATAACTATAAAACAGTTCGCTG
>NC_136506.1:84852263-84854763 GCF_053919585.1 Euprymna scolopes | reverse complement strand
AGTTTGGGGTGCTTATGTATTCCGACTTTTGTATGTTGATGGCATGTCTTACCTGGTTAGATTTGTGTATTTTGGGTAGCCCATGGAAGATGTTTGTTTTTGTTGTGAAGTTTGTAAGAAAGTATTTTTCTTTTTTATTTAATGTACTATTGTATGTTGTGCAGAGTTTTGTAAATATTATATGATATATACATTTATATCAATATAATATAAAATATAATAGATATATTAATATAATATAAAATAATATAAAATAAAATGAATAAATATAAAAATATATGAGAACTATAAATTTATTATAATATATACATATAAATATGATATAATATAGATATTTATATGATATAAAATATAATATGTATATAATATGAAATATAATATAAAAAGTAATAAATAAAAAATAGGAATTACAGATTTATTTCAATAAATATATATATATAAAATAATATATATTTATATGATATAAAATATAATATATATATATAATATAACATATAATGTAAAAATGAATAAATATTAAAAAATATAAATTAAATAATAATAAATTAAATAATAAATATATATATGAATAAATATGATATAACATATATAAATATTGACATTTATATCACATAAAATAATATATATATATATTTATGTAATATAAAATATAATATAAAACCGAATAAATATGAAAATATATACGAATTATGGATTTATTATAATAAATATATATATAAATATGATTTAATATATGTATATATTCATATTTTTATAATATAAAATATAATGTATTTATTTATATAAAATAAAATATGATATAAAAATGAAGTAATATTAACAATACAAGGCTTATAGATTTATTATAATAAATACATATATATATATAAATATGATATAATATATGTATATATTTATATATTTATAATATAAAATATAATATATATATATTTATATAATATAAAAAAAATGAATAAATATTTAAAAAATAAGAAAAATAGATTCGTTATGATATATATATATGATATAATATATGTATATACTTATATTTTTATAATATAAAATATAATATATTTATATAATATAAAATATAATATAAAAATGAATAAATATTTAAAATATTAGATTTATATATTTATTATAATAAACATATATATATATATGAAAATATGATATAATATGTGCATATATTTATACTTTTATAATATAAAATATAATATATATTTATATAATATAAAATATAATGAAAAAATGAATAAATATAAAAAATATAAGAATTATGGATTTATTATATTATATATAAATATGATATAATATATGTATATATTTATATTTTCATAATATAAAATATAATATATATATAATATAAAGTATATTATAAAAATGAATTAATAATAAACATTTAAGAATTCTATATAAATATATATAAATATGATATAATATATGTATATATTTATAATTTTATAATATAGAATGTAATATATACTTATATAATATAAAATATAATATAAAAATGAATAAATATTAAAAAATATTAAATTCATATATTTATTATAACAAATATATACATGTAAGTATGATATAATATGAGCATATATTTATATTTTTATAATATAAATATAATATATATTTATATAATATAAAATATAATATAAAAATGAATAATTATAAACAATATAAGAATTATTGATTTATTATAATATATATATAAATAAATATGATATGATATATGTATATATTTATATTTTTATATCACATAAAATAATATATATATATATATATAAAATATAATATGAAAATGAATAAATAATAAACATATAAGAATTCTAGATTTATGATAATAAATATATATAAATATGATATAATATATGTATATATTTATAATTTTATAATATAGAATACGATATATATATATTTATATAATATAAAATATAGTATAAAAATGAATAAATATTAAAAATATTAGAATTATAGATTTATTATAATAAATATATATATATATAATTTATGATATAATATGTGTATATATTCATATTTTTATAATATAAACATATATATATGTGTATAATATAAAATATAATATAAAATATAATATAAAAATGAATAATTATTAAAAATATAAGAATTATAGATTTAT
This sequence comes from Euprymna scolopes, assembly GCF_053919585.1. Taxonomy (NCBI): domain Eukaryota; kingdom Metazoa; phylum Mollusca; class Cephalopoda; order Sepiida; family Sepiolidae; genus Euprymna; species Euprymna scolopes. The sequence goes on along the minus strand of NC_136506.1, from coordinate 84,852,647 downwards.
TATAATATATATATAAATATGATATAATATATGTATATATTTATATTTTTTAAAATATAAAATATGATATATATATATTCATATAATATAAAATATGATATAAAAATGAATAAATATTAAAAATATAAGAATTATATATCTATTATAAGGAAAGTAAAAGAAATACAAATGTAATAAATATAGGCAAAAAATAGATATAAAATGAGTATAAAGATATAAAAAGCAAAAAAAAAAAAAAATGAAATAAAATGAAAATAGGACAAAAAAGAAAATTTACAGTTCTCAAAGGCAGCGGAGTAGAGACGTTATCCAAAGTTTTTAGGTCCTCGTAGAGTGCCACATTGTTGAAATATTTTTTTTAATTATTTAAAAATAAACAGAAGC
>NC_136506.1:84779763-84847263 GCF_053919585.1 Euprymna scolopes | reverse complement strand
TGAAGATATCGGTTTCTTTACTTAAATGCGCCTAACATTAATGTTATCGTCTTTGTCCTTGTTCCTTTACAAAACTAAATCAAATCATATTCTACAAAGCCAAAATAAAAAATCACATCATTAGATTTTGTTCATAATTATTAAATGAAATGAAATTTCGCGTAATTTTACTAATTTTTTTTTTTACATAGGCATCACCACTTATCAAGGCCCAGGGATCACTCGAGGATAAGGGTTAAAGAGTGTACAGTAGTCAATTGGACAATATAGTAATCGTTAGTAATGGAAATTCTGTAAAATTGTTAATTTAAGTGAAACTGCTCATCAAGAACTTGTTGGAAAACAGGCAAACGGAAGACAGTTCCACAGGCGTGCAGTTCTAAGAAAGAAACTTTGTTCATGGAATCTGTGTTTAGGTTTAGACACAGATAAAGAGTGATGGAAATTTTGATAGTGTTTTCAGATAGATGAGTGTTTATCGTAAAAGTTTGGCGAGGGAGGGGCATAGATTGGCGCTCAGACGAGCACTTTCCATGAAAATAACGATAAAGCAGAGACAGACTCGCAACATCTCTTCTGTAAGAAAGAGGTTGCAGAGAAGAGAAAGGGGCATCCCCTACTAGGCTACAAAGTCTATTTTGAACGCTATCACGGCAGGATAAGTAGTTTCTAGCAGCTCCTGTCCAGATGTGGCAACAGTACTCCATCCTTGGCCGTACCTGGCTCTTATATAGTTAAAGAACTGCATTAGCAATGAGATATCTATTGGATTGATAGAAGGGTCCCACCATTTATTCAGCGATCTTGGCAACGGATTTGATGTATGTGTTCCATTTTCAGATCAGGAGTAAAGGACAATAAATATTAAATAAGGGTAAATATTTAAAAATTGTAGATATTAAATAATGGTAACTATTATAAAATGGTAAATATTATAAAAATGGTAAATATTAAATAACGGTTATTATAAAATGGTAAATATTAAATAAGGGTAAATGTTTAAAAATTGTAGATATTAAATAATGGTAACTATTATAAAAATGGTAAATATCAAATAACGGTTATTATAAAATGGTAAATATTAAATAAGGGTAAATATTTAAAAATGGAAAATATTAAATAACGGTAAATACCGAAAAATGGTAAATATTAAATAATAGTAATCATTAAATACCGGTAAACAATTAAGTATGTTAAATATAAAAGAATAGTAAATATTAAAGAATGACATATAAATTTCCATAGATAATATTTTGATTTCAAAAATTCCCCTCTGGACCAAAGTATCGTAGGTTTGCCACAAGAGATGTCACATACAAATTCAGTACGCTTACCCTGATAGCCACTATCTTATGTAGCTTATGGCCATCATTTCTGGCGCATTCACTCGTGATAATAAAATGCTACATTACATTCGATGGGTAATCACAATCGCAATCGCCACATCTACAGAAGAAGTTCCCATTTTTCTCTCTCGATATTTTATGCTCTCACCTTTACCAGTTGTCACCGGGCCCAATTCTACACTTTTTAACTATAGTGTGATGACATTATCTGTAACTGACTAAGACATATATAGACATTACACATTTTTCCGATTTCCGAATCCTAAATAATAACGGCTCCCTATGCATGTTCTACTCTTTCTGATTGGCTGAGATCTGCCATTCATACATTCCAGAATGAAACTAATTCCTAAATAAACGAACACTTCTAAAAGTTTACAAAAATGGTATCGCTCTCACCATGAGACACTAGCGGTAAAATAATATAAGAAATACAAACATATTAACCGCTCATAAAAATAGAATTATATATTGATAAACTTATTTACTGAAACAAACGTGCCCAAGTAAAAAAAAAACAACTTTATATACATAACGTCTTCCCCGTCTTTGCTTGCACGCCCTGATCACTAAAAAATGTAAACACAGCAATGGTTTGAGAATGTAAACATGTACAAAATATCGACACGGAACAACCTCTTCCAAACAAAAACCTGCCCTGAAAAAAATTGTTTTCCGATGCTTTCTTTTTACTTTTTTCCGGTTGACGATTAAATTTTTTACAGTTATTTTTTATATACTTGTGTTTTAACCAATTTTGAAGTCTGTCAAGTATTTTAATTAATTTTCTTTTCCAAACTGATTCTCGAATTGCACACACGTTAACTTTTTTTGCGGGAGGTGTAAACTTCTACAGGTCAACATCCACAATTTTCTTTAGAACGACGACTTTTATAGGTTGCTGATTCAGAAAATTTTGTTAAAATTTTTCGGAGACAAGTACTTATAGAGATATAAAGACTTGTATTAGGCACTGTAATTCACTGGCTGCCATGTTTGTACGCACGTGCGATAAACTTCTCTCCTACCGACACTGCCCCTACTATTTTTTAGCATTTGCGGGTGGGTATGCTGACAACGATTATCACGGTTAAATTTGGGGGAATTATTTCTCCACTCCAAAATTGGGGTTGTCTACTCCGAAAGCCGTTCTTTACATGAGTATATTCGGATAGATAAAGAGGTTGGTGGTATCTATTATGAAAGTCGTTCTTTACATGGGGAGTTCGGAATGCCTATTCCAAATGCCGTTCTTCTTAACATGACAATACTCAAAATGTGAACGGAAAAAAGTCGTAATTGTTTTGTCTTACACGTTAAAAAAATGACGACATGAAACTAGAATTTACTTTAATATTATTAGTGGAAAAGTTGAAAAGAAGAGGATGACTTGAGCAATAAACGGTAATGGACTGCTACCACTGAGTTCGATTTCTCTAAACAGTTCATATACAGTGAGAATCTCTAACCTCTAAAACTTGTTTTTACTTTCATTATTATTCTCATGGACCATTTTTCATGATTTTATTAAGTGATATTGATTTTGATTTTTTTTTTTTTTGTAGATTCAAACAATACCTGCAGGATATCGCCCCAAAGCAGCAGTGATCACTAAAAAAAAAAAAAAGCCAGATAATTTAATTTCAGCGTTGGCCGCCAGTGTCCGCAATTGTTCAGGGACGGCAGTGGCCACCATCACCACCACCACCAACAACAACAACCGTAGTTTACCTTTTTTTTGCGATATAAGAAGAGCAGGCTTCCATCGGGCAACGCCAGTTAACGGGTCCTGCTAGTAAATATAAATATAGAAATAACTGTAAATATAAAAGAATGGTAAATATTAAAGAATGGTAAATATTTAAGAATGATCAATATAAATAACGACAAATACTAAATGTTATAGCGATAAAAGGGCCATAGCACTAAATAAAGAGAGTAAGAGTTATCGCCCTTTAAAAGTCCCTGAAAAGACTAGAGAGATCTTGAGACAATATGGCGGCTTCGATAAAAGATGGATAGTGTACTGTAAGTAGTAAAAGGTTTCTGCCGTAAATAAATTGTTTAAAAATACAATGAGCTTGTCTGCTTGTTACTAAAATATCAAGCGATTCTGACATCCTATTTCTCCGAACACAACATTAAATATAATTATATATAAAATAACGGTAAATATTAAACAATAGCAAATATTAAGGAATTAATTGTTAAAAAATGGTAAAGATTAAAAGATAGTAAATATAAAAAAATATATAAAATAAATATAAAAGTGAATATTAAATAATGATAAATATTAAACAACGGTAAATATTAAAAAATTGCGAAAATTAGAGAATGGTAAATATTAAAGAAATATTTAATAACGGTAAATATTAAATAATAATAAATATTTTAAAAAATGTAAATATAAACAACATGGTAAATATTTTAATTATATTAATAAAAGGCAAATATTAAAATATTTAATATCAAAGAATAGTAAATGTTATAGAATGGTAGTTATTAAATAATAATATATATTAAATAATAATAATTATTAAATAATAATAAATATTAAATAATAATGATTGTATAATTGTATAATAGTAAATATAAAATAATAGTAAATACTGGTAAATATTTTAAAATAGAAAATATTAAATAATTATAAATATTAAATAATGTTAAGCAGAGGTGCGAGCGAACTAATGTCTAGGCAAACGAAAATAAACAATGGGATCCCCGGGAATGTTAAGGAGAGATACGAGTGAACTAATGTCCATGCAAGCAGGAAGAACAATGGGTCCCTGGAAAAGATGATCTAATCTACATCTAGGTAAATGAAAATAAACAATGGAATCTCCGAACTTGTAGCGACTTGGATCTATGACGTCAATAGGTCATGGGTCAAACCGAAAACCAGCAAAAAGTGCAATAACAAACTGGCGAAGAAATAGGTTAAGAGGTCAAAGAGATATTTATAAAAAGAGGAGATAAACAAGGCAACTGTCAGGGAGACGGGCAGCTGAGGGACACACTCCTACCACAAACCCCACCACCCCACTGTCGTCAATGTTTTGAAGTGTGTATATTAAATATATCGTAAAATAAACTAAGCCTGTTTTTATAAACAAAGTATCTCGTATTCATTGATAAATGAATTAACTGTCCATTTTAATCGCTAGATGATCACCAGCCAGAAATATATGTAACAATAATAATTATTATTAAAGAGTGGTAAATATTTTAAAAATAGTAAATATTATAGGATGATAATTTTTTTAATGGTAAATATTAAACAATGGTTAATATTAAAGTATAGTAAATATTAAATAATATTAAAGAATGGTAAATACATTTTCAAAGATTCATATATTTATAGAATATTTAGAACATTCATAAAATGTGGAATAGATATAAGGGTTGATAGTTTTATAGAGATGAGGAACAATGAAATAGAGTTATATTCTCTATTAATAAACACCTTTATTTGTCATTTGCATTAGTGGCGTTAGTAGAAAAGTACAAGAGAGAAACGTATTAGTATAAGAGTCCATTGTTCGTGCGTAATGATAGAATTAATATATTGCCGGCTTGTTGAGGAGAGAATGGTTCAGTCCACACGTGTTTATAGCTAGTAGTCGCCGGGACAAAGGAAGCCGATTTAAGGAGAAAGAAAGGACACAGACTTCAGTGTGTTGACGTGTTGTCGAGCGTGAGTGTGAGTTGTATGGGATAAAGAATGTTCGTTTGGGTAGCTTTGTAGAATGATAAAGTTCGTGTGGATACAACGCATGGAAATAAATGGCAGTTAAAAGAGAGCCATAGCTAGCTTGTAGTACTCACGTTCAGCCTAGGTCGAAAGCCCCAGGCTAATCTCCGCTGCCCGGCAAGGTCAGGATCAAAGAGAGTTAATGGTTTCAGATTTCGTCTTTTATATACTCTGTCACGTTATAGAGAGCTGGACAAGCCAGGGCGATAAATGGATTTCAAATCTCGTCAAGAGAAGTGGCTTCTGCCTGTGATGTAGCGGGTGTTGGCTGTTACAGTTTTAAATAATAGATTGTATTCTTTAACTTTAGATTTATATGATATACTAAAAACTGTGATATCAGCCTTACTTATATGCATCTGACAGCACGTATAATATTTTAAAGATACTTCAATAGATCTGACTAACTATAGATACTTCTCAACGATTATATTGTGAGATGTGTTAGGGTCAATATAACGTAAAATATCTTACCGCATGGTGTCCAGCCTTCATGTGGTTATGTTTGCAGAACATACTGAAAGAATGGAATAATTATGAACAAATAAGAAAATCACTCGCTGTTACATAACGATATACGTTTATTATGGAGACACAGACACACACATACACACACACACTCACACACACACTCACATACACACATACACATACACACGTAACGACAGTACATGAAAGGCTAAAAGTCCAAGTATGATAACTGGAAGAACGGGAATGATGCTATATAACATCAAATATCTTACCGCATAGTGTCCAGTCTTCTCGTGGGTATGTTTGCAGCACATGGTGAAAGAATGGAATAATTATGAATAAATTACATAACGATATACGTTTATTATGAAGACACACGCGCGCACATAACGACAATTCAAACAAAGTACATGAAAGCTTAGAAGTCCAAGTATGATAACTGTAAAAAACGGGAATTATGCTCATTTCTCCATTTTGAAAGTCTTTTCCCTCCACTGTCTCTACTTCCGATCGTTGATCTCGTGAGAAGTCGCGAGAATTTAAAGTTTAAGACTACGGACAAGGGGAGGCAACATTGTCCAAAGAAGTAAAGAGTAAATCCCTTTTGCATTACACCTTTGTTTCGTCCTGACACAGACGTTGCTGAAATATTTTTAATCATATTTCTGTTATTTTAAAGGGATGATCGGCGCTAATTGGTTAACCATTAAAAGTTCATAAATCAAAAATGACTGTTTAATCGTTGAAAAGTCAACCTAACAGGTACAACATTTACTGTATTTATTTGCTTCCACACGAAAGAAAATTAGTCACAAGGCCGTTTTTAATGTGAGGTAAAAACCAGCTCCCCTAAAAGTAGGCAAAAATGGGGAACTCTGGTTACAAAAAATAATAATTGTCTCAGTATAGATGGTTTCCCCTCCATTGACTGGTACAAATTATATTAAGCGCAGCATCTGCAGAACAGAGTGTTTATTTGCTCCCCCACCGAGAAAATTAGGCACAAGGCCGATTTTTAATGTGAGGAGTGAAGGGGAAATGGGGACGAACTCTCCGGGGAGTAGGGGGCTGGATAGTGATAATTGGTATGAAGGGTTGCCCCTACATTGACCAAGGTCTTATATGTGGGGTTTCCCCCACATATGGTCTTTGCTTGCAGTATCTGCCGGAACAGATACTACACTTCAGCTGTAATTTTGCATGTGTAATGATTTTTATCTCTTAGAGTTATATTGCAAATTTTTTAACCTTGTGTGTTTGATAACGCAACGTAAGTTATCCAAGACTTACAGGATTATTTCAAACATAATTGATAGAGATTCACCACAACTCATATTTTAGAAAATGATTTGTCAACCAGTTTGAGATACTGACCTCCGGAAATAAATAAATAAATAAAACAGACAAAAGAAAGTCTCGCCGAACAGTTGCATCATTTCTTTTTCTTTTCTTCAGAGAAGAAAAGATAATACTCTAAACAATTAGAGCCATCAACACTTACCATCTTGTACAGTATGTTGGTAACTAAAGGTAATATAATTGGAAATTATTGAAAATTCTTTCTAATTTTGTTATTGTTTTTTCATATGCTAACACGTGTCCATGATGTTTCCCATGAACCACATTGATATAGCCTTCAAACACAGCTCCTTCCAAAATTGATAATACTCTTTTCTGGGTTGATCTGTTACTCCTCAGTCTTAAATTGTATTCTCGTTGCTAAACACGGGAATCGAATCGACGTATGTCAAAAGTATCGTATGTTTTTTTTTGTTCCTACTGTCAACTGCTAATCTAATTACCAGGTCAACGGGCAGTGAATTTTCCACCGCAAACGAACAAAATACATAAAGATCTTTTTCAGAAGCAATCCTTTCATTTTTTTTTTCTCTGTTCTTGTTAGCAAAGCACACCACGCGTGTTCACGTCGACAGCGTTTTTTCTTTGTTTCTCTCAACTTCGCTTTTGTGTTGCTTGCTTTCGATCAGATAATTAATAATACGTAAATCTTTGACCTTCATATGAGAAACTTGTCAAAGTTGCCGGAGAAGAAATTGCTTACGACAAATGCAAGAACATCATCTTATTTTTTCTTTTTTAAGATACGTCTGTTCATTATCCACGGTTAATGGCGAAAACCTTATTTCAAACATAAATATATCGAGAGGTTCCTGGTACTGAAACCACAGATCAAAAATGGAGGAAATATCCAATGTTTGAAAATAATTTCTCCAGCTTAATTATGAAGAATATTATAAGAGGATTGAAAATGACGTTTCTGAATTTTTAAGAGGAGGATTGATTATTCGTATTATTTGGATTCCTCGCACTACTGTTCTCATCTTGAATGTCATTTTCACATTTCAGTCGATGTAACCTTCAACCTTCTCCAGATTTATCTTGTCCAACTCCGGAATCTTGATGGAATTTCGAACGGAACTCTTTATTTACTTCACGAGGTTGCACGCGCTCGTTCCGTCAGTCATGACTGTCCGCAAGTACCCGTGATGCAGTGGTTAGTGTACTTGGAAAAATCAGTTGCAAAATGGTTATTCTCCTGAAGGATGATGGTTTAATCTAAGTGTGGACAACCGAACAATACAATTGCGAATTACTTAGGACCTCTATCCAGTCATGGCTGACGGAACAAGAACACGCTACCCCCTTGAAGTAAAAAAGGGTTCCGTTCGAAATTCCGAGTTCGACAGAAACTTTCCAGAGTTCGACAAAATACACTTGAAGAAGATCGGAGGTTACATCGACCGAAACGTTGTGCTAGAAAAATGTCATACTTTGCATGTATACTAGTTAGATACTAAAGGGGGTAATATTTATATTGTTGATACCCCTTCCCCAGGAGAAGCATAAAACATTAAAGCAGCAAACATTTTTGCAGCTCGTCTATGAATAAAACATTACAAACGCACGTGTCTTCTTTTTTTTTTTTTATTTAACTCTGCTTTCTAAAATGAAGCTTCTCTTTTTTTTTCACCGCCAAAGCTCGGATCCTTGCTTTGCTCTGATTGAAACGAATATGCCTATCTTAATTGTGGAAGCCCCTTGTTTTTATAAGCACATAGGACTGGCTTTCACTTCAGATCTAAGATGGAAGATTTCCGTACAATCTGTCGTTAGGGATGCTGAAAAAAACTGACTGGATCATTCTATCGCTCCAGAAAGTTTCTGACTCCTGATGCAATGCTCTATACGCCACAAGATTAAGAACTGCTGCCACATTTGATGATGGCCCACTCAAAATACTATTCTATTGTTTTGGTAGAGTACAAAATAAGCAACCATATCTCCTTTCAACTCCAACGCTCAGATCAGTAGAAATGAATGGCACTCTTCTTGAGGAAGCCACTTGTATTCGTAAACTCCTATGACCGACCTTCACTCCATATTTAAAATAGAAAACTTATATCTAATCTGTTGCTAAAGTTACTATGAAAATAGGCCGACGATATTGCTATTTTATGTGACGGGAATGCGCGGAAACTCTCAAGAATTGTGTGTCTATGTCTTAGTCGGGCCTACCTACGGCGAAAATGAGTTCGTCCAGGGACTATAAAAAGCCGACAGCATGGACATTCAGAAAGTGATTGCCGAGGTTGTTCTGGTAACGTGTTGTGTTGAGTCGTTTCGATAAAGTTGTTCGGGATCATGTTGTGTTGTTCTGACGGAGTTTTTTGGGATTGTTTGGGTTCAAATTGATGGAATTATTTAGGATCGTGTCAGGTCACCTGAACAAAATTGTTCCGGACCATGCTGGAGCATATTGGCGGAATTGTTCGGGATTGTGTTGAGTCGTGTATATGACATTGTTCAGGCCCGTTTATTATTCAGTTGACTTGATGGTTGTCGCAGTCATACTCCCGCATGCGATAATTTTTTTTTTTGTCTCTCTTCCCTCGTTAAAGGACATAAATATTTTTTACAGAGAAGTTGTCGATTCACAAAACGGCGAAAATGAATTTGTCCAACGGCTATAAAAAGTTGACGCCAGAGTCGCTTAGAGAGTGACTGCCGAGGTTGCTCTAATACCGTGTCATTTTGACGGAGTCGTTCGAGATCGTGTCGGGTCGTTTCGACGGAGTTGTCCAGAATCGTGTTATGTCGTTTCGACAGAGGTGTTCGGGATCGTATCTGGTCGTGTGGGCGGAATTGTTCGGTACTGTGCCGGATCGTGTCGATGGAAGTGTTTGGTACTGTGTCGGGTCGTATCGACGGTATTTTCCGTATTGGGTCGTGCAGATAGAAGCTTTCAGTTCATGTTTATTGTCCAGTTAACTTAACGGTTGTCACAGTCGTATTGCCGCGTGTGATAATAATGGTTTTCCATCTCTCTTCCCTCGCAAAGCCACATTTTAAATGCAAACCTGACAGATCGACGAAAATGTTATTCTAAGCTCAAACGTGGTCGACAATTAGATACGTCCATTCAACCTGCGTGTTTAACGATTACAATGCAAACATTTTATCTAAATCCTTGTAACAGTGCCTTGTTACTTTAAACACCTGTTAGCGGTGTATATAACCAGTGTATATTTACGTGTGTATATATGTTTGTGTAAACGCCAGTATTTATACCATATCGTCTCTAATGTGTTGTTTCTTGTAGATATTGCGTATCTATACGTGTCTTGTGTAGCCGTGCTGTATATAAGATACGTTTATGTATACGTCTGCGTGTCTAACTGTTTGTGCCGTTTAGTCGATATAACGTTAAATTGTAGGTGCGCCAATATAACTAGCGTATGTGTATTTGTGTTCGGACTATTAATCCGAATCGGGAATCTGAAAAATCGGAAAATTTGGGGGTATTGGAATTGGTATCGGAATCGGAAAAAAATTGTGCCAATTATCTGATGCCAAAACGATTCTTTTAATGGTCTGTTTTATTTGATTTTGTTTAAATCAAAATCCTACATTGCTGGCAGTAAAAATAAAATAATCAATATTTATTGATTTTAAACTATCATGAAAACTTACATCTGCAGATCATCCCTTCCTACAAGTGTGTTTTTACGCTTAGGAAGATATCTGCGCATTCAACATGTGTTTTTACGGTAATCATGGAGAAAAAATAACAACTCTATAGTTAAATATTCAGACATTTATAAAGAATCGGAATCAGTAACTGTATCGGAATCGGGAATTTAGTACGAAGTCGGTAACTGTATCGGAATCCGGAAAAAATTTTGAAACCGTCCCATCACTAATATGTATGTTTGTATAAACGTCCGTATTTATACGGTATCGTCTCTATTGTGTTTCTTATGTGTGTGTATATATATATATATATATATATATATATATATATATATATATGTGTGTGTGTGTGTGTGTGTGTGTGTGTGTGTGTGTGTGTGTGTGTGCGTGTGTGTTTCATGTAGCCGAGCTGTACATCAAAATGAGTGTATATATACGCATCTGTGTCTAGCTGCGCGTGTCGTCTAGTGTATATAATGTTCGTTTGTGAGCGCTCGCTCGCGCGTGTGTGTCTCGATGTTTTAGACACTCAAATAACAAGTAACAGGAAACATTCATTGTACGTTAACGAACACAGTTCTTTACAAGGACGAATAACTTTTTTTCTGTGAGGGGAACATCAGACTAAAAGGGGAACATACCTTCTCCGTCGGTTGGTCTCGACTGATGGGCCTGTAAATACTTCAACTCAGATTTCTTTCATCCGAAGTCGACAATCGATATTTGATATTATATTTCACACAATTTTATTTTCTGATGTTCCCCGTCTCAGAGTTGAAAACAATTTTTCTTCTCATTTCTACATCTTTTATTATCTCCACCGCTAGTGCTTCCGTCGACTTTAAGAGACCAAATCTCTCTTGAGCCAATACTCTGATCCACTATCTAACTCCGTGGTTATCTAACTTCTCTCTCCGACTCTATGTTCTGTCAAATATATGATCTCTCTTTCTTTCTTTGATTTTCTGACGTCACCAACCAGTTCAAGTTTTGTTTTTGGTAAAGCTATAACTGTATTTGTTTATTTTGTTAACATTCCAAAAACTATTTTCTTACATAAATACTGAACTGAAACTGTTATTGTTTATGAAATTACATTCCAAACTTTTTTCATTATAAAACTCTAATTCTCATTGTAATGTTCTTGTTATTACCTTGTTCTGTTCCCCTTGTAATCTTTGAACTTGGATTGTAACACTTATTGAGCACTGTTTAAGTAAATACTGAAAATCGATGCATAAAACGCAATTTATCTCCTTATAAAATTTTATGTGAATACATAAAAAATAAAATAAAATAATTAAATCTTTCTCCCCCCCCCTTCCTCTCTCTCTCTCTCTCTCTCTCTCTCTCTCTCTCTCTCTCTCTCTGTATCATGGGGTCCCGATTTCGAATCACGCTAGATTCAGCCATTCTGATGAGTCGTAGACGACGAAACACGTGTCAGTGGATAATTATATTAAAAAAAAAACAATATATATATATATACCACTCCCCATATGGGTTTACCAGATTGGTTAAAGGGAAAATTATTCCCAACTCGCATTTAGGTAAAAATGCACTTTCGTAAATAATTGAATTTATTCAAAAAAATGATCGCAAAAACAAAAACAAACAACATCTAAGTAAATCGCGATATATCGAGACCAGCGGTTAAGGAGGTCAAGCTCATTACCATGAGCTCCCGATTTCAAATTTCTAATGAGTCGTAGACGACAGAGCACGTGTCAGTGGTTAATTATATTTAAAAAAAAAAACAATATATATATATACCACTCCCCATGTGGGGTTTACCAGATTGGTTAAAGGGAAAATTATTCCCAACTCGCATTTAGGTAAAAATGCACTTTCGTAAATAATTGAATTCATTCAAAGAACGTATCGCAAAAACAAAAACAAACATGTAAGTAAATCGCGATATATCGAGACCAGCGGTTAAGGAGGTCAAGCACATTACCGTGGGGTCCCGATTTCGAATCTTGCTAGATTCAGCCACTCTGATGAGTCGTAGACGACGAAACACGTGTCAGTGGATAATTATATTTAAAAAAAAAAAAACAATATATATATAATTTTGCATAATGAAAATATAAAATACGAGCATCATAAGTTGTATTTTCTTATGTGTTACAATTATATCGTAACCATTTGGATAAATTTTAACATTTTATTTTCAAAAATTGTAAAAAAAATAGTAAAAGAAATACACAATATGATGTTCTTCTAGATTTTGTTGTCTCGATTTTTGCAAAAATATTATACGCATGCTTGATTATGAAAACCGAGAATCATGAAGCTTAATTAATTGGGTCAATTAATATTGATTTTGATTTTATTGATTTGATTATATTCATTACTGAACTTTAATATATAAATTAAAAGATATATATATTAAGTATATATATTTATATATTATTTTAAATTTTTATATATATTATTTTAAATTCAGCTATTATTTTAAATCCATACATTATCTTAAATTTAAATCATTCAACCACGGTAGTGGTTGAATATATGCTTAAGTCCGAAATTGAATGAATCGAGACACATTCAAACCCCCACCACTAATTCCGTTCGCAACCAAATTTCGAACAGGTTATATAGTTGGATTGAACACCTCATTAGCTACATTTAAAAAAAAAAAATTCGAAAATTGGTTCAGTAGAAAAAAAGTTACTACAAAATATGTGGGTTCACAAACAGGAGAGTAAGTACATAAGTGACTAACGCTTTTTTTATTTTGCATAACTTTTTTTGTATATAAATATTTTTTACTGCGATTTTGCCAATATAACATGTTAGCGTAACGGTAAGAGTACCGGGGGTTGGTGGAAAGATTTTAGGTTCAATCCTGTGTATCGTTTTTTTTCATAATTAAAAAACCGAACTTTTTTTTTAATAACTAATTTTTTTTAACTCTCCTTATGACTTTATAGCAAAAAATGGTGAATTTATCGATTAAAAATATTAGTGAATTCTATGATATACACATTCTTTGAATGAACTCAAATTTTTCGTTATCACATTTGATGAAAAATGTTGTCCCATTTTGGCAATGCGTCTGACCAATGATGCTTTTGAACCCGCGACCAGCACTGCGATGTCATCAGCAGCAGCCTGGGCATAAATATTCCTATTTTTAAACTCCTTTAAAAGAGGATTCAGCATACAGTTCCATAGTAAAGGTGATAAAATCCCACTTTGGGGGTTTCATTTAACTACTTCCCTTTTAACAGTTGCCCTCAGTAGTTCTACTTGAACTGTTCTGTGCCTCACCATATACTCAATCCATCGGATGAGTACTGGTGGCACATTGAGTTCTCGTAGCGACTTGAACATACTACTGAAGGGTATGTTGTCAAAAGCTCCAACGATATCTAAAAAGATACCGAGTGCCATCTTCTTTTTTGTTAGTTTACGCTCTATACAGATCACGAATTCATGAACCGCAGTCTCGATAGAGACCCTGGCTCGGAACTACTGTGATTGAATGATAAATATTGCATAAATGTGTGTTTGAGAGCAAATTTTTTTTGACAATCATTAATAAATATTATAAATTTATATATTAATACAATAGCAATGCCTGGAAAAATCATGGATTATATGGAAAAATGCGCGCATGAAAAGTAATATTCTTAAGATTTTATTAAACCTGGAAAAGTAAAGGACAAGAAATTCAACCTGGAAAAGTAAAGAACAAGATATTCTAGTAAAGTAAAAAATAAGAATTTTTTAGACTTAAAATATTGCAGCTAAAAATAATTAATAATTTTATTATATCATAATTAGGATCATTTAATTCATTTTTATGTAAATTATAAAATTATTAATTCCATCTACTAACTAACTAACTAATGAATTAATTTTATTCAAACAATTTTCACTGCCTAAATATATGCAAATAATAGGGGGGAAATAAGTTCAATCCAGCGACTGACACCCTTTCTAACTCAACAATAAACAACAACATATGCAAATAATAAATAAAATATTTATCAATATTCAAATTTTATTTTTAGCTGCAATATTTTAAGTCTAAAAAATTCTTATTTTTTACTTTACTAGAATATCTTGTTCTTTACTTTTCCAGGTTGAATTTCTTGTCCTTTACTTTTCCAGGTTTAATAAAATCTTAAGAATATTACTTTTCATGCGCGCATTTTTCCATATAATATTATATATGCATAATATGAAATTTGATCCTGTGACTTTCATACCATCTCTCTCTCCCCCCTCTCTCTCTCTCTCCGTATATATATATATATATATATATATATATATATATATATATATATATATATATAATCTTCTCTAAAATTATGTAAATGCAACTTTGTCTGTGTGTTTGAAAGTTCGTTCCTTATAGACTCCGAAAAAGCTGAATAGATTTTCTTTAAAATTTACTGAACCTTAATGTGTAAGTCTGGGAGTGATCTTAGTTAAGTTTTGTCTCAAGATACCCCCGATAATTACCAATAATCGAAACCGTTATTTTTATTTATTTATCATCGGTAAAGCCATTTTTCCATTTTGTCGCTAAGCAACAATAATAGAACAATGGGCTCTGAAAATTCTACTGTGGGTAAGTTGATAGCGTGTTTTTTTTTTTCTTTTTTTTTCATGACGTGGTCTGTAGGTTCAAACTTTGCACGTAAATTTCTTAATTTTTTTCCATTAACTGCAAAACAATTTTTAAAAAACTTGGAAATTTACGTGTTTTTATTATGTCGGTTTAATAAAACATAGGCCCCCAACAACCAAGCCCTATCTCTATATACTCCTATTAACTAGTTTTTTAAAAAAAAATTTTTATTACATTTTCACCCCAAACAAGGCACATTGCCACTTTGTTGTAGGGGACTACTATCAGGGACGTAGGCATCAGGGGTACTGTTTAGGGAATTGGGCAGCGAGCTGTAGGTTCACGTTACACTCAAACTTCTGCATGTCAGTACAGTTGGGGAAGCAGGGACCCGGAAGGGAATTCCAAAGTCTAGCTGTCCTGGGGAAGAAACTACTGGAGTAGAAGGCTCTCTTACATCTAAGGATCTCTACTGTGTAGGGGTGGGATTTAGCTGCTTCTCGGGTTCGCCGGGAGTATTTACGTCGAGGGGGTACAAGTGCTTGCAGTCCGTCAGAGCAACCACCGTTAAATTACTTGTAGAACAGGCAGAGGGATGCAACGTTTCGTCGATGGGACAGAGGCTGAAGCTTAGATGACAGTTCAGGACCTATCAGGTTGGCTACTCTCTTTTGAACGTTGTCTATGAGCGAGAGACTAGTGGCAGATGCACCAGCCCAAATATAACAACAATACTCCGTACATGTGCGAATGGTGGCCTTATAGAGGTATAGGATACTTTCGGGCATTAGCATCTTTCCTCACAGTAGAGAGAACCCACCTTCTTTGTAGCGGTCCTGGCGATACTCTCAATGTAATTTTTCCAACTCATGTTTCCTGTGAGCGTTAGGCCGAGGAGTTTAAAAGATGTCCTTTCAGATAGAGAGTCATTGCCCATTGCTATTGGTGGTAGAGAAGGTTTCTTGTAATTATTGAAGGAAACGAGTTTTGTCTTGGCAGTATTGAATTTGACCATT
The DNA here is from genome assembly GCF_053919585.1 of Euprymna scolopes. Taxonomy (NCBI): domain Eukaryota; kingdom Metazoa; phylum Mollusca; class Cephalopoda; order Sepiida; family Sepiolidae; genus Euprymna; species Euprymna scolopes. The sequence continues at coordinate 84,831,102 of NC_136506.1, read as the reverse complement.
CATTTATGTCCCCATTCCACTACAGATCAGAGGTCATCCTCCAGTGTTTCTGCCATTTCTTTAGATATGTTTTCCTGTCGTGTGTTATAGAGCGTGGTGTCGTCAGCATATATACCCATCTCACAGGCAATGTTGTCAGGGAGGTAATTTATGAATATTAGGAATAACAGAGATCCAAGGATAGACTCCTGAGGCATTCCCGCATTTATATCATACTAGCAGGGGTGCCCGGCGTTGCTCGGGTGTTTGGAGGTGTATGCTGTGCAAAAAAAGCAAAAATAAAACAAAAAAATGGTTAATTTTTAAAAACTTTGACCCCTATTATGACCCCTTAAAATTTATTGTTTCGGACTCAAATCATTTTATTAAGTAAGATCCATGTTCAAGGAACCTATATCTAAAATTTCAAGTGTCTAGACCCAAAATTGTCGGAGGAGTTTGGTAGAGTTCTTAAAGGTCAAATCGTTGAAATTTGACCCCTTAACAGCCAAATTTCTGGCTGACACCCGTCACATCGATTTTCCCAAATCTCAGTACCCGGTATTTCAAATTTCGAGTCTATAGACTAAAAATTGACAGAGTTATTGCGTAGGGAAATGTACACAGACAGACAGACACACAGACACACAGACAGACAGACAGACAGACACGTTCACTTTTATAGATATATAGATTGTTTAGATGTACGACCGTAGAGGACAACCTGGATTTTTAGTCGCGTGCAAGCGACTCTATAAGTCACTCCTTCGGTCCGTCCGTCCGTCTGTCGGTCGGTCGGTCGGTCGGTCGGTCTGTCCGTAACACTTTTGTGCTTGACCTTTTGAATTAAGATCAAAGGTCTGTTGTTAATACATGCTGTTCTTATTGTAGTATCTGTTCCGGCAGATACTGCAAGCAAAGACCATATGTGGGGGAAACCCCACATATAAGACCTTGGTCAATGTAAGGGAAACCCTTCATACCAATTGTCACTATCCAGCTCCCCTACTCCCCGGGGAGTTGGTCCCCATTTCCTCTTCATTCCTCACATTAAAAATCGGCCTTGTGCCTAATTTGCTCGGTGGGGGAGCAAATAAATACCCCTTTCTTGGCCTTTTTGCCAACATCAAAGTTTAGTATCTGCCCCGGCAGATACTGCAAGCAAAGACACTAAGTGGGGCAATCCCACATATAAGACTTTGGTCAATGTAGAGGCAACCCTTCATACCAATTATCACTATCCAGTTCCCCCACTCCCCGGGGAGTTCGCCCCAATTTCCCCTTCACTCCTCACGTTAAAAATCGGCCTTGTGCCTAATTTGATCGGTGGGGGAGCAAATAAATACCCTTTTCTTGGCCTTTTGGCCAAGATCAAAGTGTAGTATCAGTTCTTACTACATGCTGTACTAATGTTTGTAACTTTGTAATATAAAGTGGGGGATCACTTTTCTCTATTAGTTTCATGTAAAATGATTACCCACTTTAAAACCAGTCAATCTCAAAGCCATTCACGTCATTCTCCAGATCATTCAAGTTGTTTTTTTAAGGATCCCAATTATTTTTTAAGTATTTAAGTCATTCTTAAGTTAATACAATTCATCCTTAAATTCATTAAAGTCATTCAAAATAATTTACTTTTTATTTATTTAAGTCATTTCAGCCCATTTTTCGGATATTTTAGTTTATCTTTAAGAATTTCATGTCAATCCTACATTCACGCATTCATTCATTACATGAGAGCATGCGACTAATGGCTATCGGCCTTGTTCTCTTATCTAAGAACGATTTAATTATGTTATGTATTCTTCCAGTGATACCATATGATCTTATTTTGCTGAGAAGACCTTCATGCCATACCCTGTCAAAAGCTTTAGATATATCTAGAGCTACCGCTCTACCCTCCCCTGCTTTGTCCAGTGACTGGTATATAGTTAGAATGTCTTCTGTGGAACGGGATTGCCTAAATCAATATTGTTGGTCAGTCAGAAGTTAAGCATCTGTAAGGTGATGGACTAGAGATTGGTTAATTATGGTTTCAAATATTTTGGCGAAGAGTGGGAGGAGGCTAATGGGGCAATAATTTACTGGGTTTAGTACTACAGAAGCAGTTTTCCAGCAGGCAGGAAAGCAAGATTCATTAAGGCATTTGTTGCAAAGTTTGGAGAGAACTAGAGCTACTTCGGCGGAGCACTTTTTTAATAGCACAGCCGGGATGAGGTCAGGTCCACATGCTTTTGCAGTGTCAAGATTTCTTATGATAGCATGCACCTGAGAAGGAGTGATTTTCAGATCGTCTAGTGTTGCGTCCGTCCACAAAGGAAAGCCAGGGAGTGGATGGTTGGCAGGGTTATGTGTGGACCAAAAAAGGTGCTTCAGCATTTTTTGTAACTCAATCCTGATGATTGTAACCTGCTAAAAAATGCTGAGGAAACAGGCTACAGACAATCATCAGGATTGAGTCACAAAAAATACTGAGGAAACAGGTTACAGACAATCATCAGGATTGAGTTACAAAAAATACTGAAGAAACAGGTTACAGACAATCATCAGGATTGAGTTACAAAAAATACTGAGGAAACAGGTTACAGACAATCATCAGGATTGAGTTACAAAAAATACCAAGGAAACAGGTTACAGACAATCATCAGGATTGAGTCACAAAAAATACTGAGGAAACAGGTTACAGACAATCATCAGGATTGAGTCACAAAAAATACTGAGGAAACAGGTTACAGACAATCATCAGGATTGAGTTACAAAAAATACCAAGGAAACAGGTTACAGACAATCATCAGGATTGAGTTACAAAAAATACCAAGGAAACAGGCTACAGACAATCATCAGGATTGAGTCACAAAAAATACTGAGGAAACAGGTTACAGACAATCATCAGGATTGAGTTACAAAAAATACCAAGGAAACAGGTTACAGACAATCATCAGGATTGAGTTACAAAAAATACCAAGGAAACAGGCTACAGACAATCATCAGGATTGAGTCACAAAAAATACTGAGGAAACAGGTTACAGACAATCATCAGGATTGAGTTACAAAAAATACCAAGGAAACAGGTTACAGACAATCATCAGGATTGAGTTACAAAAAATACCAAGGAAACAGGCTACAGACAATCATCAGGATTGAGTTACAAAAAATACCAAGGAAACAGGTTACAGACAATCATCAGGATTGAGTTACAAAAAATACCAAGGAAACAGGTTACAGACAATCATCAGGATTGAGTTACAAAAAATACCAAGGAAACAGGTTACAGACAATCATCAGGATTGAGTTACAAAAAATACCAAGGAAACAGGCTACAGACAATCATCAGGATTGAGTCACAAAAAATACTGAGGAAACAGGTTACAGACAATCATCAGGATTGAGTTACAAAAAATACCAAGGAAACAGGTTACAGACAATCATCAGGATTGAGTTACAAAAAATACCAAGGAAACAGGCTACAGACAATCATCAGGATTGAGTTACAAAAAATACCAAGGAAACAGGCTACAGACAATCATCAGGATTGAGTCACAAAAAATACTGAGGAAACAGGTTACAGACAATCATCAGGATTGAGTTACAAAAAATACCAAGGAAACAGGTTACAGACAATCATCAGGATTGAGTTACAAAAAATACCAAGGAAACAGGCTACAGACAATCATCAGGATTGAGTCACAAAAAATACTGAGGAAACAGGTTACAGACAATCATCAGGATTGAGTTACAAAAAATACCAAGGAAACAGGTTACAGACAATCATCAGGATTGAGTTACAAAAAATACCAAGGAAACAGGCTACAGACAATCATCAGGATTGAGTCACAAAAAATACTGAGGAAACAGGTTACAGACAATCATCAGGATTGAGTTACAAAAAATACCAAGGAAACAGGTTACAGACAATCATCAGGATTGAGTTACAAAAAATACCAAGGAAACAGGCTACAGACAATCATCAGGATTGAGTTACAAAAAATACCAAGGAAACAGGCTACAGACAATCATCAGGATTGAGTCACAAAAAATACTGAGGAAACAGGTTACAGACAATCATCAGGATTGAGTTACAAAAAATACCAAGGAAACAGGTTACAGACAATCATCAGGATTGAGTTACAAAAAATACCAAGGAAACAGGTTACAGACAATCATCAGGATTGAGTCACAAAAAATACTGAGGAAACAGGCTACAGACAATCATCAGGATTGAGTCACAAAAAATACTGAGGAAACAGGTTACAGACAATCATCAGGATTGAGTTACAAAAAATACCAAGGAAACAGGCTACAGACAATCATCAGGATTGAGTTACAAAAAATACCAAGGAAACAGGTTACAGACAATCATCAGGATTGAGTTACAAAAAATACCAAGGAAACAGGTTACAGACAATCATCAGGATTGAGTTACAAAAAATACCAAGGAAACAGGTTACAGACAATCATCAGGATTGAGTCACAAAAAATACTGAGGAAACAGGCTACAGACAATCATCAGGATTGAGTCACAAAAAATACTGAGGAAACAGGTTACAGACAATCATCAGGATTGAGTTACAAAAAATACCAAGGAAACAGGCTACAGACAATCATCAGGATTGAGTTACAAAAAATACCAAGGAAACAGGTTACAGACAATCATCAGGATTGAGTTACAAAAAATACCAAGGAAACAGGTTACAGACAATCATCAGGATTGAGTTACAAAAAAATACCAAGGAAACAGGCTACAGACAATCATCAGGATTGAGTCACAAAAAATACTGAGGAAACAGGTTACAGACAATCATCAGGATTGAGTTACAAAAAATACCAAGGAAACAGGTTACAGACAATCATCAGGATTGAGTTACAAAAAATACTGAGGAAACAGGTTACAGGCAATCATCAGGATTGATTTACAAAAAATACTGAGAAAACAGGTTACAGACAATCATCAGGATTGAGTTAAAAAAAAATACTGAGGAAACAGGTTACAGACAATCATCAGGATTGAGTTACAAAAAATACCAAGGAAACAGGTTACAGACAATCATCAGGATTGATTTACAAAAAATACTGAGAAAACAGGTTACACACAATCATCAGGATTGAGTTAAAAATACCGAGGAAACACGTTACAGACAATCATCAGGATTGAGTTACAAAAAATACTGAGGAAACACGTTACAAGCAATCATCAGGATTGATTTACAAAAAATACTGAGAAAACAGGTTACAGACAATCATCAGGATTGAGTTACAAAAAATACTGAAGAAACAGGTTACAGACAATCATCAGGATTGAGTTACAAAAAATACTGAGGAAACAGGTTACAGACAATCATCAGGATTGAGTTACAAAAAATACTGAGGAAACAGGTTACAGACAATCATCAGGATTGAGTTACAAAAAATGCTGAGGAAACAGGTTACAGACCACATGCGAGTTAGGAGGGAAGGAACTTTATTTTCTTTCTTGTCCTAGTAAAGAATTTACAAATGTTGTCACGCACTTTTGTCAATTCTTTTCAAGTGTAATAAGGTACATAAATTCCCCCCTCACTCGTATGTGGTCTGTGACCTGTTTTCTCAGCATTTTGTTAACTCAATCCTGATGATGTCCGCTGAAATAGGGACGAAACGTTAATAACATTCTCGCCACCACCGAGAATCGAAACCAAAGCGTTTAGCTTACTACTTAGTTTTTCCTTTAATGTTAATGCCTTAGCTATGAAGACATGTTTGCTGAAGAGCTTAAAATTAAAATATGAACCAAATGCTATTACGTTACACATGCATATTCGTAATGCCGTCGTTCGACTTTCACTTGGCAAATACCATTTCTTTAATTTTCACACTTTTGTGCCGATTTTCTCCGGCTTAAACTCAAATATAAAGTTTTGCATTCTATATATTAAGTTTCATGTCTGTAGACCAAAAACTTACAGAAGAGTTCGGTAAGCAAAAATTGTTAAACAAATATATGTATGCATATGCATAATATATATAAAAAGAGGTTTGTTTTTACTATAACTTCTGTACGTAAGTATAAATCATGTAGAATATCTGCATGAATATAATTACACATAATACTTAATTAAAGATGATCATCCCATAAGAAAACCGAAAACTAATAGGGAATTAATTAAAATGAATGTTTAAAAGAATATGCAAATTAGCTAGATCTTTTGCAGATAAATGCAATTCCACGACCCATATATAGCAAAGTTGTATTTTCTTTTTAAGTAAGTAGAAAATAGAGTTTTTAATATGAATACCAATGCACTTGCAAAAACAAAAACAAACAGGCAGAAGTATATAGAAGCCAGAAGTAACTGTAAGAAAGAAATAGCGACAGCTAAGAGAGAATTTACTGAAACCACTAAAAAAACGCATCGAAGCACAGAAATTAGGAACCCGTGACTTCTGGAAAATCTACAACAGTGTAGTAAATAATGGGCAATCAACAATTCCCCCACTATCCAACAATCATGAGATTGTTTGTTCTGCAACTGAGAAGGCTAATATGCTTGCCAGTCGGCTTACCTCCAACTCCACACTGGACACTGCCAACCACCCCTTCCTGACTTTCCTTTGTGGAGAGACGCCACAGTAGACGATCTGAAAATATATGAAATGAAAATTTTGTCATAACTAGTTTATTATATTCAAAACATCACATGAAAACACTAGGGCCTTTGGCCTTTTTTTCTCCGTTGACTGTAAAATGCTCAGAAAAACAATTGAATGTCTTCTTGGGTCACCCTGTATAAACAAATTTACATATAATATATATATATATGTGTGTGTGCGTGTGTGTGCGCGCGCGTGCGTGTGTGTGTGCGCGCGCGCGCGCGTGTGTGTGAGTTTATAGATTGCGCAGTTTGCTTTCATATAAGCTAGACAGCTTGATGAGTTCTCTACTTATTGGGAACTAACTGACCGAAACAAGCACATGACTGTGTAGCAATACATTACTGCTTATTTAATATATATATATATATATCTTTTCATTATTATCATTATTATTATTATCATTATTTTATATATCTACATAAATATTTATGCAAATATTTTCAGTATTTACTTCGACAGTGCTCGATGCGTAAATAGAGCTAGGTCGTAAGTTATCCAAAAGAATATGACAATTAAGCTGCACAGAATTTTCTATGTTTCATCCACGTGAAGATTCGTCAGTCCATGGTAGTAACCTGACGAATCCTTATGAGGTTGAAACGCGAAAAATTATGTAGTTTACTTGCCATATATATATATATATATATATATATATATATATATATATATATATATATATATATATATATATATATATATATATATATATATGAAATTAGAAAACTTAAATAATCTTGCTTGCGTGCTTGCTGTCTTGCTTGCTTTGGTGTTTAAACCGTTTTTCCAGTTCCGGTTTTAGATTCCGGTAAGGGTTTCGCGCAAACACTTGATACATACAGACGGTATAAGTGAGATTTATTCATTAGCAACAAATAACGATAAGACAAAAAAGGTACTTTTGCATTTAACGACGCGCGCTGAGATAATAAGGTCATCATTTAGAAACCTATTATTTAACATGGGGAGGGGTGCTTTGTAACTATTCTGTACTTTCACCAAACAATTTACCAAAGAAAAGATATCGTAAAATTTGAATTTAACTTGAAATACTATTTAATAAATTGCGCGGGTTGTTACATGCAAAAACACATTTTAAAAAGTCGTAAATAAATAAATAAATAAATAAATAAAAATAAAATAAAATAAATAAATAAATAAAAAATAATGACGGAGGGAGAGCAGATCGAACTTTTCTCAAAGTGAAAAGTCGCAAAATAAAAAGGAAAACAAAATCATAATAATGCAGGAGGGGGGGGGGTCAGAAGGATTCAGCATCAAATCGAGACTGTAAATCAGTTCTGTGTAACTCATATTGCCATATATATATATATATATATATATATATATATATATATATATATATATATATATAACAACTAACGTTGACATTCACAATTCTTGATGGCAAATGTTTCGTAGCGTAAAATCAATCATTTAATTCTTATATCAATGAATGAATCTATTCTGCCCTTAACTCATCAGAAGAAATAGCAACTTTCAATCCATTAATATTTTAATAGATTGATAGTTGCTGAGGAGTTTAGGAGAGTAACTAAACGTAATTAATGGAATAAATTGTAAGATGGTCAACATCATGAAATGTGAAATATAGACTTTTACCATTTATTTGTTATATGCTCTGTAATTACATTGAGCTTCACATAGAAAGAGAGAGGGAGGGAGGGAGGGAGAGAGAGTACATGCACACACAAGCACGCGCGCGCACATACATATATATATATAATTAATTATTATAGTAGAGAAATAATTATATATATATATATATATATATATATATATATATATAACTTACTGAAGCCTGGCGTTGTTCGATCGTGATATTTTAATTTATGCAACTTGCGTATGTATTATTATAGAATCAATCCTCTATTGCATATTAACATAAGGAATCATTTGCCCAATGGACTAATTCGCAAAATCAAAAAAACAAAAAAAATAAATTAAAAATTAAAAAAAATAATAATGATAATGTAGTTCATCAAATTCCGTCTGTGTTTCTTTGCAATATCGCGTCAGCTGATATTTGGGCTTGAAAATGATTGCCCTGGAAACTCACGTCTGATTAATGTTTAGTTTTAAAATATACAAAGAAAGAAATGATTTGCAGTGATTTTAAATGACACTTCTTTTATTGTAAATTGAATTCGTTAATTAGGAAAAAAATTAAAATAAAATGATCAGGAACACGGAATCATTCGAACTGTAGTCGAATGCTCTATCACTGAGCTATGTTTCTAGATGTCAACAAAGAGGAAATTATTTGTTGCGATTTTATCATCTCTCTTGTCGGTGCAACCGAAATATCCTCCTGTAAAAATTATTTTTGAAAGAAAAACTTTTTTCTTTTTTTTTTTACAAGGTGGTCACCATTTATCAAGGCCCGGAAGCCACTCAGGGATAAGGGTTATTGTAAGTACAGTACGTTAGTGTGGAGATTTAATAAAGTGTCTACTTAAGGGGGCGGTTCATCAGGAATTTGTTTACGTTGGACTTGAAGACATCCAGGTTGTAGTCAGGTGGGAGGCAGGCAGACGGAACAGAGTTCCACAGGCGTGCAGTTCTAAGAAAGAAGCTTTGTTCATGGAATCTACGTTTTGATTTAGGCATAGATAAAGAGTGGGGAAAGTTTTTTTACTATTTTAAGGTCGGATTTTTCGTTTTTCGATGCTTATCGGACGAATTCATGTACAAACCATATCTAAGAACACTGCCAGACATATAAATTACCTTTGTGTGAAATTTGAAAAAGATAGGCTCAGCCGTTTCGGAACCTATGAGGAAAGACTCACACACACACACACACACACACGTGCAGACAAAGTGACTTTTATATAATAGTAGAGATAGAGATGTGTGTGTGTGTGTGTGTGTGTGTGTGTGTGTGTGTGTGTGTGTGTGTGTGTGTGTGTGTGTGTGTGTGTGTTTATTTTGAACAGGCAGGTTGCAATAAGTTCATTAGCTACATGTTCAAGTGTCCTCCCCTTCCGCAAAAGACTGGCAGCTTCATTAAGGAAATGATTCGATAATTTGCGGTAATTTTTTTTTTTTTTTTTACCGAAAATCAATCGATTGATTTATCGATATCTTGGCCGATTCTTCGTCTTTTGTTCTTTGTTTTTTTTTTGTTTTTTTTTTTTCATTTTCTTCCTTGTTTTTCTTTCATTTTTCATTTGTTTTCTTTTCTGCAAAATTCGCGATTAAATTTTCCTTTTCTTTACCGATCAATTCAGAGATGCATTCACGTCTTCCTATAAGAGACTCGCTTAAGTTCTGTCGGTCACGCTTAAGTTATTAAACAGCATTCTCAGCGTTAAACGCACTGATTTAATTGCCGCAACTTATGTAGATCAATTTTTCATATACAGTTGTGTATGCGCGTATAGAAATGCTGGTATGCTTAATTTGAAAATATTTTTTTTTTGTCAATCTGTCACGTTATAGTTCGAAATATTTTCGTTGGTCTGTCACGCTTTTAAGTTAAGAATATCTTTTTATTTAATTGTCACTCGTGAAGATTGAATAGCATTTTCGTTGGTCTGTTGCTCTTAACATTTTGATAATATTTTCGCGTCTCTATCACGCTTAAGTTAAAAATGGCATTTTATTTGGTCTGTCTACTCCCGTTGGTCTGGAGTAGGTTTATGTTTAGAAATAGTATTTTGTCGGTCACGCTTAAGTATTTTAGTCGCATCTTCGTCGCTAATTGCGCTGATTTAGTGGCCGCATCTTGAGAATGAATCGTTCTTGCCACGCACAATTGCATTTAACTGGTATTTAATTTTATTTTAATTAAAAATGCAAAAAAAGAAAAAGAAAAGATGATTAACGTGTTAGCCTCTCTGTTCAAGAAATGAGTGCAGCAGCTGGATCCTTTTTTAAAGTAGAGATGGGGGAGGGCAGGAAATTGCAAGGGGGTTGTAACAGTGGTGTAGGTCGTGGGTCACGGAGTGAATGATGATGATGATGATGATGATGATGATGATGATGATGATGATGATGATGATTGGGGCTTCAACTCGCTCATCATCATCCAATGAATTCTGAAAAACAGTCGCCATTTACAGCCGCCACCCACATGGATCACTTTTAACTCTACTTGATCGATTTATGCAGATAATATTTCTAAAATAAAAATTGCTTTGTCCTTTTTTAAAATCGCTTATTACCCATACAATTTACTCCTCGATATATATATATATATATATATATATATATATATATATATATATATATATATATATATATATATATATATATGTAAAAGAGATTTAGAAGGCTGTCACAATGCGAGGAATGAATTATAGTCGCTGTTGGTAAGAGGAGACGAGAACAAGTGTCGATTTACAAATCAATAAGTACATATATATATATATTTTTTTTATTATTATTATTTTATATATATATATTTATTCAGTTGTATGGTAAAATGTCTTACTTGTTTTCATGCGACGTATTCCATTATTAATTTCGGAAAAATTTTCCCTTTTCAAATGGTGTGCGTAACAGGTCGATTCAAAGCATGCTGGATGAAGGGCCGGAAGTTGTGTAGCTATGTGTGTGTGTGTGTATATATATATATATATATATATATATATATATATATATATATATATATATATATATAATTAGGTTGGTGCAAAAATAATGTTATTTTGACGGTCAACTTAAGTAAAACAAACGACATTATTTTTGCACCAACCTAATGTGTGTGTGGGGGAGGGAGAGAGAGAGAGAAGAGAGAGAGAAGAGAGAGTTTGTTCCCTATAGACTCGGAAATGGCTGGGCCAATTTTTCTTTCTTATTTTTTTGGGGGGGGAATTTCACACGAAGGTACTTCATCTGTCTGGGAGTGTTCTTACGTAGGTTTTGTAACGGAATGCGTCTGATAAGTATTGAAAATCGATAATCGGAAAAAATCAGATTATAGAAAGAAGCCTGATTTTCACCAAATTTTTTACATAGGAATCACCACTTATCAAAACCCAGATGCCACTCGAGGATAAGTGCTAACGAATGTCCAGTAGTCAGTGGGACAATATCATAATAATCGTTAGTAGTGGAAATTTGGTAAATTGGATTACTTAAGGGGAACGGCTCATCAAGAACTTTATGTTGAACTTGAAGACGACCATATTGTAGTCAGCTGAAAAGCAGGCTAACACAAGAGAGTTCAACACACGTGCAGTTCTAAGAAAGAAACTTTGTCCATGGAATTTAGGTTTAAGTTTAGGCGCAGACAAAGAGTGGGGAAAATTATTGATAGTGTTTTCAACTAGACGAGTGTTTCTCATGGAAGTTTAGTGAGGGGGAGCATAGATTGGAGCTCAGACGAGCACTTGCGATGAAAATACAGCGTAACATCACGAGCGGATTTGAGAAGCTTTATTACCGCACAAGCAGAAAAGACCAACCTATAAAATCAACTGTAAATTGATTTATAAGATAGGGGCGCGTTCAGAATGAATATTTCTTTTTAGAGCACAGGTGAACGCTGATACTTGACTTTTGTATGTTTAACTTTAATTCAAGAGATTACGTTAAAATATTTTCATAACATCAACAGTTTGTCCTTTGATAAGACAGGGGCGCGTTCGAATTGGAAGTTTCTGTTTCGAGCACAATTGAACCGTGATACTTGACTTTTAAGTGAAGCTGGTATTTACAGATAATTTTATGAAATGAACAGCAAACTCTATTCAGTGCAATGTAGACTACAATGTATAGTGTACTAAATCGTTGTGGGGAGACACGCGAAGCTTCCTCCCTGTACATGCTGAGAAACATTTTAACTAGAGTCAATCGAGTTAGCGATTTCACCGATTCGATTAAATAAATGTATGGGAGAGTTATTCAATCCCAAACAACGTTAGGTCTTTACGCTAGTATGCATATATATATATATATATATATATATATATATATATATATATATATATTTTATAAAGCTGAATGTGTGTGTGTGTGTGTGTGTGTGTGTGTGTGTGTGTGTGGTCACGAATAGGCTCCTATATGGTTGACTATTTAAAAAAAAAACTAATTACATATAATGATAGAAGGTGTATCGAGACACAGGAATAGGTATGTTTGATCTGGCAGAACGGTGGTTCATAAAAACTGTGGGGTCTACGTTCGCGCCTGGTCCACAAAGTATGGAAATAAAAAATTTAAAAATTAAAAAAAAACGTTTACAAGTGTTCTTGATATAGATGTACATAAGAATACTTTGATAAGTATAATTTAACTTAAATAGGGATGGTATAATAAAATTGTGCGGTCTGCGTTCGCGCCTGGCCTCCATAGAATGGAAATAGGCACAAACTTTAATAAAGACTTTTCATATCTATCTGTGTAAGTATACTTTGATAATTATGTTTCAGTTTGAAGAAATATGATAATAAAATTATGGGGGTGTTAAATATGTCACAAAGTTTAACAAGGTTTTTTAATATAGATCCACAGAATATTGTGATAAGTGTTTCAGTGTGAACAGGCATGGTATAATAAATTATGGGGTTTATCTATTTTATTTGTACTTTCATCATACTTTGCCTTGGTTTTGATACCCCCGAATCCGAAGCTATCTCTTTACAACTCTTCTTTTCATAACCTAGCATACTTTAATAAATCAGAGTCCATTTTGTGTAGGCTGTTTTTGAACCCAGTCAACGACGGGTACTTTTGCTTGTATATATATATATATATATATATATATATATATATATATATATATATATATATATATATATAATGTAAAAATAAAAATGAAGAATGCTGTTTAAATTCCCGGGGGAAAAGTGCAACTAGCTTTAACCTATCGCAGACTTGGCACCTACATAATCCGACTTCTAAAAAGTTCATAATTACAAAAGAGAATTAATTTATATAAGAAAAAAAAAGCCTTAACTAAAATTGTTACATAGAAATAGACTTAGCACTTGTATAAGCCGATTTCTCAAAGGTTTCAAATTTTACAAGAGAATTTAACTATATAAAGATGAAAAGAGAAAACCTTACATAAAAACCTTAAATATATATATATTTACTCTGGCCTAAATTAAGCTAAATTAAGCTAAGAATGTTTAAAAAAAGTTAACTACTGCATAAATTAAGCTAAAGATTGTTTAAAAAAGTTAACTACTACATAAATTAAGCTAAAGAATGTTAAAAAAAGTTAACTACTACATAAATTAAGCTAAAGAATGTTAAAAAAGTTAACTACTACATAAATTAAGCTAAAGAATGTTAAAAAAGTTAACTACTACATAAATTAAGCTAAAGATTGTTTAAAAAAGTTAACTACTACATAAATTAAGCTAAAGAATGTTAAAAAAGTTAACTACTACATAAATTAAGCTAAAGAATGTTAAAAAAAGTTAACTACTACATAAATTAAGCTAAAGAATGTTAAAAAAAGTTAACTACTGCATAAATTAAGCTAAAGATTGTTTAAAAAATAAACTACAACATAAATTAAGCTAAAGACTGTTTAAAATAGGTTAACTACTACATAAATTAAGCTAAAGAATGTTTAAATAAGTTAACTACTACACAAATTAAGCTAAAGAATGTTTAAAAAAGTAAACTACTGCATAAATTAAGCTAAAGAATGTTTAAAAAAGTTAACTACTACATAAATTAAGCTAAAGAATGTTAAAAAAAGTTAACTACAACATAAATTAAGCTAAAGATTGTTCAAAAAAGTTAACTACTACATAAATTAAGCTAAAGAATGTTAAAAAAAAGTTAACTACTACATAAATTAAGCTAAAGAATGTTTAAAAAAGTTAACTACTGCATAAATTAAGCTAAAGAATGTTTAAAAAAGTTAACTACTACATAAATTAAGCTAAAGAATGTTTAAAAAAGTTAACTACTACATAAATTAAGCTAAAGAATGTTAAAAAAAGTTAACTACTACATAAATTAAGCTAAAGAATGTTTAAAAAAGTTAACTACTACATAAATTAAGCTAAAGAATGTTAAAAAAAAGTTAACTACTACATAAATAAAGCTAAAGAATGTTTAAAAAAGTTAACTACTACATAAATTAAGCTAAAGAATGTTTAAAAAAGTTAACTACTACATAAATTAAGCTAAAGAATGTTTAAAAAAGTTAACTACTACATAAATTAAGCTAAAGAATGTTTAAAAAAGTTAACTACTACATAAATTAAGCTAAAGATTGTTCAAAAAAGTTAACTACTACATAAATTAAGGTAAAGAATGTTAAAAAAAAGTTAACTACTACATAAATTAAGCTAAAGAATGTTTAAAAAAGTTAACTACTGCATAAATTAAGCTAAAGAATGTTTAAAAAAGTTAACTACTACATAAATTAAGCTAAAGAATGTTTAAAAAAGTTAACTACTACATAAATTAAGCTAAAGAATGTTCAAAAAAGTTAACTACTACATAAATTAAGCTAAAGAATGTTTAAAAAAGTTAACTACTACATAAATTAAGCTAAAGAATGTTAAAAAAAAGTTAACTACTACATAAATAAAGCTAAAGAATGTTTAAAAAAGTTAACTACTACATAAATTAAGCTAAAGAATGTTTAAAAAAGTTAACTACTACATAAATTAAGCTAAAGAATGTTTAAAAAAGTTAACTACTACATAAATTAAGCTAAAGAATGTTTAAAAAAGTTAACTACTACATAAATTAAGCTAAAGATTGTTCAAAAAAGTTAACTACTACATAAATTAAGGTAAAGAATGTTAAAAAAAAGTTAACTACTACATAAATTAAGGTAAAGAATGTTCAAAAAATTAACTACTACATAAATTAAGCTAAAGAATGTTTAAAAAAGTTAACTACAACATAAATTAAGCTAAAGATTGTTTAACGAAGTTAACTACTACATAAATTAAGGTAAAGAATGTTAAAAAAATTAACTACTACATAAATTAAGCTAAAGAATGTTTAAAAAAGTTAACTACAACATAAATTAAGCTAAAGATTGTTTAAAAAAGTTAACTACTACATAAATTAAGGTAAAGAATGTTTAAAAAAGTTAACTACTACATAAATTAAGCTAAAGAATGTTTAAAAAAGTTAACTACAACATAAATTAAGCTAAAGATTGTTTAAAAAAGTTAACTACTACATAAATTAAGCTAAAGAATGTTAAAAAAGTTAACTACTACATAAATTAAGGTAAAAAATGTTTAAAAAAGTTAACTACTACATAAATTAAGCTAAAGAATGTTCAAAAATTTAACTACTACATAAATTAAGCTAAAGAATGTTTAAAAAAGTTAACTACTACATAAATTAAGCTAAAGAATGTTACAAAAGTTAACTACTACATAAATAAAGCTAAAGAATGTTTAAAAAAGTTAACTACAACATAAATTAAGCTAAAGAATGTTTAAAAAAGTTAACTACTACATAAATTAAGCTAAAGAATGTTCAAAAAAGTTAACTACTACATAAATTAAGCTAAAGAATGTTTAAAAAAGTTAACTACTACATAAATTAAGCTAAAGAATGTTTAAAAAAGTTAACTACTACATAAATTAAGCTAAAGATTGTTCAAAAAAGTTAACTACTACATAAATTAAGGTAAAGAATGTTAAAAAAAGTAAACTACTACATAAATTTAGGTAAAGAATGTTAAAAAAATTAACTACTACATAAATTAAGCTAAAGAATGTTTTAAAAAGTTAACTACTACATAAATTAAGCTAAAGATTGTTTAACAAAGTTAACTACTACATTAATTAAGGTAAAGAATGTTAAAAAAATTAACTACTACATAAATTAAGCTAAAGAATGTTTAAAAAAGTTTACTACTGCATAAATTAAGCTAAAGAATGTTTAAAAAAGTTAACTACTACATAAATTAAGCTACAGAATGTTAAAAAAAGTTAACTACTACATAAATTAAGCTAAAGAATGTTTAAAAAAGTTAACTACTACATAAATTAAGCTAAAGAATGTTAAAAAAAAGTTAACTACTACATAAATTAAGCTAAAGAATGTTTAAAAAAGTTAACTACTACATAAATTAAGCTAAAGAATGTTTAAAAAAGTTTACTACTACATAAATTTAGCTAAAGAATGTTAAAAAAAGTTAACTACTACATAAATTAAGCTAAAGATTGTTCAAAAAAGTTAACTACTACATAAATTAAGCTAAAGAATGTTAAAAAAAAGTTAACTACTACATAAATTAAGCTAAAGAATGTTTTAAAAAGTTAACTACTGCATAAATTAAGCTAAAGAATGTTTAAAAAAGTTCACTACTGCATAAATTAAGCTAAAGAATGTTTAAAAAAGTTAACTACTACATAAATTAAGCTAAAGAATGTTAAAAAAGTTAACTACTACATAAATTAAGCTAAAGAATGTTAAAAAAGTTAACTACTACATAAATTAAGCTAAAGATTGTTTAAAAAAGTTAACTACTACATAAATTAAGCTAAAGAATGTTAAAAAAGTTAACTACTACATAAATTAAGCTAAAGAATGTTAAAAAAAGTTAACTACTACATAAATTAAGCTAAAGAATGTTAAAAAAAGTTAACTACTGCATAAATTAAGCTAAAGATTGTTTAAAAAATAAACTACAACATAAATTAAGTTAAAGACTGTTTAAAATAGGTTAACTACTACATAAATTAAGCTAAAGAATGTTTAAATAAGTTAACTACTACACAAATTAAGCTAAAGAATGTTTTAAAAAGTAAACTACTGCATAAATTAAGCTAAAGAATGTTTAAAAAAGTTAACTACTACATAAATTAAGCTAAAGAATGTTAAAAAAAGTTAACTACAACATAAATTAAGCTAAAGATTGTTCAAAAAAGTTAACTACTACATAAATTAAGCTAAAGAATGTTAAAAAAAAGTTAACTACTACATAAATTAAGCTAAAGAATGTTTAAAAAAGTTAACTACTGCATAAATTAAGCTAAAGAATGTTTAAAAAAGTTAACTACTACATAAATTAAGCTAAAGAATGTTTAAAAAAGTTAACTACTACATAAATTAAGCTAAAGAATGTTAAAAAAAGTTAACTACTACATAAATTAAGCTAAAGAATGTTTAAAAAAGTTAACTACTACATAAATTAAGCTAAAGAATGTTAAAAAAAAGTTAACTACTACATAAATAAAGCTAAAGAATGTTTAAAAAAGTTAACTACTACATAAATTAAGCTAAAGAATGTTTAAAAAAGTTAACTACTACATAAATTAAGCTAAAGAATGTTCAAAAAAGTTAACTACTACATAAATTAAGCTAAAGAATGTTAAAAAAAGTTAACTACTACATAAATTAAGCTAAAGAATGTTTAAAAAAGTTAACTACTACATAAATTAAGCTGAAGAATGTTTAAAAAAGTTAACTACTACATAAATTAAGCTAAAGATTGTTCAAAAAAGTTAACTACTACATAAATTAAGGTAAAGAATGTTAAAAAAAAGTTAACTACTACATAAATTAAGGTAAAGAATGTTCAAAAAATTAACTACTACATAAATTAAGCTAAAGATTGTTTAACGAAGTTAACTACTACATAAATTAAGGTAAAGAATGTTAAAAAAGTTAACTACTACATAAATTAAGCTAAAGAATGTTTAAAAAAGTTAACTACAACATAAATTAAGCTAAAGATTGTTTAAAAAAGTTAACTACTACATAAATTAAGGTAAAGAATGTTTAAAAAAGTTAACTACTACATAAATTAAGCTAAAGAATGTTTAAAAAAGTTAACTACAACATAAATTAAGCTAAAGATTGTTTAAAAAAGTTAACTACTACATAAATTAAGCTAAAGAATGTTTAAAAAAGTTAACTACTACATAAATTAAGCTAAAGAATGTTTAAAAAAGTTAACTACTACATAAATTAAGCTAAAGAATGTTAAAAAAAGTTAACTACAACATAAATTAAGCTAAAGATTGTTCAAAAAAGTTAACTACTACATAAATTAAGCTAAAGAATGTTAAAAAAAAGTTAACTACTACATAAATTAAGCTAAAGAATGTTTAAAAAAGTTAACTACTGCATAAATTAAGCTAAAGAATGTTTAAAAAAGTTAACTACTACATAAATTAAGCTAAAGAATGTTTAAAAAAGTTAACTACTACATAAATTAAGCTAAAGAATGTTAAAAAAAGTTAACTACTACATAAATTAAGCTAAAGAATGTTTAAAAAAGTTAACTACTACATAAATTAAGCTAAAGAATGTTAAAAAAAAGTTAACTACTACATAAATAAAGCTAAAGAATGTTTAAAAAAGTTAACTACTACATAAATTAAGCTAAAGAATGTTTAAAAAAGTTAACTACTACATAAATTAAGCTAAAGAATGTTCAAAAAAGTTAACTACTACATAAATTAAGCTAAAGAATGTTAAAAAAAGTTAACTACTACATAAATTAAGCTAAAGAATGTTTAAAAAAGTTAACTACTACATAAATTAAGCTGAAGAATGTTTAAAAAAGTTAACTACTACATAAATTAAGCTAAAGATTGTTCAAAAAAGTTAACTACTACATAAATTAAGGTAAAGAATGTTAAAAAAAAGTTAACTACTACATAAATTAAGGTAAAGAATGTTCAAAAAATTAACTACTACATAAATTAAGCTAAAGATTGTTTAACGAAGTTAACTACTACATAAATTAAGGTAAAGAATGTTAAAAAAGTTAACTACTACATAAATTAAGCTAAAGAATGTTTAAAAAAGTTAACTACAACATAAATTAAGCTAAAGATTGTTTAAAAAAGTTAACTACTACATAAATTAAGGTAAAGAATGTTTAAAAAAGTTAACTACTACATAAATTAAGCTAAAGAATGTTTAAAAAAGTTAACTACAACATAAATTAAGCTAAAGATTGTTTAAAAAAGTTAACTACTACATAAATTAAGCTAAAGAATGTTAAAAAAGTTAACTACTACATAAATTAAGGTAAAAAATGTTTAAAAAAGTTAACTACTACATAAATTAAGCTAAAGAATGTTCAAAAATTTAACTACTACATAAATTAAGCTAAAGAATGTTTAAAAAAGTTAACTACTACATAAATTAAGCTAAAGAATGTTACAAAAGTTAACTACTACATAAATAAAGCTAAAGAATGTTTAAAAAAGTTAACTACAACATAAATTAAGCTAAAGAATGTTTAAAAAAGTTAACTACTACATAAATTAAGCTAAAGAATGTTCAAAAAAGTTAACTACTACATAAATTAAGCTAAAGAATGTTTAAAAAAGTTAACTACTACATAAATTAAGCTAAAGAATGTTTAAAAAAGTTAACTACTACATCAATTAAGCTAAAGAATGTTCAAAAAAGTTAACTACTACATAAATTAAGCTAAAGAATGTTAAAAAAAAGTTAACTACTACATAAATTAAGCTAAAGAATGTTTAAAAAAGTTAACTACTACATAAATTAAGCTAAAGAATGTTTAAAAAAGTTAACTACTACATAAATTAAGCTAAAGAATGTTTAAAAAAGTTAACTACTACATAAATTAAGCTAAAGAATGTTAAAAAAAAATTAACTACTACATAAATTAAGCTAAAGATTGTTTAACGAAGTTAACTACTACATAAATTAAGGTAAAGATTGTTTAAAAAAATTAACTACTACATAAATTAAGCTAAAGAATGTTTAAAAAAGTTAACTACAACATAAATTAAGCTAAAGATTGTTTAAAAAAGTTAACTACTACATAAATTAAGGTAAAGAATGTTTAAAAAAGTTAACTACTACATAAATTAAGCTAAAGAATGTTTAAAAAAGTTAACTACAACATAAATTAAGCTAAAGATTGTTTAAAAAAGTTAACTACTACATAAATTAAGGTAAAGAATGTTTAAAAAAGTTAACTACTACATAAATTAAGCTAAAGAATGTTTAAAAAAGTTAACTACAACATAAATTAAGCTAAAGATTGTTTAAAAAAGTTAACTACTACATAAATTAAGGTAAAGAATGTTTAAAAAAGTTAACTACTACATAAATTAAGCTAAAGAATGTTTAAAAAAGTTAACTACAACATAAATTAAGCTAAAGATTGTTTAAAAAAGTTAACTACTACATAAATTAAGGTAAAGAATGTTCAAAAAAGTTAACTACTACATAAATTAAGGTAAAGAATGTTAAAAAAAAATTAACTACTACATAAATTAAGCTAAAGATTGTTTAACGAAGTAAACTACTACATAAATTAAGGTAAAGAATGTAAAAAAAAATTAACTACTACATAAATTAAGCTAAAGAATGTTTAAAAAAGTTAACTACAACATAAATTAAGCTAAAGATTGTTTAAAAAAGTTAACTACTACATAAATTAAGGTAAAGAATGTTTAAAAAAGTTAACTACTACATAAATTAAGCTAAAGAATGTTTAAAAAAGTTAACTACTACATAAATTAAGCTAAAGATTGTTTAAAAAAGTTAACTACTACATAAATTAAGCTAAAGAATGTTAAAAAAGTTAACTACTACATAAATTAAGGTAAAAAATGTTTAAAAAAGTTAACTACTACATAAATTAAGCTAAAGAATGTTCAAAAATTTAACTACTACATAAATTAAGCTAAAGAATGTTTAAAAAAGTTAACTACTACATAAATTAAGCTAAAGAATGTTACAAAAGTTAACTACTTCATAAATAAAGCTAAAGAATGTTTAAAAAAGTTAACTACAACATAAATTAAGCTAAAGAATGTTTAAAAAAGTTAACTACTACATAAATTAAGCTAAAGAATGTTCAAAAAAGTTAACTACTACATAAATTAAGCTAAAGAATGTTAAAAAAAGTTAACTACTGCATAAATTAAGCTAAAGAATGTTTAAAAAAGTAAACTACTACATAAATTAAGCTACAGAATGTTAAAAAAAGTTAACTACTACATAAATTAAGCTAAAGAATGTTTAAAAAAGTTAACTACTACATAAATTAAGCTAAAGAATGTTAAAAAAAAGTTAACTACTACATAAATTAAGCTAAAGAATGTTTAAAAAAGTTAACTACTACATAAATTAAGCTAAAGAATGTTAAAAAAAGTTTACTACTACATAAATTTAGCTAAAGAATGTTAAAAAAAAGTTAACTACTACATAAATTAAGCTAAAGATTGTTAAAAAAAGTTAACTACTACATAAATTAAGCTAAAGAATGTTAAAAAAAAGTTAACTACTACATAAATTAAGCTAAGAATGTTTAAAAAAGTTAACTACTGCATAAATTAAGCTAAAGAATGTTTAAAAAAGTTAACTACTGCATAAATTAAGCTAAAGAATGTTAAAAAAAGTTAACTACTACATAAATTAAGCTAAAGATTGTTCAAAAAAGTTAACTACTACATAAATTAAGCTAAAGAATGTTAAAAAAGTTAACTACTACATAAATTAAGCTAAAGAATGTTTAAAAAAGTTAACTACTGCATAAATTAAGCTAAAGAATGTTTAAAAAAGTTAACTACTACATAAATTAAGCTAAAGAATGTTCAAAAAAGTTAACTACTACATAAATTAAGCTAAAGAATGTTTAAAAAAGTTAACTACTACATAAATTAAGCTAAAGAATGTTAAAAAAAGTTAACTACTACATAAATTAAGCTAAAGAATGTTTAAAAAAGTTAACTACTACATAAATTAAGCTAAAGAATGTTTAAAAAAGTTAACTACTACATAAATTAAGCTAAAGAATGTTCAAAAAAGTTAACTACTACATAAATTAAGCTAGAGAATGTTAAAAAAAAGTTAACTACTACATAAATTAAGCTAAGAATGTTTAAAAAAGTTAACTACTGCATAAATTAAGCTAAAGAATGTTTAAAAAAGTTAACTACTGCATAAATTAAGCTAAAGAATGTTAAAAAAAGTTAACTACTACATAAATTAAGCTAAAGATTGTTCAAAAAAGTTAACTACTACATAAATTAAGCTAAAGAATGTTAAAAAAAAGTTAACTACTACATAAATTAAGCTAAAGAATGTTTAAAAAAGTTAACTACTGCATAAATTAAGCTAAAGAATGTTTAAAAAAGTTAACTACTACATAAATTAAGCTAAAGAATGTTCAAAAAAGTTAACTACTACATAAATTAAGCTAAAGAATGTTTAAAAAAGTTAACTACTACATAAATTAAGCTAAAGAATGTTTAAAAAAGTTAACTACTACATAAATTAAGCTAAAGAATGTTTTAAAAAGTTAACTACTACATAAATTAAGCTAAAGAATGTTTAAAAAAGTTAACTACTACATAAATTAAGCTAAAGAATGTTCAAAAAAGTTAACTACTACATAAATTAAGCTAGAGAATGTTAAAAAAAAGTTAACTACTACATAAATTAAGCTAAAGAATGTTTAAAAAGTTAACTACTACATAAATTAAGCTACAGAATGTTTAAAAAAGTTAACTACTACATAAATTAAGCTAAAGATTGTTCAAAAAAGTTAACTACTACATAAATTAAGCTAAAGATTGTTTAAAAAAGTTAACTACTACATAAATTAAGGTAAAGAATGTTAAAAAAATTAACTACTACATAAATTAAGCTAAAGATTGTTCAAAAAAGTTAACTACAACATAAATTAAGCTAAAGATTGTTTAAAAAAGTTAACTACTACATAAATTAAGGTAAAGAATGTTAAAAAAGTTAACTACTACATAAATTAAGCTAAAGAATGTTCAAAAAAGTTAACTACTACATAAATTAAGCTAAAGATTGTTTAAAAAAGTTAACTACTACATAAATTAAGCTAAAGAATGTTTAAAAAAGTTAACTACTACATAAATTAAGCTAAAGAATGTTTAAAAAAGTTAACTACTACATAAATTAAGCTAAAGAATGTTAAAAAAAAGTTAACTACTACATAAATTAAGCTAAAGAATGTTTAAAAAAGTTAACTACTACATAAATTAAGCTAAAGAATGTTTAAAAAAGTTAACTACTACATAAATTAAGCTAAAGAATGTTCAAAAAAGTTAACTACTACATAAATTAAGCTAAAGAATGTTAAAAAAAAGTTAACTACTACATAAATTAAGCTAAAGAATGTTTAAAAAAGTTAACTACTACATAAATTAAGCTAAAGAATGTTTAAAAAAGTTAACTACTACATAAATTAAGCTAAAGATTGTTCAAAAAAGTTAACTACTACATAAATTAAGGTAAAGAATGTTAAAAAAAAGTTAACTACTACATAAATTAAGGTAAAGAATGTTAAAAAAATTAACTACTACATAAATTAAGCTAAAGAATGTTTAAAAAAGATAACTACAACATAAATTAAGCTAAAGATTGTTTAACAAAGTTAACTACTACATAAATTGAGGTAAAGAATGTTAAAAAAATTAACTACTACATAAATTAAGCTAAAGAATGTTTTAAAAAGTTAACTACAACATAAATTAAGCTAAAGATTGTTTAAAAAAGTTAACTACTACATAAATTAAGGTAAAGAATGTTAAAAAAATTAACTACTACATAAATTAAGCTAAAGAATGTTTAAAAAAGTTAACTACAACATAAATTAAGCTAAAGATTGTTTAAAAAAGTTAACTACTACATAAATTAAGCTAAAGAATGTTAAAAAAATTAACTACTACATAAATTAAGGTAAAGAATGTTTAAAAAAGTTAACTACTACATAAATTAAGCTAAAGAATGTTCAAAATAGTTAACTACTACATAAATTAAGCTAAAGAATGTTTAAAAAAGTTAACTACTACATAAATTAAGCTAAAGAATGTTAAAAAAGTTAACTACTACATAAATTAAGCTAAAGAATGTTTTAAAAAGTTAACTACAACATAAATTAAGCTAAAGAATGTTTAAAAAAGTTAACTACTACATAAATTAAGCTAAAGAATGTTCAAAAAAGTTAACTACTACATAAATTAAGCTAAAGAATGTTTAAAAAAGTTAACTACTACATAAATTAAGCTAAAGAATGTTTAAAAAAGTTAACTACTACATAAATTAAGCTAAAGATTGTGCAAAAAAGTTAACTACTACATAAATTAAGCTAAAGAATGTTTAAAAAAGTTAACTACTACATAAATTAAGCTAAAGAATGTTAAAAAAAGTTAACTACTACATAAATTAAGCTAAAGATTGTTGAAAAAAGTTAACTACTACATAAATTAAGCTAAAGAATGTTAAAAAAGTTAACTACTACATAAATTAAGCTAAAGAATGTTAAAAAAAGGTAACTACTACATAAATTAAGCTAAAGAATGTTAAAAAAAGTTAACTACTACATAAATTAAGCTAAAGAATGTTAAAAAAGTTAACTACTACATAAATTAAGCTAAAGAATGTTCAAAAGAGTTAACTACTACATAAATTAAGCTAAAGAATGTTCAAAAAAGTTAACTACTACATAAATTAAGATAAAGAATGTTAAAAAAGTTAACTACTACATAAATTAGGCTAAAGAATGTTAAAAAAAGTTAACTACTACATAAATTAAGCTAAAGAATGTTAAAAAAGGTTAACTACTACATAAATTAAGCTAAAGAATGTTAAAAAAGTTAACTACTACATAAATTAAGCTAAAGAATGTTAAAAAAAGTTAACTACTACATAAATTAAGCTAAAGAATGTTAAAAAAAAGTTAACTACTACATAAATTAAGCTAAAGAATGTTTAAAAAAGTTAACTACTACATAAATTAAGCTAAAGAATGTTAAAAAAGTTAACTACTACATAAATTAAGCTAAAGAATGGTTAAAAAAATCTTAGTTTCTAAAAATCTAATGATTGGTTGCTTATTTCTAAAAGGTTTTTAAAAAGGTGCAAAAATAGGCTCTTGATGATCTCCTTATAGTGCTAACTAAAGAGCATATGTCAGATAGCTCACTACACAATTTAGCTCATTTACCTTTCCTACGAGTTTTCATTTGTTAACTTCTGATCAATAATCGCTGAGATTTGAAGCTTATAAAATTGCCCCCCCCAAAAAAAAGCGATATATCTATAGAATAAATTAATTAAATAAATATATATATATATTATGATGAGACGCGTTTAGCTTAGAAATGCCATAGCTTAAAGAGTTTTCTTTTTCTTTATTTTCTAATTTTAATTTTCCTTATTGTTCTGATGATATAATAAAGATATGATGATTGCAACGTCTTGTCAGACGAGTACCAGTCCCTTAGACACTTAAAGTCCATGAGCCCAAAAATGACTTCCATCGCCACAGGACCATTTTAATAGACAAATGCCTGAGAGAGTATCTATATTCTATACACAGCTTTGTACGACAGCTAAGTCTCTCTCTCAGTTCAAAATATTGAGATCCAGCAACCAGCAAGAGCAAAATGGCCAGTTAAACTGCAGACCAGCTTAATGCGAGTACTGGTCTCCCGCTTTATGGCTTTTTAAATCAGAGATTTGCTTCTAGAAAGGTTGCCTAAAGATATATATATATATATATATATATACTTTAGCCAAATTGAATATTGAAATGCTTATATCGTTGGTTCTATGGGATGAAACAGCATGAAAAGTTTGATAATTAATATACTTATCTATGGTTAAAATTTTATGACAATCGGTAAAAAGAACCAATAAAATATGCGTAAATTTGCTTGCATCCGTATATATAGTGTCCTGGCAGGCCAGCTTTAGTTTTGCTGCTTTGAGATGAATTTTGCTTAGGGTTTTATGCTTGTTTGTCTCCCATGTGGCCTTGCCAAGCCAGTAACACACACACACACACACACACGCACACACACACACACACACACACACATATATATATATGTATATATATGTATGTATATCTATATATATATATATATATATACTTTTTTACTTGTTTTGCCTAAGCATTTATATATTGCTACACATTCATGAGCATGTTTCAGTCAACCAGGTATTGGTAACTAAAGACCTCTTCAGGAGATATTACTTATACAAAAGTCAGTAATAAAACTTTTACAGGAGTTTAAAGCACACTATTTATCACGTGATATTCAAAATAAAAAATATGTGAAAAAGAAAGAAGACGAGGGGAAAATAAAAAGTGCACATCAAAATAAAGAGAAAAAAGATAGGAAGAAAGAAAGGAGAAAGAAAAATGGAAAAACGAAAAAGGAAGAGAATACAATTCGGCAGAACATACACTAAAATTGAAACGATACAGAGATTAGCATGTCCCCTGCGCAAGGATGACACGCAAATTCGTGAAGCGTTCTATATTTTTAAACCGCACCCATTTTTCTTTTCTTTTTTTTGTGAGTGTCACCATAAACAGGCACCGCACTAAATAATGAAGGTCAAGGAGGAGGAGAAGACCGAGGAGAGAAAGCACTAGCCAGACCTCCGCTGGAGATGCGCAAAGAAGACTGAGACCTTGGGAGGCTTATTGTCACCCAAATTCCAGTGAAGACCAATGGTCGCTGCCAACGAGAAATAAATGGTAAGCGGCTGTTGCGATAACGCAAATATTTTGCAAAGGTTATCGAAAGAAGCGGAGAGTACTGGAAATCTGGGGAGACTTGTTGTCACTCAAACTCCAGGGAACACCACAAGTTGTTATCAAAGAACAATTTTTGATGATGCTTGTGTGAATAATAATAATAATAATAATAATAATAATACTAATAATAATAATAATAATAATAATAATAATAATAATAATAACTTGGGAATTCTGCAATCAGATGCCATCAAAGCAACAGAAATGAAAGTAAGAATTGGAAAAGAATACCTAAGAGAACAAGAAAACTCCTCGAAACGAAATTATATAGCTGAAACTTAATAAAATGTATAAATACATGGGCAGTATAACTAGTAAGATACTCTGGACCGTTTATAGTGTGGACAAAAGAAGAACTGAGCCAACTCGACCAGAAAACCAGGAAACTCATGACCATGCATAATACATTACACCCTAAGGACGATATTGACAGACTCTACGTGAAAAGGAAAGACGGCAGGAGAGGATTGATCTGTATAGAAGACTGTGTGAAGGACACAAAAAGAGAACTAGAAAAATACATAATGCAAAACACTGAAAGGATAATTATGGCAGCGAGAGACACTGAAAAAAAAAAAACAGAAAACAGAGAGACAAATGACAAAACGAGAAAAGAGAAATGGGAAGAGAAACACCTCCACGGAAGATTCCTAAGAATGACAAAAAAATGAGAATAACGAAAACACCTGGACATGGATGCGAAAAGGACATATAAACCGAGAAACCGAATCTCTAATAACTGCAGCACAAGATAACTCGGTAAGAACCAACCATATCAAAGCAAGGATCGATAAAACACAAGAAAACAGCAAATGAAGACTCTGTGGATAAAGAGGCGAAACGATAAACCATAAAGTAAGTGAATGCAGCAAACTAGCCCAAAAGGAATACAAAAACAGGCATGTCCAAGTGGGGAGGGCGGTGCACTGGGAATTGTGAAAAAAAACGACTGAATTTTGAGCGTACAGACAAATGGTACAAGCATAAACCTGCAACAGCACTCGAAAACGAGAACCACAAAATCCTATGGGACATGGACATACAGACGGACAAACCCATCCAAGCAAGAAGACCAGATGTCGTAATAATTAACAAAAAAGAAAAATCCTGTCAAATCGTAGACTTTGCTCTCCCAGCTGACCATAGGGTGAATATGAAAGAAAAGGAGAAACGAAGCAAATGCACAGCG
Organism: Euprymna scolopes; assembly: GCF_053919585.1. Classification (NCBI taxonomy): domain Eukaryota; kingdom Metazoa; phylum Mollusca; class Cephalopoda; order Sepiida; family Sepiolidae; genus Euprymna; species Euprymna scolopes. The sequence goes on along the minus strand of NC_136506.1, from coordinate 84,802,813 downwards.
ATAGCCAGAGAGTTAAAAGGGATTTGGATGATGAAGAAAATAAAAATAGTACCGATAATAGGAGAACTAAGAACAATTCCGCAAAACTTCGAAAAAAGAATGTCAGAAATTGGAATCAGAGGAATAGCTGCAAAAATACAACGACTAACGATAATGAAAATGACTGAACTATTAAGGAAAACCCTTGGATGTGGAGAATAATACAAGAATACAATATAACGAAGAAGCGTTACAATGAATGAAGAAATGAAAGAACACCGAAGCTGCATATCTACAAATTCTACACCCCCATCATGCATTCCCCCCATTGTCTCATCACCGTTCGCCCCAAAAGAAAAGTGATACCAAAGAGCCGAGAAGGTTCAAGAAGGACTGAAAGACTGAGGAGAGAGCACTGGCCAGACCTCGACTGGACATGCGCGAAGATAACTGGGACCTTGGGGAGGCTTAGTGCCACTCAAATTCTAGTATAAACCAATGGGCACTGCCAGCGAGACCTCAATGGTAAGAGGCTGTTGCGATGACGCAAATTCATTTGCAAATGCTATCGAAGAAGGTGAAGAGATCTGGACGTCTGGGGAGACTTGTTGTCACTCAGCTTCCAGAGAACACCACAGGTTACCAATCAGATCGTTTGTTGACTTGCGTGAAAGCTCCATGTGAGCCAATAATAATAATAATAATAATAATAATAATAATAATAATAATAATAATAATAATAATAATAATAATAATAATAATAATAATAATAATAATAATAATAATAATAATAATAATAATAATAATAATAATAATAATAATAATAATAATAATAATAATAATAATAATAATAATAATAATAATAATAATAATAATAATAATAATAATAATAATAATAATAATAATAATAATAATAATAATAATAATAATAATAATAATAATAATAATAATAATAATAATAATAATAATAATAATAATAATAATAATAATAATAATAATAATAATAATAATAATAATAATAATAATAATAATAATAATAATAATAATAATAATAATAATAATAATAATAATAATAATAATAATAATAATAATAATAATAATAATAATAATAATAATAATAATAATAATAATAATAATAATAATAATAATAATAATAATAATAATAATAATAATAATAATAATAATAATAATAATAATAATAATAATAATAATAATAATAATAATAATAATAATAATAATAATAATAATAATAATAATAATAATAATAATAATAATAATAATAATAATAATAATAATAATAATAATAATAATAATAATAATAATAATAATAATAATAATAATAATAATAATAATAATAATAATAATAATAATAATAATAATAATAATAATAATAATAATAATAATAATAATAATAATAATAATAATAATAATAATAATAATAATAATAATAATAATAATAATAATAATAATAATAATAATAATAATAATAATAATAATAATAATAATAATAATAATAATAATAATAATAATAATAATAATAATAATAATAATAATAATAATAATAATAATAATAATAATAATAATAATAATAATAATAATAATAATAATAATAATAATAATAATAATAATAATAATAATAATAATAATAATAATAATAATAATAATAATAATAATAATAATAATAATAATAATAATAATAATAATAATAATAATAATAATAATAATAATAATAATAATAATAATAATAATAATAATAATAATAATAATAATAATAATAATAATAATAATAATAATAATAATAATAATAATAATAATAATAATAATAATAATAATAATAATAATAATAATAATAATAATAATAATAATAATAATAATAATAATAATAATAATAATAATAATAATAATAATAATAATAATAATAATAATAATAATAATAATAATAATAATAATAATAATAATAATAATAATAATAATAATAATAATAATAATAATAATAATAATAATAATAATAATAATAATAATAATAATAATAATAATAATAATAATAATAATAATAATAATAATAATAATAATAATAATAATAATAATAATAATAATAATAATAATAATAATAATAATAATAATAATAATAATAATAATAATAATAATAATAATAATAATAATAATAATAATAATAATAATAATAATAATAATAATAATAATAATAATAATAATAATAATAATAATAATAATAATAATAATAATAATAATAATAATAATAATAATAATAATAATAATAATAATAATAATAATAATAATAATAATAATAATAATAATAATAATAATAATAATAATAATAATAATAATAATAATAATAATAATAATAATAATAATAATAATAATAATAATAATAATAATAATAATAATAATAATAATAATAATAATAATAATAATAATAATAATAATAATAATAATAATAATAATAATAATAATAATAATAATAATAATAATAATAATAATAATAATAATAATAATAATAATAATAATAATAATAATAATAATAATAATAATAATAATAATAATAATAATAATAATAATAATAATAATAATAATAATAATAATAATAATAATAATAATAATAATAATAATAATAATAATAATAATAATAATAATAATAATAATAATAATAATAATAATAATAATAATAATAATAATAATAATAATAATAATAATAATAATAATAATAATAATAATAATAATAATAATAATAATAATAATAATAATAATAATAATAATAATAATAATAATAATAATAATAATAATAATAATAATAATAATAATAATAATAATAATAATAATAATAATAATAATAATAATAATAATAATAATAATAATAATAATAATAATAATAATAATAATAATAATAATAATAATAATAATAATAATAATAATAATAATAATAATAATAATAATAATAATAATAATAATAATAATAATAATAATAATAATAATAATAATAATAATAATAATAATAATAATAATAATAATAATAATAATAATAATAATAATAATAATAATAATAATAATAATAATAATAATAATAATAATAATAATAATAATAATAATAATAATAATAATAATAATAATAATAATAATAATAATAATAATAATAATAATAATAATAATAATAATAATAATAATAATAATAATAATAATAATAATAATAATAATAATAATAATAATAATAATAATAATAATAATAATAATAATAATAATAATAATAATAATAATAATAATAATAATAATAATAATAATAATAATAATAATAATAATAATAATAATAATAATAATAATAATAATAATAATAATAATAATAATAATAATAATAATAATAATAATAATAATAATAATAATAATAATAATAATAATAATAATAATAATAATAATAATAATAATAATAATAATAATAATAATAATAATAATAATAATAATAATAATAATAATAATAATAATAATAATAATAATAATAATAATAATAATAATAATAATAATAATAATAATAATAATAATAATAATAATAATAATAATAATAATAATAATAATAATAATAATAATAATAATAATAATAATAATAATAATAATAATAATAATAATAATAATAATAATAATAATAATAATAATAATAATAATAATAATAATAATAATAATAATAATAATAATAATAATAATAATAATAATAATAATAATAATAATAATAATAATAATAATAATAATAATAATAATAATAATAATAATAATAATAATAATAATAATAATAATAATAATAATAATAATAATAATAATAATAATAATAATAATAATAATAATAATAATAATAATAATAATAATAATAATAATAATAATAATAATAATAATAATAATAATAATAATAATATTAATAAAAATACATCCCAGGACATCTTTAACACTTTTAGGAAAATAGAAAATCAAACTGTTAAATCGTTAAAATTTACAATTTCTTGTTACAAAAGAAATAAATATAATATTAATCTACGTTTTATTCTGTATATATCTTCCATCCGTTTCAATCATCAACTCAATTCGAGTTCGCAAGCGACTTCAAGCTTTGCTTATATGGTCTTTGCTTGTATGGTCCATTTCTCGGATTATTTCTTCCATCAGAGAGGATTTGGTACTCTGATAATGCTTATTAACTTTTTCTGTTTTTTCAACGATGCCGCACACGTAATAATCCAAACGATTAAAATCTAAAGGATTTATTTCAAGACGTTTGGAATCAAGTCTCCTCTTGTTGTTATTTCAGATCATTTGTAATCATATTAGCAAGTTTTTGTCTCCCCTCCTTCCATGGGGGAAATATCAGATATTTTGTAATTCAAATACAAAACTTGGATAACAAATAACAATAATTAACACATTTAATGTGCGACATAATGGCTAAAGTTTACATTTGCTATTACATAAATTCAGGTAAAAATTTAAAAAAAAAACTTAGTTCGTAAAAATCTAATGATTGGTTGCTTATTTCCAAAAGATTGTCAAATAAAAACGTGCCAAAAATGGGATCTGGATTATGGATGATCCCCTTAATGTTTGACCTTAGGAGCAAATGTCACACAGCGTACTACACAATTCATGTCATTTTCCTTTCCAACGAGCCTTCATTTGTTAAATTTTGATCAATAGTAAGTTAAGAGGCCGTAAGTTTGGTGTGACATGATCATTGGAGAAACACCAAAGCCACACCTGTTCTTTTGGATGATTCAATTGTTTTATGTGCATTAAACGATTCTCTTGAGTTTTTGTTGACATGAACTGACATCGTCTGAGAACGTATGATTTGTAACCGAAATTTTGATGAACGACATTTGTTATTGTTCCGTTCAATACTTGAAGATATTTGGCAAGATGTCGCATTAATGTCCCAGGATTTCAGGTGTTCTGAGTGAATCAGAACGTTGGCAATGCCGTTTTCTCTCGCACGTCGCCAATTCATCACCATTGTCTTTATTTAGCCACTTTCCAACTTTGCAAACTAAAGATCTGCAACTTTTAGAAATCGTGCAATTTCTAAATTGCAATCTCTGTAGGTATAACAATTGATTATTTGTAATCATTTCACCCCTTTAAAGTTGGACAATGTCTGGAAAATAAAAAGGGCGGTCGGCTTGGCTTTGTGCAAGATCGCGACTTCCGGTCGCTCGATCACTATTGATCGTCTCAATAACCCTCAAGGCCGAGTTTAATTTAGTCGAATATTTGTATAAGCTGAATAAAATTATTGTCTGTTATCAATTAAAGAAGATTTGATGCGTAAGGTTTTAAGTTAAAAATAATATATAAACACACTGTTTTACATATGTTCTCCCCCTTTTCTTTTCTCTTTTTCTCCCAGATAAAATATTCAGCGTCCGAACAATGAAGATTATTAGTTTTACAATCAATTATGAGCTAATATAATATTTTCCTCGATGATTTTCGAGAATATCTAACAAATTAAACATCCAGTGTACTAGCAAGTCCTGGGAACAGCAACCGGAAAGAACAGTTGGAAATGACTTGTTGAAACAAAAATGTAGTAGGCAAAACAAACAAACAAAGATACAACTAAAAACAGACGGAACAAAAACTCGCTTCTCACAGACACGTGGGTCGTAACAAGCACAATCTACTCGCCAGAATCACCTACACACAATCAGCAGAACCGCCCCTCTCCTTTCCAGTGTCTTGCCTTTATAGCGGCCGGGAACGACATATTTGCATAATCGCGCGAGAGCAGACGTGATTCAACGATAATTACATTGGGTAAACGCTAATAAAAGCCCATGAACGCCATCTTGGAACTCTCTCTTTCGCTCAGCCCAAAACAGACGTATCCAAGGTAAGCTCTCTATTTCCCATTTTAGTTACTGCTAATTCTGCTACACGTATATACCATATATTACGACCATATAAACTCTACAGCCATCTACCTTGAAAATGCTGCTGTCAAACCTGATATATATGGAATAAGTCATTGAGAGTGGCAACTTTCGTTGAAGTGAGTGTTCCTAATGATGGCGGTCTGAACAGAGCTGAAAGAGAGAAGCAAACCAAATACTAAGGTCTCACCTATGATATGAAAAGAAACTGAAATCTTTGGGAGATATCAATCATACCAGTTATTATAGGTGCTACATGGAGTCTTACTTAACTAATATTCCTGGTGAACCAAGTGCAAAAGAGATCCAGGCAATTGTACTTAAGAGAACAGCGAGGATACTAAAAAGAGCTCTCATTCGGTTTCAATAAAAAAGCAGGGTAATGTCGGCAGATGTTTTGGCTGCCCCATACCCAGTGTTAAAATCTGCAAAGGAAGAAAATTAAAAAAAAACAAACTCATATTTTTTGTGTGAGTCAGAACGTTGGCAACGCCGGCTTCTCTTGCTTATTGTGACTTCACCATCATTGTTTATTTAACTCCTTTCTAACTTTGAAAACGAAAGATCTTGCGACTTTTCAAAATCTTGCAATTTCTGAATTAAAGTGTTTCACTTTAATATTACAGCGTGTCTTTTCGTTTAATTAGTTTCTAGCATTTCAGCCCGGCGTTGCCCGGGTGTTTGGAGGTGTATGTTGAGCAAAAAAAAAAAAAAAAAAAAAGCGGTCAATACCGTTTCAAACACCCGGGCAACGCCAGGCTGAAATGCTAGTATATCTATAAAAGTGAACGTGTCTGTGTGTCTGTCTGTGTTTCTGTGTGTCTGTGTGTCTGTCTGTGTACGCTTCGCTACGCAATAACTCTGTCAATTTTTAATCTACAGATTCGAAATTCGGTACTGAGATTTGGGAAAATCTATGTGATCGGGTTTCAGCCAGAAATTTCGCTGTTAAGGGGTCAAAGTTCAACGATTTAACCTTTGAGAACTCTACCAAACTCCTCCGACAATTTTGGGTATAAACACTTGAAATTTTAGATACAGGTTCCTTGGACATGGATCTTACTTAACTTGATTTGAGTCCAAAACTATAAATGTTAAGGGGTCAAAGTTAAAAAAATAAAATTGACCTCTGCGGTTTCTTCCAAATTACTCAGACAATTTCTGAAATTTTGCATAAAGGGTATACAGAGATAAGGCAAGCTTTTTCATCAGTTTGAGTCGAAAATTTTTAGTTACCAATATATAAATGTCTGTATGTATGTCTGTTTGCATGTCTGCCTAAAACTTTCGACAGCGGCGACGGATTTTACCAAGATCAGTATCGTTTTAAAGTTCGACTTTTCATACGACAGATTTCGAAAAATTGGCTAAAAACATGAATATCTTCACCTTCAACTAGGCACTTTTCTACAGTGGGGGAGGGGTCACTTTTTTCTTCGATATTTTTTAAAGTTATCCTCTCCTTTAGATTGTCTAGCATTAATTTTAAAAATTGTTGCTTCCTGTTTGGCGTCGGTCGTAACAGCATAGATGTCAGGTTTTTACCCCGTTCTTTTCTTCCTTCGCGGTACGGGTTCGAGCCTGCCTTCCTACTACCATTTTTTTTTTTTTTGTTCAACAGACACATCCAAACACCCGAGCAACGCCGGGCTGAAATGCTAGTAATATGTAAATAATAAAATTATTAATTTCTTTCTTTTTCTAATTTAACAAGCTGTATCCCTCTTTTTAAATATGCAATCTATTTCTATCTTCCACTCTATCTATTTCTATTATTCTTCCCTCTGTCTCTGTCTGCCTCTCTCTCTCCTCCTCCTCCTCCTCCTCCTCTCTCTCTCTCTCTCTTTCTCTTTCTCTTTCTCTCTGCACAACCTCTTTTTATCTCTTCTATCCCTCCTCTTCTAGTACAACACATTTTTATCTCTTCAACTGCAAATCTTTATCTCCCCCTCTCTCTCTCTCTCTCTCTCTCTCTCTCTCTCTCTCTCTCTCTCTCTCTCTCTCTTTCTCGGCACAACCTCTATTTTTCTTTTATCTCTTCTAGTACAACTTTATTTTTATCTCTTTAACTGCCAATCTTTCCTTTCCCACCCCCCTCTGTCTCTCCGCTACATCTCTATTTTCTTTCTTTCTCTTTTTCTCTTTCTATTCTATAAACAACTCTGTTTATCTTTCTAGCTACCTACCTCTTTCTATTTTCTTCCCTTTCTCTACACTACTCTATTTCTCTGTCTACTCTTTTAAAACGTTTTTCCTCTCCATACTACCCCCCACCCTGCCCATCAAAGCACAATCTCGTCCGGTTCGACCCCCCCCCTTCTCTCTCTCTCACACTCACTCTCTCTCTCTCTCTTTCTCTCTCTCTCTCTCTTATTCTCCACTTTGTCCCTATAATCAGCGACTCTCCTCCCACCCTCTATATTAAGCCTGTAATATTCTTTAATTAGACGATTATGATTTTAATAAGTAAAGTCGTTACACCCTTATTTCGTTCAAATTAACATTACAGGCTTGTTGGCGATGACGAGCTGTGTAATTATTCGCCTCCGTTGCAATAATTTTGTTAATGAACATGGAGCGCTACGAACGCAATGGATGTTAGTCGTGGTGGTGATGGTGGTGGTGGTGGTGGTAGCTGGATGGGCTATCATGGCGATGGCGGCGGCAGTGGTAGTTTGCAAGATAGAGAGAGAAAGAGAAGGAGTGTGTGCTTGATAAAAATACAGATACAGGGAGATAGAGAGAGAGAGATAGATAGATAGAGAGATAGAGAGAGAGAGAGAGAGAGAGAGAGAGATTGATTTATGGCAATAGCCCGACGAGTCCTCGCAAGAATGAATGGCGGAAAATTCTGTCATATATATATTTTTTACCTATCTCTACACACGTGTAAGCACTGTTGTATTAAATACTGAAGATAGAAAAAAAAGATTATGTAGATACATGAAATCATCATCATCATCATCATCATCATCATCATCATCATCATCATCATCATCTCGTATGAATCCGAAAATTCTATTGTTGGCATTGGTTTCCCCGATATCCTTCCAGTCAGAATTCTTTATAGAAAGACATCGACGATTAAAAGAGGGACAGTGCGAAGGTTGCACACACCTTAAGTGAAAAGTAATTTTCATGGAACGAACTGTAGACACCCAGGTCGTCAGTCTGTGTCATTAACCACTATCTCACCGTCACCTCCCATGCTTGAAATAATAGATAGATAAAGAGAAATATATATATATATATATATATAAGAGCAAATGGTTAATAAAACATGTTAAAAAAACACTTTGAAATGAGTTAAAAACATATTTAATCTGAAACGGAAACACTAAATAAGTGTATAGTCCTTAATCCGCGGAGTTTCAAAAAAATACTTTCCTTCTCATCAGAGGGTAGGAATTAGAAAAACGCGGGATGGGATTTTGCATACAAAAGTATTTGATGATACTGCAAGTAAGTCAAAGATCTTACTTGATAACAAAAAGTGAAGCAGAGGGAATATGGTGAAGAAAAACGTGATTTCACGTGAATGGACAGCCAGGTGAAAGAAAAAGCATCCAGTGACGGTAAAATTCAAAAATGTAAGTCAAGAAAGTTAATTTAATTTTCCATTCGCACAAGTAAGATCCACATATATATATATATATATATATATATATATATATATATATATATATATATATATATATATATTAGTGGAAATATTCTTTATTCACTTATATTTCTTTTTTCTATACACCAATCCTTAATTAGAAGCTCAATGTAATTACAGAGCATATAATAAATAAATGACAAAAGTCTATATTTCAGATTTCATGATGTTGACCATCTTACAATTTATTCCTTTAATTCAGTTGACACTCTTCTCTCCTCTCTCGCTCTCTCTCACTCTCTCTCTCTCTCTCTCTCTCTCTCTCTCTCTCTCTCTGTCTCTATACATATATATATATATATATATATATATATATATATATATATATATATACATACAGGGTGTCCACAAAGTCTGGCTACATAATGTAACCAGACTTTGTGGACACCCTGTAGATTATGTAACCAGACTTTGTGGGCACCGTGCAGATTATGCAGCCAGACTTTGTGGGCACCGTGTAGATTATGCAGCCAGACTTTGTGAACACCCGGTATATATATATATATATATATATATATATATATATATATATATATATATATATATAGAGAGAGAGAGAGAGAGAGAGAGAAAGAGAGAGAGAGAGGGAGATATATATAAACAGAGAGAGAGAAAGAGAGAGAGAGAGAGAGAGATATGGGAAGGAAAAACTAACGAACGTGTCGTGGTGGTGGTGGTAATTTACAAGACAGAGGTGGGATTGTGAGGAAGGGAGGAAACTTAACTACCGTAGAGTTGACGAAGAGCGCGCACTGACATTATACACACCATCGTTGCATATGAAAGCAGTTAAAAGCGCGCGAAAATAAACGTCATGCTGGAGCGCAAACTAATGTTCTAAATTACACTTTGTCTATTCGATCCTCAGTCGGTGAGGGAGTAATTTTTTTAGATTGAGACAATTTTCTCCCAATCCAGGCGTTGTATATGTTGCTATTATATTTATTTGATTTATTTATTTATTTATTTTAGAGGTATTTACAGTTTTAAGACGCTTTTTTTTTTGTTTTGTTTATTTCGCTACCTTTGCGATGAGGTAGTTACCTGCCCTTTACTTTACATATATAAAAACGTCATCCTTTTTGTTGAGATGACGTATCTTTTATTTTACTTTTTATTTATTTTGTTTTACTATTTAAATATTTAAATATCAAAAATATATAAAAGTGGGGTGGGAGTAAAACTAAAATATTTAAACAGTTAAATAAAGCATGTGTTCGTTATCCTAATGCTTTTGAATCGTTTAAGATTAACCGGAATATATTAAGAAAGGAAATCCGGAACTTTATGAATATTTTTAACCTTTATATATTTAATTTTTAATAAATAAGAATGTAAACATACACAATACTAATCATAGTGGGGGTGATAAGTAGTCAAATGGATTAATCCTAATCTTATAAATACAAGACTGATAAATTAAAAAATATATCCATTTTGAATTTTGAAACAGATGAATATCACAGGTAAGAAATTCATTTTTATAGCATAAAAAGGTTAGACAATGCAATTAAGCATAGGAAATTAGATCAAATATTTGTAACACGTCTACTTCCTAAGATTAAGGGAGGTGGTGTTTGGTCAACAATGCTGGAGAGCCATGATGTAATACGTTGCTTCGTCTTTAAATCCTCGAAACAGTGTTTCATGGTAATCAACTGATGATCCCTTAAAAAAATTAATTATTAGTGCTATAGTAAATTCAAGAGCGAGTAGATGCAGTGATTTCAGGTGATTAAATGTCTTATTGACTAGACGGTTTTCTAACGAATAATAATAATAATAATATATATATATAATTTTTCTGTATAGTTTTAAAGGTTAAAAACTTCAAAGACTATATATATATATACATATATATACACATATATATATGCATATATATACATATATATAGATATATATATATATATAGATATATAGATATATATGTATATATACATATATATATGTATATATACATATATACATATATATATGTATATATACATATATATATGTATATATATGTATATGTACATATACATACATATATATATACATATATATATATATTTATATAGATATATATACATATACATATATACATATATAGATATATATATATATATGTATATATAAACATATATTTAAGATTAACCGGAATATATTAAGAAAGGAAATCCGGAACTTTATGAATATTTTTAACCTTTATATATATTTAATTTTTAATAAATAAGAATGTAAATATACTAAATACTAATAATAGTGGGGGTGATAAGTAGTCAAATGGATTAATCCTAATCTTATAAATACAAGACTGATAAATTAAAAAATATATCTATTTTGAATTTTGAAACAGATGAATATCACAGGTAAGAAATTCATTTTTATAACATGAATAGGTTAGATAAAGTAATTAAGAATAGGAAACTAGCTCTAATATTTGTAACATATTTTTTCCTAAGATTAAGGAGGGGTGTTTGATCAACACTGCTGGGGAGCCATGATGTAATATACTGTTTTGTTTTTAAATCCCCGAAACAGTGTTTCATGGTAAACAACTGATAATCCCTTAAAAATAAATTATTACTGGTACTATAGTGAATTCGAGAGAGCAGGTTGATGCAGTGATTGCAGGTGATTGAATGACTTACCGACTAAATAGTTTTCTAACGAATTATAAAAAATATTTTTTTGTATAGTTTTTAAGGTTAAAAACTTCAAGACTATATATATATATATATATATATATATATATATATATATTTATACCAGTCACATATTCATATTCACACACACACACACACACATATATATATATATATATATATATATATATATATATATATATATATATATATATATATATGTATAATGTGGTCGTTACAATTTAATTGTATCGTTACATTTCAACCACTCGGACCCGCACGTTTCTGAGACTTCGTCGCAAAGAGACAAAAAAAAAAAAAAAAAAAGAATGGAAGAAAAATCCGACTCCATATATTTTTAAAATGCAAATGAAATGCATTTATTTGTGGTTCTTCCCAAATAATGCATTTCATTATCTGTAAAAAGTCTTTTCGCACACACGTGTTTTTTACAAGGCTCTGGCGTATAACATGTGCTTTTTAAAAGTTCCTTTCCCCGCTACATCACTCCGGCCTTTAGTCGGCGCTTTCTTATCCTCGTTTTTGCACATCCATCTTTCCCGGTCGTACTCTCTTGACTATATGGTGTATTTTTATTTTTATTGTGTCTGTGGCCTCATCTCGCACACTTGCTGATTTTCATGTCGCTAAAACGGCTGCTGCTAATATTTTAATTTTTCAGACAGAAAAATTACGCAACTTATATATATATATATATATATATATATATATATATATATATATATATATATATATATATATACTAGCAGGCCGAGATAGATAGATAGATAGATAGAGAGAGAGAGAGAAAGAAAAAGAAACAGAGAGGTTAAATGACTCATAGGTCGTTGATATGACGCAAACCAAAACTTATTCCATGCAGAAGCGCGAAAATAGTTCAATAGATAGATAGATAGAGAGAGAGAGAGAGAGAGAGAGAGAGAGAGAGAGAGAAAGAAAGAGAAAGAAAGAGAGAGGTTAAATGACTCATAGGTGGTTGATATGGCGCAAACCAAAACTTATTCCATGCAGAAGCGCGAAAATAGTTCAATAGATAGATAGATAGATAGAGAGAGAGAGAGAGAGAGAGAGAGAGAAAGAAAGAAAGAAAGAAAGAGGTTAAATTACTCATAGGTGGTTGATATGGCGCAAACCAAAACTTATTCCATGCAGAAGCGCGAAAATAGTTCAATATATAGATAGATAGATAGATAGATAGATAGAGAGAGAGAAAGAGAAAGAGAAAGAAAGAGAGAGGTTAAATTACTCATAGGTGGTTGATATGGCGCAAACCAAAACTTATTCCATGCAGAAGCGCGAAAATAGTTCAATAGATAGATAGATAGATAGATAGATAGAGAGAGAGAGAGAGAGAGAGAGAAAGAGAAAGAAAGAGAGGGGTTAAGTGACTCATAGGTGGTTGATATGGCGCAAACCAAAACTTATTCCATGCAGAAGCGCGAAAATAGTTCAATAGAATGCGAAGATTGTTCCAACATTATTGCACATTTTGATGTCTCGTTCAGACATTAATAATCAAAAAAAAAAAAAAAAAAAAAAGGTGGCAAAAAGAATAACTCGGAGAGAAAAGAAAACTATCCAACTACGAATATTAAATGTAGCTGTCCAAAGCAAAAATTGTCAACAACGATCCTGTCGGAGATCAGTGACGTGCAGAGAACTTTTTCAGGACTTTTTTTGCTAAAGTGAAAAAAAAGAAAAAAGAAAAAATGAACACCGTCTCGGTGGGACATATTCCTCTGAAAAGGGCACTTTTAAAACAGGAGTAAAAGAGGCACCTCTCTCTCTCTCTCTCTCTCTCTCTCTCTCTCTCTCTCTCTCTCTCTCTCTCTCTGCACGTTCCTGTTAGACAATAATCCAGCTCACTTCTCATATATATAAAAAAAAAGCTATAATCGTGGATAACGTTTGAGTGGCAGTGTAGTATCTGTTCTGTTTTCATGATACTATTTTTTCAGGTATTACCTCCTTCTTTTACGCATGTAGTGTAAGTATCAAGATCGTAAAACGGAACCTCCTTGACGGAAATAATTATTAAGAAATTAATTCGTTTATCTATTTACTTGGCACCGAAAAGTAATTTGTCCTGTGATCCTAAAAGAAATCAGAGGAGAATCTGTGCCATTTCATAAAATTCCATTAAGAAAATGGTTAATCCTAATTGATACCAACGCGTATTTCTTAACTGTTAAGATATCGATTTCTATAAGCACTGAACAAATTTTCTCTCTTATAGGCCAGAGTCTTCATAAATTGTGCTTCCAAAATGTATGTCTTTTGTTATTTTCAGATTATCTTCCAGCAATAAAGCCTCCTGGTAAAACTTGGAATGTATTTATATAAATTCATTGTTATTTAAAATAAGGGTGTATATATATATATATATATATATAGTCTTGGAAGTTTTTTTTTTTTTTTTTTTTACACAGTGATTACCACTTATCAAGGCCCGGAAGCCACTCAGGGATAAGGGTTATTGCAAGTACATTACGTTAGTGAGGAGATTTGCTGAAATGTTTACTTAAGGGGGCGGTTCATTAGGAATTTGTTAACATTGGACTTGAAGACAACCAAGTTGTAGTCCGGAGGGAAGCAGGCAGACGGAACAGAGTTCCACAGGCGTGCAGTTCTAAGAAAGAAGCTTTGTTCATGGAATCCGCGTTTTGATTTAGGCACAGATATAGAGTGGGGGAAATTTTTCACAGCGGATTCAGCTAGACGGGTGTTTTTCGTGAAAGATTGGCGAGGGGGGACCAGAGATTGGAGTTCAGACGAGCATCTGCCATGGAAATAACGGTAAAACAAGGACAGGCTCGCAACGTCTCTTCTGTGGGAGAGAGGTTGCAGGGTAGAGAAAAGGACATCCCCCACTAAGCCACGAAGTCTATTTTGTACTCTGTCAAGGCAGGATAGGCTGTTTTTAGCAGCTCCTGCCCAGATATGGCAACAGTATTCCATCCTTGGACGTACTTGGCTTTTATATAGATAGAGAATTGCATCAGTAGTGAGATATCTTCTGGAGCGGTAGAAGGATCCCACCATCTTTCCAGCGACCTTGGCAACAGACTTGATGTATGTGTTCCATTTCAGATCAGGAGTAAAGGTCAAACCCAGAAGCTTGTCAAAACACGGGGCCTCACCCAGACGAGAGCCATCCATCACAATTGATGCCAGATGGGGATCAGAGCGTTGATGATGTAAGGATAGGAGTTTGGTTTTGGATGCATTAAAGGTAACCCAAAAAAAATTAAATAAAAAAAATTTAGTTTTGGATGCATTAAAGGTAACCAAAAAAAATTAAATAAAAAAAATTATTTTTTATCATTCGTTAAAAAACTATTTAGTCAGTCAGTCATTCTATCACCTACAATCACTGCATCAATGTGCTCTCACGAATTCCCTATCGTACCAATAAGCGTAAACGAGCTGAGTTGGGAGAAGCTTAAAAACGAGAGAATGAATCAGAAACCGAACGATTCTTTTGCCTATCCCAAGGGCATGAGCGAGATGCTGCAAGGAGAAAGAGTATGACTTTGCCTCAGCAAATGACAGAAAAAGGGTAGCTAAATAACAAATGACTGCTCTGAGACAACAAGAAACAGAAAAATCCATTAGGAAAGGATTGCTTTGCAATAAAAATGACTCACTACAAATGACATAGGAAAAAATGGAGAAAGTGTGTGAGCATTGCTTAGCTGTAAAATTTAAAGGAGAGACTACTAGTTGTTGTTGTTCTGGCTAGTTTGTGCTTGATAGCTTTCCACCATTGCTTCAGTTACTGCAAGATTTTCTCTCAGGCAGCAGTCTCATCCCTAAAGAGTTCCTGAAAAATCTACGCAGTTACAACTGTTTTGCAATTAATTTATTTGGTCACAAAAATGCGGTAGCACATGGGTGGAATCCGTCTTTTAGAATTCGAGGCCAGGTTTGTCATAAGATTGGAAATCATTTACCACTGGAAGATGAAGAAGCACGGTTTGTTCAAATCTACTTCTTGGATAGTTTGGAAGAGGAACTACATAGTCGGGGACATGACAGTAAACTCAAGATATTCGCCGAAGGCTGAGTAATTTTTACATGAGAACAACAGCCTCATTTTTTTTTTAACTGAAAACAATAAGGGATTAAAGAAGAAAACTTGAAAGAACACAAAGTCATGAGGAAAGACTAAAGGCTGCAAAAAAAAAAAAAAAAAAAAAGAGCGCACACGGCGATTCAATGCTCCAACAACAACGTATAAGATTGGACTATTAATGGAGAAAGAACCGACGGCAAACCGAGGTATTGTCTTGCGTTATAAAAATACTGCACTGAAAAGGGTCTCTGAACTACATCCTCTCTGCGATACTTGAATGTACTCGTGATTGTACTCCTATGGTTCTCCATTTTAAAACACCTACATGAAGACATCCAAAAATCACCCATGCATAGAGTCTTGTTGCCACACCTGGTCTGATAGTCTCTCACTTTTAGACAGGATCCAAAAAAGAGTCTCAAATCTTATAGGCCCCAGTACTGTGGACCAAGCTCCAACCTCTGTCCCATCGCCGCAATATTGCATCCCTGCGCCTGTTTTACAAGTATAACTGAATGTGCTCTGATGAGCTATCACTTGTGCTCCCTCGATGTACATACTCTCAATTAACCTGACAAGCAGCAAAATCCCACCCCTTCATTGTTGACGTTACTATATGATGGAAAGCCTTCTACTTAAGTAGACTGCTACACTTTGGAATTATCTCCTTGTTTCTGCTTCCCCTGACATGCAAAAGTTATGTGAATAGGCATATAGCTGCTTAATATTTCACAGTTCCCTGCTAGACACTTCCCCTCTTTACGTCCAACTGGCAATATGTCTTGTTTAGGGCGAAAAAAAAAGTAACAAAAAAATCTGTAAACATTTGTCTCTGATATTCTACTCGTTTTATGAAGAGATTAATATTAATCCTTCACAACTGAGTCGATAATATTTTAAATTGAGACACTTTCCGCAGTGTATATATCACGTTTGAAAACTTTACTTTTTTAGTAATATAATATCACGCAAGAAGAATGAATAAAAAGGAAAAAAAAACACGGATACTATTCCTGGCGGAGGTGTTATATCATCGAAACTAAGTTAGTTTTAAACAAATAAATGCTTATTTAAAAAATTAAACTGCATTGTATTGGCTTTTAAAACTAACAAACTTCAATTCAAATTAAAACAACGCTTATATCGAGCGAAAAAATCACACAGACACACACACACACATATATAGTCTTTGAAGTTTTTAACCTTTAAAACTATACAAAAAAATATTTTTATCATTCGTTAGAAAACCATCTAGTCAGTAAGTCATTTAATCACCTGCAATCACTGCATCAACTCGCTCTCGAATTTACTATAGTACTAATAATTTATTTTTCAATGGATCATCAGTTGTTTATCATGAAACATTGTTTCGAGGATTTAAAAACAAAACAGTATATTACATCATGGCTCCCTAGCAGTGTTGATCAAACACCACCTCCCTTAATCTTAGGAAGAAGACATGTTTATATATATATATATATATATATATATATATATATATATATATATATATATATAGAGAGAGAGAGAGAGAGAGAGAGAGAGAGAGAGAATGGGGAGGGAACCAAAGAGAATTAGAAAAATTATTTAGAAGACTTATCAACATAATAAAAAGCTCAACATTTGAAATGGAGCTTATACACAGAAGGAAAAAGGGGAAAAAACAACAGTATAAAATTATATACTAATGCATATAAATTTGATTGTTCATATATATATGTAGTCTCGAAAATTTTTCACTTTAAAATACTTTATAAAAAATTATTGAGTCTTTTGTTAGGAAATTATTTTGGCAAGAATCAATTAATTTCCTGTAATTTCTAGATTAATTTGCTTTTCGAATTCACAAAGATCCTCATGTTATTTCAGGGATCAACACTGTTTCAGGGATTTAAAAACAAAACAGCATATTAAATCATGGCTCCCCAGCAATGTTGATTAAAGTGCACCTTCATTAAACACGAGAACCAAAAAGTTCCGGATATTGGATCTAGTTTTTTTGTCTAGTTTTTTAGCCTAATCTATTCTTGTTATCAAAAAATAGCAGTGTTATCTGTGTCATCCGTCCTTGACTCCAAAAAGAAAGTATTATTTCACAAAGCTGCTTTATTTATAGGGTTCAAATGAAACTATTATACTACTTATTACACCTCTTTGTTATTAATATTTTATTTATATACTAGCATTTCAGCCCGGCGTTGCCCGGGTGTTTGGAGGTTATGTTGAGCAAAAAAAAATACAAAAAAAAGTGGTAGTAGGAAGGCAGGCTTGAACCCGTGCCGTGAAGGAGGAAAAGAATGTGGGGGGGGGGAGGAACTACGGATTTTACTTTTGTATAAGCAACATTCCCTGAAGAGGTTTCTAGTTACTTGTAAATAGCTGATCGAAACATACTCATGAATGTGTAGCGGCATATAAATGTTTATGTCAAATAAATAAAAAGTATATCTTACTTCAATATTGAGCAGTCTTGTATTAACCTCGTTAAAAAAATTTAATTCATTGATTGTTTCACCTCTGAAAATACTATCCTGGAATATCATTGTGTGTGTGTGTGTGTGTGTGTGTGTGTGTGTGTGTGTGTGTGTGTGTGTGTGTGTGTGTCTGATGTTTAGGTAATATTGTATTTTCTCAAGAGTTAAAACGTGCTACGACTTGTGGTGATACCAAAATGGGAGATGCAAATGTTGGTCGGGTTGGAAAGCGTTCGATAACGTTCGCTGTTTCTTGTGGTCAGATCCATTTATGTATTCTTCAATTTCTTAACAACGCTTCTGATTCGCTCAGAGGTTCGCCATTGATGTCGCCGGCTTGGACTGGAAGATGCCGAAAGGCAACCGTTTCTTATCTGTGCGTCCGTCTCTCATCAGAAGCCAAACTCAGAGTCAGAGAAGCCATTCTTATTATATTAGAGAAAGGAAGACTCGGCCGGAACAAAAATTCTTCCTCTTCTTCTCCTTCTTCCTTATATTTTTCCTCTTCTTATCCTTCCTTTTCTTCTACTTCTTCTTTTCTATCCTCTTTCTTCTTCTTCTTCTTCTTCTTCTATCCTCTTTCTTCTTCTTCTTCTTCTTCTTCTTCTTTTTCTTCTTCTTCTTCTATCTTTCTTCTTCTTCTTCTTCTTCTCCTTATTCTTCTTCTTCTCCTTCTTCCTTATATTTTTCCTCTTCTTATCCTTCCTTTTCTTCTACTTCTTCTTTTCTATCCTCTTTCTTCTTCTTCTTCTTCTTCTTCTTCTTCTTCTATCCTATTTCTTCTTCTTCTTCTTCTTCTACTTCTTTTTCTTCTTCTTCTTCTATCTTTCTTCTTCTTCTTCTTCTTCTTCTTCTTCTTCTTCTCCTTATTCTTCTTCTTCTCCTTCTTCCTTATATTTTTCCTCTTCTTATCCTTCCTTTTCTTCTACTTCTTCTTTTCTATCCTCTTTCTTCTTCTTCTATCCTCTTTCTTCTTCTCCTTTTTCTTCTTCTTCTTCTATCCTTCTTCTTCTTCTTCTTCTTCTTCTTCTTCTTCTTCTTCTTCTTCTTCTCGTCCTCGTCCTCCTCCTCCTCCTCTTCCTTATATTTCTTCTTCCTCTTCTTATTCTTCTATTTCGTCAATTTCTTCTTTTCTCTCTCTTTTTAATATTTTCTTCTTAGCATTACTATTATACTACTACTACTATTATAGTAGTAGCAGTAGTAGTAGTACCACGTATACTGTAATTATTATTTACTACTACTAATAATAATACTATTAGAAAACGTGTTCTTCCTTTTTCTCCCCTTCTTTTTCTTCTTCTTCTATTCTAGCCCTCCTTCTACGCACACTACATACCTACAAAGATCACTGCTAACGCCCCTAATAGTGTGACACACACACACACACACACACACACACACACACACACACACACATAATCACTTGACATACATGTACACAGAATCCCGTCACTCGTACTATACAGAGAGAATACCCAGAGTAGGATCGTGGCTCGATTTCAGAACTAGGCAAACCTCTTCTATAGATCTGCTATGTAAAAATTTGCTTGTAAATAGCATGGAAAAAAATTCTCGTATTTAACGGGATAAATGTACGCGAAATCCGTTTTGGATAGATAACAAACCAGATCGTTTCAACTACTAAAATTAAACATAGTTGCAAACCTGTGTTTGATTCACTGAGATGTAATCTGCATAATATTTTGTTCCTTCCTTCCTTTGTTTGTACGTTACGCATTGAAAAGGACAAATACAATTTTAACAGTCAAACTGCTTTAAAAAAAAAAAAAAGGGCCAAATTCACGAAATTTAGCTTTAAAATGACAACTCTGGCTACTCTGGACAATAATATTGGGTTGAGCTCTCTTTGATATAGCCTCGTTTTGAATATCAACATAATAATAATCTCTTCTTCTCTATCTCTCCTCTATTCTATTCTTCTATCTATCTTCTATTCTTTCTTCTTTCTATCTATTCTATTCTATCTATCTTCTTCTATCTTCTATCTATCTTCTTCTATTCTTCTATCTTCTATCTTCTATTCTATCTTCTTCTATCTTCTATCTATCTATTCTTTCTTTCTTCTTCTATATAAATAAAATGAACTCATTTTTTCCCGTCTGATTTTGACATTAATAGGATTAAAAATCAAGATATTTCATGCAAATATAATATGCACAAACGGCAGAACAATATCTGACGTGTGTTATAGGCTTATTATTTCTCAAATTCCTCGATAATCTTAGATTTCTATACTTTTTCTGCTGAGAAGTCACGGCCAAAATCGGTTAAGATCAATGGAAGTGGCAAAATATATTCTCTCTAATAAATTCCTCCTCCCCCTGCCACCACTTAACACCGTTTGGGGATCGTTCACAAGGAACAGTTGAGAAGAGAACACCGGTTTGGCTTCGTAGTTCTTTCATGTGAAGTTATTTAGAATCACTAAACTAAGCTGCAGGGCTCTGTGGCGTAGTGGTTAGCGTGCTGGACAATTCACATTATATTTTCACGTTCGCGCCCACCTACCGTAGTCGTTTTTTTTTTTTGTTTTTTTTCCTAAACAACTGGAATGGACTTTTCTTGGTGGCCGAACTGTTAACGTTGCAGATGTTTTTTTTTTTTTTTTTTTTCACACTTTATTTTCCTACTTTTACTCATGACTCCGGGTTTGATCCTTCCTACTTACCTACCATAACATTTTTTAAAACTCCCCCCCCGTCCCGGAAACAAACACTCGGGCAACGCCGGGTACCCCCGCTAGTATGAGATAAATTTAGGTGTATAGAGGCAGAACAATTTAGGATAGACTAAAACTGAGCGATTTGAAATATAATAGTGAAATCACCCTTATTGATTCGATATATAGGCGTATATATGCACAATTATACGTATCTTTCTCTCTCTCTCTCTCTCTCTATCTATCTATCTATCTCTCTCTCTCTCTCTCTCTCTCTCTATATATATATATATATATATATATATATATATATATATATATATATATATATATATATATATATATAAATATATTAGTGTTGTAACGATTAATCGGAATCAGAATGGGGAATCGGAAAAATCGATTCGTTTATCTTTTTTTATGTGATTTTGTTTAAAGTAAAATCTTCCATTCCTGTTAATAATGATAAAATAATAAATATTTATTGATTTTAAATTACCAGTAAAGCTAAAATCGATAGCTCATCCTCCACGTGTATATTTTGACGTTTAGGAAAAAAATCTTCATATTTAACATGTGGTTTTACGAAAATCGGGGGAAATAGCAACTTTACAGTTAAATAATTAGAGATTTATAAAGAATCGGACTCAGTAATTGCATCGGAATCTGGAATTTAGCACGGAATTGATAATTGTATTGGAATCCGGAAAAATATTGGAATCGTCCCATCACTCATATATAATGCAGTTCTTCTTATCAGAAGGAAGATGTTAACAAAATATACAAAAACATTTGCAGGTAAATGAATCACAAAAAAACAAACAATATAAAGTTTATCATATTTGAATGAGAAAGTCATTTAACAGTTTGGGGACAGTTTGTAGTGATTCAAAGAGATAGGAAAGCAAGAAACAGGAGAAAGGAAGAAAAATGAAATGGGAAAAAATCCAATGGGAAAGACGGTAAATTCTGGAACAGGAAAGGTACGTAAAGGGTATGTTGAAAATCCAATATATGAATATAATATATATGAATGAAAATAGTGTTTATATATATATATATATATATATATATATATATATATATATATATATATATATATATATATATATATATATACGTTTTATTTTTTATTACCGTATTTTTCTGTTAAGTTACATTATTGTTTCAGCTACACGGCCGTTTTTTTTTTTTGGCCGTCTGTAGCTTCCTCAGATTTTTACAGAAATGTTCGTTATATATATATATATATATATATATATATATATATATATATATATATATATATATATATATATATATAAAGCTTGACATTGAAAACTTTTTCAAATTTTCAGAAAACTTTATAAACCTGTAAGGAAGATATGCAAAATTTCATTATTCGACAAGGAATACAAATAAAACAAGAATAACCTTATTCCATGGAGTTTCGAAGAATGCAGTTCTTCTTATCAGAAGGAAGATGTTTGCAAAATATACAAAAACACAAACAAAAACAGGGTGGCTGAAACAATAATGTATCTTAACAAAAAGATACGGTAATAAAAAATAAAACGCATATTTGCTCTACAACAGTATTGAGCACTTTTTTCAGTTTTTATTAATT
>NC_136506.1:84742263-84774763 GCF_053919585.1 Euprymna scolopes | reverse complement strand
ATTAAGTCATTTCAAAGCAATATACAGTTTAATACTGATAAAACTGAATTATGAATTTAGGAAACAAACAATTAAAGAAACATTAAACAAATATTTTTTGGCCTTCGGAACAAGATCAGTGTAGTATTGTTATGTATTGGTTTATATTGGAGGAGATGATATATTAAAACGTGTCATGTGTTATCTAGTGGATGTAAGATATTGTTCTTTTAACAGACAAATAATAAACGTATAAATCGTATGTATGTTGTATAGCCAGGACCACATGATATTGACGTATAAACTGAATAATGTTGTATCAGACTTATCACACGGGATATTTTTACAGTTCATATGTAAGAATAATAATATATGCCTCATACCTTTTGTTTTCTTGAAGAGTTCTTCTGTATCTCCCCGCTGCTCCGTGACAAACCATGAAGTGATCAGTACCAACCCATTTAGACATCTGTTCTTATTTGTGAAACCATTAAAACAACTCTTTATATTTTTGTAATATAAATTTATTACAGTTGTCTCAAATGGTTTCACATGATCTGCAGTTTGTCTACATTTTCTATTCTTACAGCTCGCTCCCTAGCTGTCTGTCCACCCCTGTCTAGACGTCTGTCCACTCTGGTGGTCAATCCTCAACTCTCTGAATCTCTCCAAAACTAACTACATCACGTGTTCTCTTACGTCACCTAATTACGTGTCTCAGACCAACCTAATGTCCACAGCTAGTTATTTGTTTATTCAAAACCACAAAATAATGGTTACATATATTTTGTATTTTCACATTCCTTTTGCGATTCACACATCAATCATTTCTCCCTCAATTTAATTGTTTATTCTTCTAATCATAATAACTGATCCAGCGAGCATCCGTCGCTCAAATCAATTAATAAGAATACAATAACAATAATAATAATGTTTTGACCATTGCTCCCGCTTTCCACAGTTAACAGATGTTACGCTATGATCACAGCCTAAAGGGTCATAACATTACAGTATCTGTTTTGATGCTACACTTTACCTTTTCTGTCTTCGGTCGCTGGAGGAGAAATCTTTCATGACTGAGATTATTTTTGTTCCTATCCAGAGTGCCCCTTATTGGGAAGCTGGATTTTCTCCACAAGATTATATGTTGAAATATTTAAAGAACTATTACTTTAAATACAGAAATTATATTTAAAGTTTTGGTTTTCTGTTCTTCTATGTCCATTTTTCCCCATGTTTTTCATCAAAATGTGTAGCGTATTAGTTGTCTCACAAGCCATCACCAGTGATTGCTCACTGGCAGTAACCTGTGGTGTTCCCTGGAGACCAAGTGACAGCAAGTATCTCCAGATTTCCAGTGTTTTCCACCTCTTGACCACTTGTGCAGATGATTGCATGTTATCGCAGCAGCCGTTGTCACTGATTTCTCGTTGGCATCGGCCATTGGTGTTTCCTGGGGTTTTGGTGACAAAATGCCTCCTCAAGGTACCAGATTTGAACTGCACACTTCCAGTGGAGATTTGGTCAGTACTCTCTCACCTCGGTCTTTCCATCCTCCCTGACCATTCACAGCTAGTTGGTGTGGTGTGGCGCCAGTCGATGTCATCTACACCAGTTTTTTTTTTAATTATTATTACTATTATTATTATGATAATGATAAGGGTGCTTGTGCTGTGTACGCACGTGTATTTTAAATATTATTTTCAAGTTAAATTAAATTTCATTTCACCCCGGCGTTGCTCGAGTGTTTGGAGGTGTATGTTGAGCAAAAAAAAAAAAGAAAAGAAAGTGGTAGAAGGAAGGCAGGCTCGAACCCGTACCTCGAAGGAGGAAAAGAATGGGGGAAAAACGTGACGTCTTTGCTGTTACGACCACCGCCAAACCGGAAATGACGTAGGTTTAGATTAAGGCCAGACAATCGAAAAGAGGGGGTGCCTTTCGACAATATCGACCCCTCCCTGTAGAAAAGTGCCGAGTTGAAGGTGAAGAAATTAATGTTTTTAGACAATTTTTCGATATTTTATTCATTTGATTTATTGCAAGCATTTCGGCCAACTATTCATTTGACATTTGCCAGGTGGTAACCGCGATGGATAAGAACTATGAATCTCCTGACTGCATCCACTGCAATTACTGCCTTCCATAGTTGTTGTCGTCTAACCAATTTATGTGACCAAAAAATTCAACCTTCATCACCCTTTTGGGGCCCGTAGAGCAGTTGACAGAGACGTTGAATCTCTACGGTTCCAGGTGAAAATTTTCTGAAGATAGCAGTTTCAATCCTACCCAAAGCTGGACAGAGGCTTACTTAGCCAAAACGTGGTGAGACGACAACAATTACGAACGGCAGTAATTGCAGTGAATGCAGTCAGGAGATTAAGAGTTCCTATCCGTTGCGGTTACCACCTGACGAAGGCCAGAGGAATAGTTGGCCGACACGTCGTGAAACAACTAAGAAAAAAATGAAGATAATGGTCCGCAATAAATAAAATTAATAAAACAATACTCATCTCAATAATGAATTCCAATTAAATAATATATTTTCGATATTTGTCGTCTGAAAGGTCGAGCTTAAAAACAATACTGATCTTGTGAAAATCGTCGCTGTCGAAAGTTTTAGGCAGACATGCAAACCTACATTCATACAGTTATATATTGGTAACTGAAATTCTCAGCCCAAACCGATGAAAAAGCTTGCTCTATCTCTGAATACACTTTATATAAAATTTCAAATGTTTAGACCAGAAATTGTCTGAGTAATTTGGTAGAGACTGCAGCGGTCAATTTTTTTTTAACTTTGACCCTTATTATGATTCCTTGACATTTATTGTTTTGTTTCTGACCAATTTCTACTACTTTAAGATAATATATTGTATTTGACATCCGTATTTGCTCCAATTGTCTGTCGACTTAAAAATCAAATGTACTAAATACACGCCAGAAAATTATTGTTCAATAAATGAAATAAAACTAAACTTATATTTGCAAGGATTAAAAGTATTAACATCACTCTATTTGGCTTTCCACTGGTTTCTCTGATTACACGAACAAAAGAGAAGATAATCTGTTGGCGGACATGAACAGAGAGCTATCACTCTTGGACAAAAGACCGGACACCAGGATTTTCGATTTTGAGTTCATTAATTTAAGAATTAGAGTTAATTTACGGACAGTTTTCAATTTGGGACAGTTGACGACAGTTGGCGACTCAGAGATCACCGACAGAGATCATGGTGATTGGAGTCAGTCGGACGAGAGCACAACCAGTTGCGAAGATGATATGGGGACCGAAATGAACAGGCAGCTAACACGGGAAAACGCTTGGCGGTCTTTTCTACGGTGTCATACTAACAATTTGTTTGGTGTTAAATCGATCATCGAGCTACAATAAAATATACAATAAAAGAATAAAAAGTGAACTCATATGCACATGTCTCAATTTCTTTCGTTTTTTTTTTAATTAATTTAACGTTAATTTTATTTCTGTTTATCGGGTTAGTATTGTAGGTTTGCAACAACAGATGCCACATACAAATTCAATACATTTAGTCTAATAACCACTACCTTATGTAGTTTTCAAACACTATTCACTCGTGATAATAAAATACTACATTACATCATACGAGCAACACCATCACGATTGTAACATGTTTAGAGGAAGAGATACCTATTTTTCCCTCTAAATATTTAGGGAGGACGTCTACATGTTCCGCAGATTCTACGCTTACACTGCTCGTAACTGGATCATACATGCAAAGATATGTCATTATCTTTCCCGTAGTAGAATAAAAAAAATAATAATAATGCCCCTCTAATTATCTTATTCCTTAGATCATTCTAAACGAACACTCCAGAACATTACCATATGGCATCGATAGGGCGAATACTGTTACTATACAATGCTCGGCGAACGACCAAAAACTACCGGATTATACTGACGAACAGAAGTCAATAAAACAAAACAAAAAAAAAAAGAAAAGAAAAAAAAAACATCTGTTTTATTGTTTTGATTTATTTTTTATTGGCAACTTTTTTTGTTTTTTTGTTTTTGTTATAAAAGTTTTGTTTCTTTGAATTAATGAACAAGTATATTTGTTGTTTTGTTTGTGTATAGAAAGTTGTATTTGTATTTTTTACGGCGTAACCCAGCATCTACTTTTTTTGCCTAATGCATTTAAACGGCCTTTAACAAGGTATTTTTACGACCCAACCAACGTTGTATAAACACCCTCAGCCTACCCGTAATAAGAATGGCTTTCAGAATAAATACCCCAACCTCTACATGTTAAGAACGGCTTTCGAGGTTGGGGATGTTTATTCCGAAAGCCGTTCTTAACATGGGGAGGTTTGAGGTGTTAATACTATGCTGGATTAGGTCGTAAAAACATGCCCGCTTTTCTTCTTTTTTTTTTCTTCTTCCATTTTTTTCCCCCGTCTGCTCGCTCACGTCTATTTTTTCTCACTCGATATAATCTGGCGCTTTTAGTCGTTCGCTGAGCGTCGCCGAGCGGGTCTCACGGAAAAATGGGATTTGAACTGCAGAAGTACCTAAATATTGATTCGCACGTTAATAGACACTTACTTTTCAACATATAACAACAGCGAAAAAAAACGTCCATCCCTTTTAAATAGCTAATGACTGTTTAAAACATACATTTGCTACTAGATACAATAGGTATATTCTAGATCATTCTTTCTTTCTTTCTTTCTTTGTGGACGTCGCTGTCAAGATGCAAACAACATACGGGGATACTTACACCTAACAAATTATAAGCAGATGCAGTAAAGCGTAACTTAATACAGTATTGGTTTGGGAATATAAATATACACAAAAGATCGACACGCCACTACCCCCCCCCCAAAGTAACGGCCCTAAAAATAAAAAAATTCTTCACGGTTACCAATATTTAATTTTCTATTTTTGAGCGATTATAGAACCTTTAATAATGCTGTATTTGTTTTTGTTTTTTTTAATATTTTCGCATTTTCTATTCCTGTTCACGATTTGATTTGATTTTATATTTTTGACTGATTACTTTGGCTTCAAAGCTGTGACTTATCATGTCGACACTTTCTTTTTAGAATTGAATAAACGCTTACAAAGAAGTTAAAAACACCAATCTATTATGCAAGTAGGTTTCAAAGTAAATTTTTTCTTTGCTACGGAAACACTTATTTCTTATATATATGTTTTCAACCACTTTTATTTTCTGTGGAGTAGTTTTTTTTTTTTTTTTTTTTTCAATTTTCACCCCAAACAAGGCACAGTGCCACTTTGAAGCAGGGGGCTACTATTAGGGAATTAATTAGCGGGGTCATTATGAGGGGAGAAGAGTAGAAAGATGTTTGTTCACATTACACTTGAACTTCTGTATATCATTGCAGTTGGGAAAGCAGAATCCCGGAAGGGAGTTCCAAAGACCCGCAGTTCTGGGGAAGAAACTATTGGAGTAAAAGGCTTTCTTGTACCTAGGGATCTCTACTGTAAAGGGATGGGACTTAGTAGCTTGTCGGGTTTGTCGGGGGTAGTTACGTCGGGGAGGTACAAGTGTTTGCAGTTCGTCAGAGCATTCACCATTAAAGTATTTGTAGAACAGGCAGAGGGATGCAACATCTCGTCGATGGGACAGAGGTTGAAGCCTAGATGACAGTTCAGGACCTATCAGGTTGGCGACTCTTTTTTGAACCCTGTCCAGGAGCGAGAGACAAGCAGCAGATGCACCAGCCCAGATGTGACAACAGTACTCCATACATGGGCGAATGGTTGCCTTATAGAGGTATAGGATACTGGCAGGCGTAAGTAGTTTTCTAGCACGGTAGAGGGAGCCAACCTTCCTTGCAGCAGCCTTGGCAATGCTCTCAATGTATCTATTCCAGTTCATATTCCCTGTAAACGTTAGGCCGAGGAGTTTAAAAGAAGTACTTTCAGGCAATGTGTTCTTGGCCATTGCTGTTGGTGGTAGAAAAGGTTTTTTGTAGTTATTGAAGGAAACAAGCTTCGTCTTAGCAGCATTGAATGTGACCAACCATTTTTGTCCCCATTCCACTACGGATTGGAGGTCATCCTCTAGTGTTTCTGCCATTTCCTTGGATATGTGTTCATTTGTTTTCCCCTCATATCTGTTATAGAGAGTGGTGTCATCGGCAAATATACCCATCTCCGAAACAATACTATCAGGGAGGTCATTTATGAATATCAGGAATAATAGAGGTCCAAGGATAGACCACTGAGGTACTCCCGCATTTATGTCATATTGTTTGGATGTATGTCCGTCGAGGACAACTTTGATTTTTCTATTACTTAAGAAGGATTTAATTACATTATGAATTCTTCCAGTGATTCCATATGATCTAATTTTCCTTAGAAGACCATCGTGCCATACCCTGTCAAAAGCCTTAGATATATCAAGGGCCACCGCTCTACCCTCCCCTGTTTTATCCAATGAACGGTATATACGTTCAGAAACTACAGTTAAGATATCTGCTGTTGAACGGGCTTGCCTGAATCCATATTGTTTGTCAGTCAGGAGTTTAGCAGCTGTTAGGTGCTGGACTTAGGCTTGATTAACTAAGGACTAAAATATTTTGGCGAAAAGCGGGAGGAGGCTAATGGGGCGATAATTTAGTGGGTCAGTTCTTTCACCAGAATTCTTGAAGACTGGTACCACAGAGGCGGTTTTCCAGCAGTCGGGAAAACAAGATTCGTTAAGGCATTTATTGTAAAGTTTGGACAGAACTGGAGCAACCTCGGCAGAGCATTTTTTTAATAGCACAGCCGGGATGAGATCTGGTCCACATGCTTTAGAGGTGTCTAGGTTTTTTATAATAGCATGTACCTGAGAAGGGGTGATTTTCAAATCGTCAAGTGTGGCGACTGTTCGCAGAGGAAAATCAGGGAGTGAGTGGTGTACCGAGTTTAGTGTGGAGTTTGAGGCAAACCGACTGGCAAGCAGATTAGCCTTGTCAGTTGCCGTGCAAGCAACCTCATGATTGTTTGTTAGTGGGGGAATAATTGACTGTCCATTATTAACTACGCTGTTGTAGATTTTCCAAAAATCCCGGGTTCCTAATTTCTGTGCTTCGATGCGCTTTCTGGTGGTTTCAGAGTAATCAGTCTTAGCTGTGTCTATCACTCTCTTACAATTATTTCTAGCTTCTATAAACTTCTGTTTATTTGAGCTGGACTTATGTCGGTTAAATCTGCGGAACGCATGCTGCCTTTGACAAATGGCAGCTGCACACGCAGAAGTAAACCATTGGGGAGAGTGGGGCTTGCTATAGTATTTCCGTGCGGGAACATGTGCTTCAATAGCAGTTTTGAACCATTCAGTTGTCTCATTTGCACACTGTTCCGCTGGAAGATTAAAGATATTTTGCCATGGGGCATCTCTGATGAGCTCCCTGATGGCTTCCCAATCAGCCTTTTTGTAATACCTCGTTGTTTTGAGAAGTGGGTCTTCAGTTTTAGGGCGAGAATTTAGGCTGATTTCTACCATTATCACAGCGTGATCAGCATTCCCGAGTGGGCTGTGGGCATTTGTTGTACAGTCATTGGGAACCGTTGTCAGAAAGAGATCTAGAAGTGAGGCATGTTGATCGTGCTGGTCTGGGAAACGTGTCGGAAATGTAACCAACTGAGATAGGGAATGAGATATAGAGAAGCTATGAGTTGCGCTACCAGCTACGTCTGTGTGATTTGAGAATCCTAGCCAGTTACTGTGGTGGACATTGAAGTCACCAAATACATGTATTTGTGCGCTAGTATCGAGGGAGAGTGCTATATCTATGCTGTCTGAGACTTTGTTTATTAGGGTACAGTCTTGGTTTGAGGGAGAGCGGTAGAGAAAATACAAGTAGCTAATATTGTATTGCATATTTAGTCTGAAGCACATAAAGGCCTGGCCCTCTGATTCTAGTTTTATTTCTCTAGTTAGTTTATTTAATTTTCTTTTTCTGGCTGATTGTTGAGAATTCAAAGAGCTTAACTTTTTTTTTTTTTTTTTTTTTTATACATTTGTGCTACCACGCTAGAATTATTACAGTATTATTTAGAAATCCCATTCTTCACATACAGAAGGGGTTGGGGTGTAATTATTCTGTACTTTCACCTAACAGGTTTAAAAAAGATGACGTAAAATTGGATTTTATTTTAATACTATTTGTGGAAGATTTGATTCCCCCTAGCCCCACTTCAATAAAAGAAGAAGACTTGAACAACGAACGGAAACAGCCAGAACTACTTTTTCCCTCTTGGTATTAATGTTAACGATGAATGTCTTCAAAATTGGCCAGTAAGATGTGCTCGGGCTGTCTATGAAAAAAATCATCAACGCTCTGATCCCCATCTGGCATCAATTGGGATGGATGGCTCTCGTCTGGGAGAGGCCCCGTGTTTTGACAAGCTTCTGAGTTTGACCTTTACTCCTGATCTGAAATGGAACACATACATCAAGTCTGTTGCCAAGGTCGCTGGAAAGATGGTGGGATCCTTCTACCGCTCCAGAAGATATCTCACAACTGATGCAATTCTCTATCTATATAAAAGTCAAGTACGTCCAAGGATGGAATACTGCTGCCATATCTGGGCAGGAGCTGCTAAAAACAGCCTATCCTGCCTTGACAGAGTACAAAATAGACTTCGTGGCTTAGTGGGGGGTGCCCTTTTTTTACCCTGCAACCTCTCTCCCACAGAAGAGACATTGCGAGCCTATCCTTGTTTTATCGTTATTTCCATGGCAGGTGCTCGTCTGAACTCCAATATCTGGTCCCCCCCTCGCCAATCTTTCAGGAAAAACACCCGTCTAGCTGAATATGTGAAAAATTTCCCCCACTCTTTATATGTGCCTAAATCAAAACGTGGATTCCATGAACAAAGCTTCTTTCTTAGAACTGCACGCCTGTGGAACTCTGTTCCGTCTGCCTGCTTCCCACCTGACTACAAGTTGGATGTCTTCAAGTCCAACGTTAACAAATTCCTAATGAACCTTAAGTAAACACTTCATCAAATCTCCACATTAACGTAATGTACTTGCAATAACCCTTATCCCTGAGTGGCGTCCGGGCCTTGATAAGTGGTGACCACTGTGTAAAAAAAAATGCTTGCAGTATACCTAGAAGAAAAACGATGAAAGATAATGTCATCGGTAGAAAACAGTTATCTACCACTCATTTCGATCACTCTAAATGGTTAATATACAGTGAGAATCCCTAACTTCGAAAATTTCTTTTTTTACTTATTACTATTTTTCTAATGGACCATTTTTCGTAATTTTTTTACGCTATACTGATTTAGGCATGACAAATAAGTATGTAATAATGTTTTTACCTTAAATGTTTTGTTTTAGTATCCGCCAATACCTGCAGGTTATCGCTCTAAACCAGCATATATCGCCAGTAACCAACAGTATTGACAGTCACAGACAGTGGCTTTCACTAGCTGCCCCTGGAAAACAATGCTCAATAGTGGAAGTCATATTATTTCCTTTGGGCCACGGCCGTCAGTGTCCGCTATTTTCCAGGGACGGCAGTGGCTATCAACAATAACCGTAGTTTAATTTGTTTTCGATTGAGAAGTGCAATGCTTCTACCGGGCAACGCTGGTTTACGGGTCCTGCTAGTAATAAATAAGACTTCTGCACTAATTAAAATCAAATATTTATGCGTATTTTACGACCAGGAAATGCCGGGTATATATTCTAGTATATGCATAAACGCGAAAATGTATGTGTATGAGGGCAATTCTCAACCTATATACTCAACGAATTTTTGATCTAAAGACTTTAATATGTATGTAGGATATTCAGACATGTGGAAAACTTTTTAATCCGTTTTCATTCGGAAAAAGTGCTGCGACGAGATGAAAATTAAAAAAATTGGTAAGTGGAAGACGTCGGATTTTATTCGTTTGCTAACTGTTTCACGAATGCGCATGCGTAAATTATTCACATTACAGATTACTTATGTTAAGAATAAATAGTTTCAAAACACCTTTTGAAGACCGTGTCACGCTGGTGTAATGGTTATCGTACTTGACTCACTGCCTCTAGGTTTTGCTTTCGATCTCAGCTCGAGTATTTTTTTACTTACAAGAAGTGAACTGTTTCGAAAAACATAACACTCGCATGCACCTATCTCAGTTTCTGTATTAATCTAATATATAAGCAGCTATATGTCTGTCTGCCTCCATATTTTCAAACTCTATCTCTTCCGAAACTAAAAGTCGCAGAGCAGTGCTAGGGGCCTCAAATGATTGGATTTTTTACGGACCGTTCTTTTCTGGATCTTTAGCCGGTTAAAATAGTTTTTAATGGGTCAAAATTGAAAAAAAATCGTTATACATTTTGTACATTCATCTTAGTTTATTTTAAATTTTTAATCAATTAATATACGTGTCACGTTGGTACAGTGGTAACGTCACCAGCTTTGAATGCTTCGGTTTCAATTGTAGCGGATGGCACCCAAATGCTTCTCTTTCTTTTTAAATCACGACTCTATAATAAATAATACATACAAAATCTGGACAAATTAAAGTATCACATTAAAACGTATCTTACGCCCGGGCAAAGCCAGCCGAACTCCCTTCCTCCACCAGTTATTATATAATAATTAGAGAGAAATAGAGTAGAGGAGAGAGAGGGGGAGCTCAGCCGAGTTGTATCAGGAATTCGTTTTGTGTTGTTTTTAATATAGTGTAACCACGAAATCGATTTATAGACTATATTAGGATTAACTATGATAATCTATTTTTTGGCCCTAGTCTATTATTTGAAGATATTATATGGTATTTGACATCTGTATTCGTTCCAATTGTCTGTGCCAACTTACAAAAAAGATGCTAAATAGTACACGACAGAAAATTATTACCCTAACCCTAACCCTAAACCCTAACCCTAACCCTTACCCTAACCCTAACCCTAAACCCTAACCCTAACCCTAACCCTAACCCTAACCCTAACGCTGTCACGGTGTTTGTATAATAATACCCCAAAAAGATGCTAAATAATACACGACAGAAAATTATTGTTCGATTATTGGAATAAAAGAATTGAAGTTATATTTACGTCTTTTCTTTTTTTTTATAATTTTCTTCCTTTTAAGATTGTAACGCTGCAAACATTGTCCTGCTTTTTATTGAAACCAACCGAGAGCTCTTTTTAGTATCCTCGTTGTTCCCTTAAGTGCAATTTTCTGGACCTCTTTTGTACTTGGTCCACCAGGAATATAAGTTAGGTAGGACTTCAGGTTCTTCTTCCTAAGCCCTGTAGCACCTATAATAACTGGTATGATTGATATCTCCCTAAGATTCCAGTTTCTTTTCATATCATACATGACACCTTGATATTTGGTCTGTTTCTCCCTTTCAGCTCTGTTCACACCGCCATCATTAGGGACACTCACTTCAACCGAGGTTGCAACTCTCTCTGACTTATTCCATATAACTATGTCAGGTTTCACAGCAGCATTTTCAAGGTAGGTGGCTGTAGGGATTACATGGTCGTAATGTATGGTATATAAGTTATTTCCAATTGTTCTTTCACGTTGATGTTCCCAGGATTTGCTGCTAGATTAGATGTTTAATTTAATGGCAAAGATGAGGATGAGGCTATTTGGCTTTTATCTGATTTCTGTGATCGCTTAAAAAATGCGAATGTTCTTATACGCCAAGTGCGCTACGCTTGAATGAATCCTTTTTTCTGCTGATGAATTATTATTATTATTATTATTATTATTATTATTATTATTATTATTATTATTTATTTATTTATTTATTTATTTATTTATTAGTTAGTTTTCCTTAAAGCGAATCGAGAGACCATTAATCATTTTACCGGTGAAAGTAGATCCGAAAATCGCCGGCACTGCACGATGCTTGCCGGTTACGTTGGTAAGGAGGGTGGCATTGTCTGAAGATCCTTTTGTCACGATCACCGCCTCTTGTTCCCTGAAAGAAGCAGTTGAAAGAAAGAAATTGGATGGAAATCTAAGCGACTGGAAATTATAAAAGGACGGGTGTTCGTAAGTTGCGTCGAGTTAAGTGCGTGTAATGCGATTTCTGGTGGGTGGGGTGACAGATTGAAAGATAGGTTGACGGACAGACAGAGGCGGGTGAAGAGTTGCGAGGGCGCTTCTGAAAAGAAGCCGGCGTTCTTGTGGAAATCCCCAGATTTGATGGCATGCGCGAATCAAACAAGTGAGTCTTTGAGATGTCAAAGAATTGGTAATGAGTTGGAATAAGGAAGCCGTAAAAGAAGTTCTGTGATCAGATTGTCTAAAGGATCTAAAGAAATTAAGTGCGGGAAGGAGGGAGAAAAAGGGCGAGATACTGATGAAGAGGAGGGAAGAGATGAAAACGAAAAGAAATGTAGAGAGTGAGAGAGTTATGGAATGATAGACGGAGAAAAAGATAGACAGAGATGTAGAGGGAACTGCAGAGAAGGGAAGGTAATAAGAGAGATGCAAAAATAGATGAGAGAGATACAGTGGGAGAGAGAGATGGGAAGATACAGAAGAAGAAAAAGATAAAGATAAAGAGAGAGAGGTGGAGGGAGAGGGAGAGAG
Source organism: Euprymna scolopes (assembly GCF_053919585.1). NCBI lineage: Eukaryota > Metazoa > Mollusca > Cephalopoda > Sepiida > Sepiolidae > Euprymna > Euprymna scolopes. The sequence goes on along the minus strand of NC_136506.1, from coordinate 84,762,226 downwards.
AGATGGATAACAGATATTGAATGCGAGATGGCGAAAGGGGCGCAGATATGTAGAGAGAACTGTAAAGGGAGATGGTTGGAGCGATGCCGAGATCGAAGGGAGAGGATACGAGAAATACAGATGGTGAAAAAGAAATGGAGAGAGATGAAAGAAGGAGAGAGATGCAGAGATAGGTAGGGAGGGAAGGTAAAAGATGTGAATGATGAGAGAGATGGAGATATGAAGAGGAGGATAAAGATGAAGATAGAGAGAGTGAGAGAGAGAGAGAGAGAGAGAAAGAGAGAGAGAAATATGGAATGCAAGATGGAGAAAAAAACACCAAGGGATGAAAATACAGAGAGAACCACAGAGAGGGAGATGGTGAGAGAGATGCAGAAATAGGTGGGAAGGAATAGAAAATTTGATGAGAGAGATGGAGAGATGAAGAGGAAGAGAGAAGTGAAGATAGATAGATAGATAGATAGAGAGACAGACAGACAGAGAGAGAGAGAAAGAGAGAGAGAGAGATGGAATGTGAGATAAAAATACGTGAGAGAAATGCAGAAATGGGTGGTAGAGAATAGAAGAGGTGCTTATTAGAGAGATAGAAAGATGAAGAGGAAAAATGAAAAGAGATGCGGATGATGAGAGATATGGAGAAATGAAAAAGAGGCTAGAGATGAAGATAGACAGAGATAGATAGATAGATAGAGAGAGAAAGACAGACAGACAGACAGACAGAGTCAGAGAAATAGAGAGTTGGAGTGAGAAGCATAAAAACGAATACTGCAAAACTAAACAATTCATTTTAATGAATGAATGATAGAATGTAATTAAAAGTCGGAAGGATTAAATAATAAAAGTCAAAAGAATCAATGAAATTTTAGGAACCTTAAAAATGCAATTTTATATTTTCCAAAAAATTAACATTTTTCAAAAAAGTCTAATGTTTTTAACATAAACTAGCAGGCCGCTCGGCGTTGCCTAGTCTAAAGATACTCTTAAATCTGGTATTTTAATTAATGCAAATGAAGTATTTATTATTACAGAGACAATTCTCTATCGATTATTATATTGAAAATTATATATAGCAGTGAGATAAAAACTAAAAAAGATTATATATGACTTAGGTGCCATCAATTAGAATCGAAATCAAAACATAGAATTCCCAACCCTCATTCCGCCGCCTTTGACCCAATACACCCACTGTAATCGTAACTCCCATCACTGATGATTCCTGAAAGAATAAAACACTAATGTCTGTAGGTATTAAAATACGTATGATAATAATTTATATATATATATGGAATTCTTTTTCAAAAAAAAAAAACTAATCATATGTATATATATATATATATATATATATATATATATATATATATATATATATATATATATATATGATTAGTTTTTTTTTGGAAAAAGAATTCCATATATATATATAAAAAACTAATCATATATATATATATATATATATATATATATATATATATATATATATTTTTATTTTTATTTTGTGTACAGAAAGTTGTTAGTTGAGACAGGTCATTGGTACCGTCGGTTTCAAGCCCGATAATAAGGCCCGTTTAAGGTATCCTTATCAAGCTCTCTTCAGCCAATATTCGTCTATCTTATAACCGGAAGTGTGAAGTATATATACCTCGCGAATCCACGTTCAAATCTCGTTTTGTTTAATCCCCCCCCCCTTTTTTTTTTTTTTTTTTTTTTATCTATCTATATCTATATATATATATATATATATATATATATATATCGGGTAATGTAATACCTAATTTTCAACTTTGAATTATTTAAATTTAAGATCTAATTTCGAAAAAATGTTTTTTTTATATGAATCGATTTTAATTTGAACCCCATTTAATTTTAAAATCTCTTTCCTTATGTATAAAAACTTCAAAATCTGTATTGGTATCGGTTAAAAACTTAAATTCGTTTAATTATATCGAACATTTAAAAATTTCCAAAAATACGTTTAAAGTTTTAAAAAATATATTTTTAATTATATCGAATCACGTTTAAAAATTTCAAAATACGTTTAAAAATTATTTTTTAAAAACCCAAATCTTTCAAGGTTTGGGGAAGTGAGTATTTATCTATCCTAAGTTATTTCCCTAGTTTATTAACATTATTATATTTTTCTATAGTTTTAAATTCGAAATAGATTATAAATTACATTTATAAAATACAATATATATATATATATGACATTAATTAAAAATCTATAATATAATTGCGATTAAAATCCAAGTTTACCGACTAATTATTTATGTATTTACAATTTTTTTCCTTATATATATATATATATATATATATAAACAACATCTAAGTGTTGTTCTTTTCATTGATCCAATTTATTAGGAGACCCTTCCTTCTATGTATGCAACTTTTCAAAGCTTCACTCCTCACATTTAAACATTTTATTTTTGGGTCATGAATGGACCGGAGGATGTAGTATTTCTCTGCGTTACAGAGTGAGCATTGACTTAATTCCGGGACGTAGGCTGGTCTATGCTCTATTTTTCTCCATTTTATGGAAAAGGGTGTATTTTTTTCTTTAAGCTCCCACACGCGGGTAGCTAATGCTGTATTCATCCTTGTTTTAGCTCTAAAGGAGCTCATATGTGCATAATATCTTTGTTTAAATTGGCCTTTTGTCATACCTATATATATTTCCGGTATATTTGTGGATTGTTCCGTTACTGTGGCCTCATAGACAAGGGATTCAGCTTTACAATTACCCTCCAATGGACAGCTATTTTTGGTCCTGCAAGAGCAGCCTGCGTTATCTATCTTTTTTGGTTCTTTGGATATTATCGACTTTATTGATGGAGCTGTCGAGTAACTAACTTTCACCGTGTTTCTATTAAAAAGTTTATGTAGTCTATGTGTTCTTGGAAAATGTTTGTCTAGAAGGCTAAGAAAACAATGCCCTACTCTAGTTTTAGTGTTCAATGAAAACGGAGGTAAGAACCAGATTATTTTCCGTTTCCTCTTTCGTTTTATATTTTCTTTATTCTGGGTTTGTTGAAATTTTATGTTTTCATTGAACCCACTTTGATGCAGTGCGTCATTATAATATGGTGCTGCTTTCTCGAACACTTCAGCGTTCGAAGAAAGCCGTGAAATCCTTTGGCTAATGTTCGCTACCATATTTTTAAACACTGTGGGTGGGTGGCATGAACCCTTATTTATATACATGAGTTTTTCATTTAGTTTGTGAAAGGGTTTGTGTATTTTCTTCTCGAGATCTAGAGTGGCATCTAAAAAATCTACTCTATCTAAATTTGTCTGTATTATTATTTTAAAGCCTAGTTCCTTAAAAAATTCAGTTAGGTCTTTTCTAAGCCTGTCTAGTGCACATCCATTGTAGTCACGCGATAGGCAAAGTCCATCATCTCTATATAATCCAAAAAAGTGATCTGGGAATTTATATTTCATGGTCTCCAGTAGAAAAAGTCCAACCAGATCGCAGATATCAGCACTGTCATACGCCCCCATCGCGACGTCAAAGGGGTCTTCGGGGTTTGATTTTTTGACCCACGTTTTATCGTCAAAAAATAAAAGGGTCTGTCGAGCTTGCATGATTGTTTCCTTATCGAGCTCACTTATCTTTCTATATTTTGATGCGAAGATCAACGATTTTTCTAGGATTTCCTTAGTGATTGAAGGGTAAAAATCGACGATATCCAGTTGTGTAAACTTACATTTGTGTGGTTCAGTTATGTTTTTAAACCAGTCCAGTACCGCGCTAGTGTCTGCCCACAAATTAAGATTTGATTTTCTTTTTATCTCTTTTACTATTTCTCTAAGTATAGACTTGCTAGCTAGACCGATTTCGCTTTTAGCCGGGTTTATTAACCTGCAGGTTGGCCTATTATTAAAATTTTCCTTGTGGTCTTTTAAAGTTATAAACACATTTTTCTTTGCTAACCTATTTACTCTGTATTCTATACCTAATTTTGTGGCAACTTCTGTAGCCTCTTGGTTAATAGATTTATAAGTATCTTTTCTTGCTACCTGGTATTTTTCTGTAATTGAGTTTAGTACAAGTTGTTTTTTCTGTTCCTTTTCCATTTTATATAAATTTTTCGTTTTATCTGAGAAACAATCGTCTCATTTTCTCTTTTTATTTTTTTGATATCAGCTGTCATTGTTTTTTGAAATTGATTTGATCTATGTTTAAATTCAAGCTTAGCGATAATGTCTAGTAAATCTTTTTCAAAATTTTCTAATTCTTCCACTTTACTCGGGTATTTTATAGATTTTAATCCAAAATTGTTTTTCACATTCTCTTGGATGTTTGTTTCGTTTATAACCTTCCATCTCATCCTCTGAATTACATCTTCAATTTTCGATAGTAGGATTCTTGTATACAGCTGGTTACTTGGTGTTGGTATATTTTTAGTGGAGTAATTTAAGGTATATTGTTCCATCTCCGGTTGTTTTTCGTCTATCTTATAACCGGAAGTGTGAAGTATATATACCTCGCGAATCCACGTTCAAATCTCGTTTTGTTTAATCCCCCCCCCCTTTTTTTTTTTTTTTTTTTTATCTATCTATATCTATATATATATATATATATATATATATATATATATATATATATATATATATATATCGGGTAATGTAATACCTAATTTTCAACTTTGAATTATTTAAATTTAAGATCTAATTTCGAAAAAATGTTTTTTTTATATGAATCGATTTTAATTTGAACCCCATTTAATTTTAAAATCTCTTTCCTTATGTATAAAAACTTCAAAATCTGTATTGGTATCGGTTAAAAACTTAAATTCGTTTAATTATATCGAACATTTAAAAATTTCCAAAAATACGTTTAAAGTTTTGTGGTGGTTGAGCACTATCGGGAAAGAACACCACAAAACAGGAAGTAAAGACCACCTTCTTTAAACAACTTTCTGTACACAAAATATAAGTACGCTCTTAAAATTTGGATTTTCCTTTTAATTGAGCACTCTGCTGGAATTCTTTTTCCAAAAAAACTAATCATATTCGCCCCCACCAGGAATTTACGGTAAATACCAATAGCCTAGTGGTTGAGCACTATCGGGAAAGAACACCACAAAACAGGAAGTAAAGACCACCTTCTTTAAACAACTTTCTGTACACAAAATATAAGTACGCTCTTAAAATTTGGATTTTCCTTTTAATTGAGCACTCTGCTGGAATTCTTTTTCCAAAAAAACTAATCATATATATATATATATATATATATATAATTAGTTTTTTTTTTAAAAAGAATTCCAGCAGAGTGCTCAATTAAAACGAAAATCCAAATTTTAAGAGCGTATTTATATTTTGTGTACAGAAAGTTGTTAGTTGAGACAGATCATTAGTACCGTCGGTTTCAAGCCCTATATTGCTTGAAACCGACGGTACCAATGATCTGTCTCAACTAACAACTTTCTGTACACAATATATATATATACATATATATATATATATATATATATATATATACATATATATATATATATATATATATATATATATTACTATACTGTATTCTTTATCTTGCATACGATAAAATTTCTATATTGGATATTTAACTTTTTTTAAATCATAAATTTTAAATTCCTAAATTATGATTTATTTGATCTATCTAGTATATTGAGCAATTTTATTTAGCTGGGATAGTCTTATATAAAATATTACCTCCAATAATATTTTGTAAGATCGATAATCACTGGATTTGCACACCAGTAGATTTATTGTATTTCATTATTCTGAATAATTATATATATATATATATATATATATATATATATATATATATATATATATATATATATATATATATATTCACTCCAAACAAGGCATATTGCCACTTTGATGTAGGGGGCTACTACCAGGAATATAAGCTACAGGCTTACTATGAAAGGAGTTGGGCAGAAAGATGTCTGTTCACGTTACCCTTGAACCTGTGCACGTTAGTATGGTTGGGGAAACAGGGACCCGGAAGGGAGTTCGAAAGTCTAACTGTTCTGGGAAAGAAACTACTTGAGTAGAAATCTCTCTTACATCTAGGGATCTCTTTTGTGAAAGGGTGGGATTAAGCTGCTTGTCGAGTTTGTCGGGATTGTCGTGGGTGTTTACGTTGAGGGGGTACAAGTGCTTGCAGTTCGTCGGAGCATTCACCATTAAAATACTTGTAGAACAGGTAGAGGGATGCAACATTTCGTCGATGAGACAGAGGCTGAAGCTTAGATGACAGTTCAGGACCTATCAGGTTGACGACTCTCTTTTGAACCTCATCTAGGAGGGAGAGACTAGTAACAGATGCACCAGCCCAAATGTGACAACAATACTCCATACAAGGTGGCCTTATAGAGAAACAGGATACTTTCGGGCGTTAGTAGCTTTCTAGCACGGTAGAGAAAGAGAACTGTTCAAATAAATTTAAAAGTGAAAAACCGCAAGTACCTTCTTTTAGAATAATAGCCGTGCAGAAGTAGTTTATTATCTGTGTATCTAGCTATTTGTTCTTTTATCTATCTATCTATCTATCTATCTATCGAAATTTAAGACTTATGACGTGAAATGGTTAAATTTCAAATCAAAAGATTTTTATTATTCTATGTAAGACAAAGAATACATTTGAAATATTATAACTCCTTATCCTATAGGATTTCGATGTCTACCATCTCTTCAGAGGAGAAAATATTAGCAAATAATTATAATGGTGATAATCTTATTTGCTAAAGTCAGTGAAACATGGAAAATCACAACCAAAAGTTGTTTAAGTATTTAAATATCATAGAGTAAGGGAAGTTAATGAAAATGATATAAAAATTCACATCCAAATTGCATGGTAAAATCCGAAGTGAATATCTTTAATAGGAGTGAAGTAAAGTGATCCAATCTGTATTTTGAGTAATCTATATAACAAGGTATTAGTCTGAAGTAGGCATTTTCCTGGAGAAATTTATCTATATATCTATAAAAATGAAAGTGTCTATCTGTCTGTGTATGTGTATGTGTGTCTGTCTGTGTACATTTCCCTACGCAATAACTCTGTCAATTTTCAGTCTACAGACTCGAAATGTGATATACAGGGTATTGAGATTTGGGAAAATCTTTGCAATCCGTGTTCAGCCAGAAATTCGGCTATTAAGGGGTCAACGTTCAAAGATTTGATTTTTGAGAACTCTACCGAACTCCTCTGCCAATTTTGGGCCTAAACACTTGAAAATTTAGATATAAGTTACTTGGATATGGATCTAACTTAATAACTTTATTTGAGCCCAAAACAATAAATGTTAATGGGACATAATAGGGGTTAAAGTTAAAAAATGTTTTTACATCTGTGGTCGCTACCAAATTACTCAGACAATTTCTGGTCTAAACACTTGAAATTTTACATAAAGCGTATTAAGAGATAGGACAAGCCTTTTCATTGGTTTGGGTCGAAATTTTAGTTATCAATATATAAATATATGTATGTATGTATGTTTGCATGTCTGCCTTAAACTTTCGACAGAGGCAACGGATTTTTACAAAATATGTATCGTTTTGAAGTTCGACAAATATCGAACAATTGGCTAAAAACATTAATATCTTTACCTTCAACTGGGCACTTTTCTACAGGGGGGGTCGCTTTTTTCCCCGATATTTTCGAAAGTCATCCTATCCTTTTGATTGTCTATCTTTAATTAAAACCTACGTCCATTCCAGTTTGGCGGTGGTCGTAACAGCAAAGACGTCATGATTTTCCTCTCTTGCGGTACGGGTTCAAGCCTGCCTTCCTACTACCACTTCTTTTTTTTTTTTTTTGCTCAACATACACCTCCAAACACCCGGGCAACGCCGGGCTGAAATGCTTGTATAATGTATAATAATTTATTTGCTCTGTCTTGTATATCGAGCAATTTTTATTTAGCTGGCATAGTAAGTATAGAATATTACTGCCAATAATATTTTGTAAGGCCTATAATCACAGGTTTCCATACCAGTTGATTGTTTGATAATTTTACTATATCATATAATTATCTATCTATCTATCTATCTATCTATCTATCTATCTATCTATCTATCTAGCGATGAGTGGACAACAGAGATTTGTTAAACTTTGTTAAACTCTGCAACTGGTCAGTTTGTACCGAAAAGTATCTGAAAATATAAATATAAATACGAATGTAGATAATAACAACAACAGCAGGAGCAGTAGTAGTAGTAGTAGTAGTAGTAGTAGTAGTAGTAGTAGTAGTAGTAGTCCTGGCAAAAAACGATAAAAGACAAAGAGAAATTGGAACCAAGGGGACTATTGAGACTACACAACGACGGCAATGATGAAAACAGCCCAAATGTTACGGAAAATTCTTGAACGCAGAAAGTTGGTTTATCATGAACATCACCAACAAACGCTAAACCGCCACAAATACTTTTTAATAGAAAACAACACAAACCAGACAGTAGTGAAAACTGCCAGAGTTCCAATAATTTACGGCTCGCAAAGGCCCACCCTGCAAAGCCCCACCCCACAACATTTCACCAAAACACACAAATACAGACATACACACACGCATGTGATGACACCAGCCTCGACTAAAATCGCACCAAAATTTTCGTGAAGAATCAGGAAGATGAAAAGACCGTAAAGAGAAAACACCAACTGTAGCAGATTTGGATTCTACAAGGGGAAAAGGCCAGGTATGTAGCTAGTTTGGTTATACAGCTTGCATAGCCAAACTAAAATGAAACAAATTGATATTTTAATAAACAATATGAACACGTGAAGCATGCATGGTCACCCATGAGTGCACAGTGAACGAGACATAAAAAATGACTAAGTTCAGCATCTGCCCCCCCTTATTTAGCCCCAAAAGTCCAAAGAGGACATCAAATCCTGGTGAAAATAAACAGACGGTCCTGTTTTAGGACTTAACATATATAAATTAAAAAAAAAAAAATAATAATAATGGTTATCCATCATTTTAGCCCCAAAAGTCCCCAAGGCCTTAACATATTTACATTTAAGTTCAGCGCCATGCAAAACTGCTAAATAGACATACACAGAAAATTTTGTAAAATAGTCACAAAAATGGAGTGTTTTTATTAGCCCTAAAAGAACTCCTGGAGTTATCACGTAGCATAGACGTACAAAATTATATAGAAATCAGTTAGTTACAACTTTTTAGAAAGGTTTATAAAAATCCAACGCATCAATTCTTTTTTATAAAGCACAAAAGTGTGAATTTTAGCAATTTTAACCCGAAAGGTAACCCTGGGGGGGGGGGACAATCGGAATTTTCCAAGAAAATCCCTTCTGTTACTTTTTTTTACTCATATCATGTTTAATGTTTGTGCAAAATTTAAAAAAAAAATCCAAGATGTAGTTATTGAGAAAAGTGCGGACAGACCAGCGAACGAACGGGAAAAGGTAAATTTACAGGTCCACGTCCGTTTGTAGAGGGGGATAATAACTATACAACACTTCTTGTCAACCTGTTATATATATATATATATGTATATATATATATATATATATATATATATACATACATATATATATATATATATATGGTTTATATATAGATATGGTTTATATATATATATATATGGTTTATATATATATATATATGGTTTATATATATATATATATATATATATATATATATATGGTTTATATATATATATGGTTTATATATATATATGGTTTATATATATATATATATATATATATATATATATATATATATATATGGTTTATATATATATATATATACATATATATATATATATATATAAACCAAAAGCTTCTGTAAACTTAAAGCGAATATAAATATTCATATTTATATAAAAATCCCAACCTAATAAAAAAGCCTAATACAACCAAGATAGGAAACAGAGTTTGTTATAGAAGAACACAAATTTAAGACTGTACATTATATTTGACGTGAATTTATTGTTCAACAAGATACTGAAATAAGAAATAGTAAGATTTCCTTCATCCGTGGTGTTTCAAAGAATGCGTTCTTTTCATCAGGGGAAACATATTAGCAAATGAATATTATAGTAAAGCAATGGATTTGCTGGTACAGGCATTAATTAAAACAGCATCACATGAAAACTAGTTATAAATGCAGAAAAAAAATTTAGTGCAAATAGTTCATAAAATGTGGAAAACAAATAAAAAAATAAAAGGATGGATTACAAGTATTTAAATCCAGATAAAAATTATTTTCAAAACGAAATGATGACAAAAGTCATTGTTCATGCATGAAGAAACATATATTCAAAATTAAAATATCACGGTGGAGACGTTCGTTGAGTTTTCTCCAAGGTTTTATTTTCTACACTTTCAGATCGTATTTTATGTATTTATATATGTATTTTTGGATTCTTTATTTACTTTTGCTATCACCTTTGATGTGGCCCCCACTTGAAGACCATAACCATGGCCGGAAACTTCGTTTAGCCATGCCCTCAAGCATTATTGCCAACCTAATAAAAAATTAAAAAAATAAAAGACCAAAATCTTAAATTAATTTGCTTTGCTTGCTATATCGCCCCCACCCCCCTTCACTTCCTCATGCAATTTTCTTCTACAGTTATTGTATACTGAGCTTTACTTTGCTCTGGAATATCACCCCCCCCTATATATATATATATATATATATATATATATATATATATATATATATATATATATATATATATATATACAGGTTCCGGTGTATTCTTTAGTGTAATGATTCCAGAAAGCGAAGAATATGGCAACTATTTTTACTGGAGGGGGGTTGTAAACAGTTGCTATATTCATCGCTTTCTGGGGCCCCACCTTAAAAACTTCACTTGAACTTGTATGAATATATTCTTATATTTTATTTTTATTTTTTACCTTTTAACCTATATTTTCGAACCAATAAAATATGCCTAAATTTGCTTGCATACGTATACATAGTGTCCTGGCAGGCCAGCTTTAGTTTTGCTGCTTTGAGATGAATTTTGCTTAAGGTTTTTTTGCTTGGTTGTCTCCCATGTGGGCTTGCGAAGCCAGTAACATATATATATATATATATATATATATATATATATATATATATATATATATATATATATATATATATATATATATATATATATATACACACACACAGGTTCCGGTGAAGTCTTTAGTGTAATGGTTCCAGGAGAATATGGCAACTATTTTTACTTTATTTATTTATTTATTTATTTATTTATTTTGGGGGGGGGATTTGTAAACAGTTGCTATATCCATCGCTTTTTGGGACCCACTTTAAAGACTTCACTGGAACTTGTATGAATATATTTTTATTTTTTTTATTTTATTTTAATTTATTTTATTTTTTATTTTATTATATTTTTATTTTTTTTATTTTTATTTATTTTTTTTAAATTATTTTTATTTTTATTTTTTTATTTTTATTTTATTTTCATTTTTATTTTTATTTATTTATTTATTTTTTTTTTTTTTTTACTTTTGACCATTTTGGAACATTTAAAATTTTTCAAATCGGAATTTAAAAATACTTTTGGGTTTTATTTTTTTTACTTTCATATTGTTTAATTTATAAACATATTTTTTATATTCCTTTTTTTTATTTTTGCTATCACTTTTGCTTCTTTCCCCACTTTCTTATCTATCTTCCCTATCGTTTCCTTTCTTATTTAATTATTTGTATTTCTTTAATGATCTCCATTATTTCATAGTGGCATATGTATAATTTTTACTATTACCTACATACATACTACTTCCCCGGTTTACTCTTATATATTGTGCCTACTTTTGATTACTTTAATTATTTTTATCATATTATCCTATTCCTTAATACTCATTTTATATCTAAGTGCTACTAAGCCAATTTTTATCTATATTTGTATTTTGTATAATTCCGGGCCTTCTCTTCTGGTGAGAAGCATATAGCTTCGAGATGCCATGGTTTAAAAAGGTTTATTTTTTCTTAATTTTCCCTTTTACTTTTCCTTATTGTTCTGATGATATAATATAGTTATATGTAACTTTTTCCCTCATTTTTCATTTAATATACATGTATATATATATATATATATATATATATATATATATATATATATATATATATATAATCAGCATAGTTTTTCTTATTTCGACGTGAAGGTCACTTCTATTACACTGAATGCTTAACCTTGTGGGTGCCGTCAATATAGTTGTCAATACTGACATGGACATAGCCAACATACTGGTTATCGTAGACAACCTGGTTCCAACCAGTGTCATATTCGCTGCCGTGTTAATATATTTGCCATATTCTGTAGCCTAACGTGCATGTATGTACAGATACATTTGTTTTTCTGTCCATATTTACAACGGCGTTTTCCGGAAACACCCGAGTCTGCAATTAGTCGTTTCCAGTGCAATAACCCTCTGACCTTTGGTACGCGAATTGGATTGCTCCGATTCCTTCCGCCGTTTGCCTAATTTGTCCACTAGAAGGATCTGCCCCTTTCTGAAGGGCAGCTCTAGTCAAGTGGTGGTGGTTTGGGGGGAGGGGCGTCGTACCGCGAATCGCACACGTGATATATCGCGGGTTTTTACGCCACTTGCTTGCGATTATTGGAGAAAGCGCTCGTCGCTCGCAGACACGTTTTTGGTAAAACAGGAACGATCATTTACCACGTACACGGAACTGATCTTCTGTGAAATTAATGAGGCTTAAATTTCAAATCTCCCACCCCCTTCGTAATCTCGCACGGGGCACGAGGGTCAATGCAGAATTGGGCCGATAGGAAAAAAAAAAAGGTCTGAGATGTGAAGACGCCATCGATAATCGCGAAACTAATCATTATCTATCAGTGCATTCAGAGATGAAAATTTTATTTCGAACTTAAGCATGACAGACCAACAAAAATGGTATTTGCGACTGAAACATGACAGACCAATGAAATACTATTTTGAGTTGCATAACAGACTAACTAAAAAAAATCTCATTTAAAATTATGTATGATGGACATACAAAAATGTTATTTTAAACTCGATAAACGAAAAAATCCGATTAAAGAAGGGAGTCCTATTTTAACTAAAGTAAACACTTGTATACAAGCTAACATCGCAAGTAAATTTAACAAATTTTATCACCGCAGAAACAGAAATGCCCAGTTTATAAAATCAACTGTATATGCTTGTGTACGACAGTGACACATTCGATACCAAAAATTCTACTTTAAATTTATGGATCGACGAATAAACTGTTTTAAATTATGCATGTAAGACTAATGAAAATGCTATATAACACATTACAGACGAACGGAAATACTAATTTAAATGAATGGAATAGCCCTTATCCCTGAGTGGCTTCCGGGCCTTGATAAGTGGTGACCTCCTTGTAAAAAGAAATGCAAATACAATTTAAGATTGAAACATACTTACTAACGAAATTCTATTTTAAACTTACGAATAACAGACTAATAAAAATCCCACTTTAAACTCATGCATTACAGACCAAAAACGTGCTATTTAAAACTTATGCATGACAAACTAAAAGATATTCTATTTTGAATTTATAAATAACAGATCGCAGCAAATGCTATTAAAAATTTAAAAACATAATAAACAAAGGAAAAATTAAATTTCAACCTTATGCATTAATGATGAACGAAATATTAATTTTTTTTTTAATATTTAAAACTGAAGTTGATAGACGCAAAAAAAAATGCTATTTCAAACTGATGCACAACAGATCAATAAAAATTATATTCATATTTATGCATGACAGACTAAAGAAAAGGCCGTTTACAGAAATGCACGATAGATCAATAAAAATTAAATTCATATTTATGCATGACAGACTAAATAAAATTCCATTTCACACTAAAGCACGACAGATCAATAAAATTATATTTATATTTATGCATGACAGACTGAAGAAAATGCCGTTTCAAAAGAATGCATGGCAGACCAATAAAATTATATTTATATTTATATTTATATTTATGCATGACAGACTAAAGAAAATTCCATTTCACACCAATGCACGACAGACCAATAAAAATTATATTCATATTTATGCATGACAGACTAAAGAAAATTCCGTTTCACACTAATGCATGACAGAATAATAAAAAATTATATTCATATTTATGCATGACAGACTAAATAAAATTCTGTTTCACACCAATGCATGACAGAATAATAAAAAATTATATTCATATTTATGCATGACAGACTAAAGAAAATTCCGTTTCACACAATGCACGACAGACCAATAAAAATTATATTCATATTTATGCATGACAGACTAAAGAAAATTCCGTTTCACACAATGCACGACAGACCAATAAAAATTATATTCATATTTATGCATGACAGACTAAAGAAAAGGCCGTTTCACACTAAAGCACGACAGATCAATAAAATTATATTTATGTTTATGCATGACAGACTGAAGAAAATGCCGTTTCAAAAGAATGCATGGCAGACCAATAAAATTATATTTATATTTATATTTATGCATGACAGACTAAAGAAAATTCTGTTTCAAACCAATGCCCGACAGACCAATAAAAATTAAATTCATATTTATGCATGACAGACTAAATAAAATTCCATTTCACACTAAAGCACGACAGATCAATAAAATTATATTCATATTTATGCATGACAGACTAAAGAAAATTCCGTTTCACACAATGCACGACAGACCAATAAAAATTATATTCATATTTATGCATGACAGACTAAAGAAAATTCCGTTTCACACAATGCACGACAGACCAATAAAAATTATATTCATATTTATGCATGACAGACTAAAGAAAAGGCCGTTTCACACTAAAGCACGACAGATCAATAAAATTATATTTATATTTATGCATGACAGACTGAAGAAAATGCCGTTTCAAAAGAATGCATGGCAGACCAATAAAATTATATTTATATTTATATTTATGCATGACAGACTAAAGAAAATTCCGTTTCACACAATGCACGACAGACCAATAAAAATTATATTCATATTTATGCATGACAGACTAAAGAAAATTCCGTTTCACACCAATGCATGACAGACCAATAAAAATTATATTCATATTTATGCATGACAGACTAAAGAAAATTCCGTTTCACACAATGCACGACAGACCAATAAAAATTATATTCATATTTATGCATGACAGACTAAAGAAAATTCCGTTTCACACAATGCACGACAGACCAATAAAATTATATTCATATTTATGCATGACAGACTAAAGAAAATTCCGTTTCACACAATGCACGACAGACCAATAAAAATTATATTCATATTTATGCATGACAGACTAAAGAAAATTCCGTTTCACACAATGCACGACAGACCAATAAAAATTATATTATATTTATGCATGACAGACTAAAGAAAATTCCGTTTCATACCAATGCCCGACAGACGAATAAAATTATATTCATATTTATGCATGACAGACTAAAGAAAATTCCGTTTCACACCAATGCCCGACAGACGAATAAAATTATATTCATATTTATACATGACAGACTGAAGAAAATTCTGTTTCACACCAATGCACGACAGACCAATAAAAAATTATATTCATATTTATACATGACAGACTAAAGAAAATTCCGTTTCACACAATGCACGACAGACCAATAAAAATTATATTTATATTTATGCATGACAGACTAAAGAAAATTCCGTTTCATACCAATGCCCGACAGACGAATAAAATTATATTCATATTTATGCATGACAGACTAAAGAAAATTCCGTTTCACACAATGCACGACAGACCAATAAAAATTATATTTATATTTATGCATGACAGACTAAAGAAAATTCCGTTTCATACCAATGCCCGACAGACGAATAAAATTATATTCATATTTATGCATGACAGACTAAAGAAAATTCCGTTTCACACCAATGCCCGACAGACGAATAAAATTATATTCATATTTATACATGACAGACTGAAGAAAATTCCGTTTCACACCAATGCCCGACAGACGAATAAAATTATATTCATATTTATACATGACAGACTGAAGAAAATTCTGTTTCACACCAATGCACGACAGACCAATAAAAAATTATATTCATATTTATACATGACAGACTAAAGAAAATTCCGTTTCACACAATGCACGACAGACCAATAAAAATTATATTTATATTTATGCATGACAGACTAAAGAAAATTCCGTTTCAAACCAATGCCCGACAGACGAATAAAATTATATTCATATTTATGCATGACAGACTAAAGAAAATTCCGTTTCACACCAATGCCCGACAGACGAATAAAATTATATTCATATTTATACATGACAGACTGAAGAAAATTCCGTTTCACACCAATGCACGACAGACCAATAAAATTATATTCATATTTATGCATGACAGACTGAAGAAAAGGCCGTTTCAAACTATAACACGACAAATCGACGAAAATGTCTGCTTCCAATTCATGCACAACGAACCAACATATATGCTATTCGTTTTTATAAATAAAATGTAGCTGTATGGATATCTGTGTTAATATTTAACTGATAAACTCTTTAACTACGAGTCACCTAACACTGAAATTAACAGAAAATAGTCGTCATACACTAACGATGGTTTATAACGAGTAAAATCTTTGTTTGGATGGATAAAACTGCTTTCAAGCATATATTGGCAAGTTGAAATAAAAAATCTTCACTTTAACTTGCTGACATATTTCTATTTCTTTCTAAGCATGCTTAAATTCAATTCTACCATTAATAGCAATGGCCAAGAACACATTACCTAAAAGAACTTCCTTTAAACTCCTCGGTCTAACGTTTACAGGGAACATGAACTGGAATAGATACATTGAGAGCATTGCCAAGGCTGCTGCAAAGAAGGTGGGCTCTCTCTACCGTGCTAGAAAACTACTAACGCCTGAAAGTATCCTGTACCTCTATAAGGCCATCATTCGCCCATGTATAGTTTACTGTTGTCACATCTGGGCTGGTGTAGCTGCTGCTGGTCTCTCACTCGGTGGCAGGGTTCAAAAGAGAGTCCCCAATCTGATAGGTCCTGAACTGTCATCTAATCTTCTGCCTCTGTCCCACCGACGAAATGTTGCATCCCTCTGCCTGTTCTACAAGTACTTTAATGGTGAATGCTCTGACGAACTACAAGCACTTGTACCCCCTCGACGTGACTACCCACAACAAACCCGAAAAGCAGCTAAGTTTCACCCCTCCACAGTAGAGATCCCTAGGTGTAAGAAAGCTTTTTACTCCAATGGTTTCTTCCCGAGAATTGCTAGACTTTGGAACTCCCTTCTGTGATTCTGCTTTCCCAACTGTACTTATATGCAGAAGTTTAAGTGTAATGTGAACAAACATCTTGCTACTCATCTGCCTTCATAATGCCCCTGAAACTTATGTCCCCGATAGTAGACCCCTCTTCAAAGTGGCACTGTGACTTGTTTGGGGTGAAAATTTATTTAAAAAAAGGGCATAACAAACCAACCAAAATATTATTTCAAGCTAAAGTATGACAGACCGACGAAAATGCTATTTAAAACAGTAGCAAGATAGACCAATCAAATTTCTTGTATTATTTGGATTCATCTGACTACTGTTCTCATCTTGAGTGTGATTTGCATCTTGAGTTTCGGTCGATGTAACCTCCGACCTTCTTCAGGTGTATCTTGTCGAACTCAAGAATTTGGACAGAATTTTGAGAATCCAAATATTGCGATTACCAAATATGTAACTCAAAAATTAAGTAACATCAATGGAAATGCTATTTCAAGCTTATGCATGACAAACCAACAAATGTTATTTCAAACTTATGCATGAAAAAAAAAAACAACAGAAATCCTTATTTATTTATTTGAGAACTGTTATCCTCATTTTCATAATTGTTGTTGTTTTATCATGTTTCGGCCAACAATTTCTCTGAACTTTTTTAGGCGGGGGTTAATCGCGATGGGATAGAAATGCTGAGGTTCTTTAACTGTATCCTCAATAATTACTGCCTTCCATAGTTGTTGTCGTCTCACCACGTTTTAAAAAACTAATCTTTTAGCCTGCTTTGGGTAGGATTGAAACCGCTATCTTCAAACAATGCTCACCTGGAATCGTAGAGATTAACGCCTCTATCCACTGTGCTACGGGCCCCGAAGGGCGATCAAAGTTGGATTTTTTGGTCTTATAAATCCAAGTTTTCGTTCTTATCGTCGTGTCTGTACGGAATGGCATTATACATTTTTTTATTTATTTATTGGAATTATTTATTTATTTATTTGCGGACTGATATCCTTGTTTCGGCCAACTATTCCCCTGGCCTTCTTCGGGCGGTTATTAGATATAATTTAAAACTAAGTGAATTTTTAATAACATTGCAAGATATTAAATTAATATAATTTTATACAAAGTAATGTTTAATAATATTATAAAACATTACATAAATATCACTTTATACTTAGTGATTTTTAAATAATATTGTAAAATCTATCTATATATCAATAAATGTGAACGTGTCTGTGCGTCTGTCTGTCTGTCTATTTGTCTGTCTGTCTGCCTGCATGTGTGTCTGTGTACATTTCCCCACGCAACAACTCTGTCAATTTTTAGTCTACAGACTCGAAATTTGATATACAGAGTACTGAGATTTGGGAAAATCTTTGTGATCGGTTTTCAGCCAGAAATTTGTCAGTTAAGGGGTCAAAGTTATATGATTTGACCTTTGATAACTCTACCAAACTCCCCCCGACAATTTTGGGTATAAACACTTGAAATTTTAGATATAGGTTCCTTGGACATAGATCTAACTTAATAACTCGATTTGAGCCCAAAACAATACATTTAAAGGGGTCATAATAGAAGTCAAAGTTAAAAAATTGACCTTTTTTTTTGCTCAGCATACACCTCCAAACACACAGGCAACGCCGGGCACCCATGCTAGTATATCTATAAAAGTGAAAGTGTCTGTGTGTGTGTGTGTGTGTGTGTGTGTGTGTGTGTGTGTGTGTGTGTACATTTCCCTACGCAATAACTTTAATAATTTTGAGTCTACGGACTCGAAATTTGAAATATAGGGTACTGAGATTTGGAAAAATCTTTGTAATCTATTTTCGGTGAGAAATTTGGCTGTTAAGGGGTCAAAATTCAACGATATGACCTTGGAGAACTCTACTAAACTCCTCCCCCAATTTTGGGTCTAAACACTTGAAATTTTAGATATAGATTCCTTGGACATGGAGCTAACTTAATAACTTGATTTGAGCCCAAAACAATAAATCTTACGGGGTCATAAGAGAGTCAAAATTAAAACAAATTTGATCTCTGCGGTCTCTCTCAAATTACTCAGACAATATCTGGTCTAAACATTTGAAATTTTATGTAAAGAGTATTCAGAGATAGGGCAAGCTTTTTAATCGGCTTGGGTCGAAAATTTGAGTTACCAATATATAAATGTATGTATGTATGTTTGCATGTCTGTCTTAAACTTTCGACGGAGGCACAGGTTTTTACAAGATTAGTATCGTTTTGAAGCTCGACTCTTCAGACGATAAATATCGAAAAATTGGCTAAAACATCAATATCTTCACCTTCAACTGGGCACTTTTCAACATGAGGGGTACCTTTTTTCGCCGATATTTTCGAAAGTCATCCTCTCCTTTCGATTGTCTAGCCTTAATAAAAACCTACGTCACTTCCGGTGTGGCGGTAGTCGTAACAGCAAAGACGTCAGGTTTTTTTCCTCCTTTCTTTTCCTTCTTTGCAGTACGGGTCAAGCCTGCCTTCCTACTACCACATTTTTTTTTGCTCAACATCCACCTCCAAACACCCGGGTAACGTATGGCACCCATGCTCGTATTAAATAAATATAAGGTGAAAGTGCGCTAGTTGCCCACCGGAAGAAGAATTATATTTAAAATGTTGCTTATTAGGGTTTACTTTTTCAAAAGACTGATTACACAGGACGAAACCTTGGTCCATCACTATCACCCAGAGACCAAAGCCCAG
>NC_136506.1:84717263-84734763 GCF_053919585.1 Euprymna scolopes | reverse complement strand
TCAGTTTGAAGAAATATGGTATAATAAAATTATGGGGTGTTCGTTCGCACTTGACCTCCATAGAATGGAAATATGTCACAAAGTTTAACAAGGTTTTTTTTTTTAATATAGATCCACAGAATATTGTGATAAATGTTTCAGTTTGGACAGGAATGGTATAATAAATTATGGGGTTTATCTATTTTATTTTTACTTTCATCATATTTTGCTGAGGTTTTGATACCCCCAAATTCGAAGCTATCTCTTTACAACCCTTCCTTTTCATAACCTATCATACTTTCATAAATCAGAGTCCATTTTGTGTAGGCTGTTTTTGAACCCAATCAACGACGGGTACTTTTGCTAGTATATATATATATATATATATATATATATATATATATATATATATATATATATATATAATTCAAATGGCTTTGGTCATTTCTTTAAAAACATTATTTTTGTAAGGTTAATTTGAGAATGTTAGAAAACCAAGGTTTTATCCTGTGTAATCAGTCTTTTGAAAAACTTTGACTCATCTTCTTGGTACATCTTCAAATTCATCCTCGACCACTCTACGCGTTTTCGCTTCTGGAATGGTGTGAGCCACCTGGGAATCCATCTGGCAGACACCTTATGCATATGCAAATGGTCATGAATGATAGTTTCCACAGACCCTGTACTAATCTTAACATCTTGGGCTATTTGGCGAATAGTAATGCGCCGATCTTCCAAATTGGCAGTCTCATCAATGGCAGAAGGGGGCGACCAGGTCTGGGAGCTGTTTCCACAGATTTCCGGCCATGTTTGAATTCACAATGCCAGCGTTTTACAAGGTCATATGATGGGGCATTATCACCATAAGTTTCTTTCATTTCATCAAAAGTCTCCTGTGGTGTGCTTCCTTTCAAATACAAAAGCCGGATACTGCTCGACATCGAACAGGCTCCATTTCACACCTGACCCAGTTCAAACACCTGTAAAACAGAAACCACAATTAGTTCAGAGCTGTAATTTACCACATAACCCGTAGATCTAAAACTCATTGCACATGCAAAATTTCAGCTAGATCAGACAGATGGAAGTGGGTCAGAGGCATTACTTATTGCACGCCCCTCGTTACGTGAGTTGCATATCAATAGAAAACTTTAAGTGAAACCTAAAACTCAGAGGTGACTTCAGATGGAAGTTTTAAATCTACACCATTTTCAGGCAAATATTCGCTGTCTCTTGGCTGGTGAGATTTCTACAAACTATTATTTCAAGTTTAATTTTAAATTTATGTGCTGATAAGCAAAATTCATAATTACCCATATCTGTTTTTCTCCGATGAGATGAGCCATTCATTTAAAATCCATAGATTAAGGAAAAAAAAATTTTTGTAAATCATTTCTGCTCCTTGTCTAACAATAAATTTTGTTGTGATTCTACATAATTTAATTTAGAATTTCCATTCATATTATTGCTCTATCTCGCATATTGAGCTATTTTATCTGCTTAGGATTGTCTTATGAATATTGATATAAATATTTATTTGCACTTTAGGTTTACAGTATTATACAATCTGTAATCCTGCGGTATTTTAGTATTTTATTTAATCATACACACACACACACACACACTCTCTCTCTCTCTCTCTCTCTCTCTCTCTCTCACACACACACACACACGCACACACACACACACACACACACACACACATATATATATATATATATATATATATATATATATATATATATATTGAGCTTAGAAATTTGGACAATGTCAAAACATTGTTAATTCACCGCCTACATAGCATCAGTCGAATAGCGCAACGGTTAGAAGCTCCGACTGTCGTTTGGGCGATCGGGTTTCGATCCTGGCTTGAGGTAGTTCCTTTCTGCGCACTGATGAGCTGTGAAATAGCGAAACAGTAGTGTATGCGGATGACTATATATATATATATATATATAATACTTTGCAAGAATGCGATATAGGTAAAATGTTTTCGCTTGTTTTCTTTTCCTTATAATGGAAATGGTTTCCATAATGTTTTATTGTTAAAGTGTTTTTTATTCAATAAGTCTGAAGAAACGCTGTTCTTTTGAAAATTTTCAAACGGCATAATGTTGGGATTTGTCCGAATAGTCTGGAAACAATTGTAACTAACAATGAAATACACTATTTGTTGCTATCAACCCATTCGTTGAAGTCTTGCTTTTTGTTAAAACTATATATATATATATATATATATATATATATATATATATATATATATATATATATATATATATATATATATATACGGATATTTATATATATATATATATATACGGATATATATATATACGGATATATATATATATATATACACACATATATATACACATATATATATACGGATATATATATATGTATATATATATATATTTAGATATATATATACACATATATATACATATATATATATATACAGACATATATATACGGATATATATATATATCTTTTATTCCGTCTGAATGGATCAAAAGGAATGGCAAATGCACTGTTCTGATAACTGAACATGCATTTATGACCTGAACGTTTCATCTCTTTGTTGCAGATATTGATAGTGTGAGATTCTTAGAAAGCAACCACTGTCATGCACGTGCGTTATAGAGGACAATGCCAATCAGAGGTGCATCGAACGTACACCAACCAAAGAAAATTACTTTTATGAATATTTTTAACAGCACAATGATAATTGGTATGAGTGCGGTTCGACAGCGGTTCTGTATAGTATAATATTTCAGAAAAAGTTATCGTTTATCAATCTTAATTCAAACGTGCGTTCAATTGAAGACGCTTGCAATTAAGATTCTGCTATGAAAATATATTTTTTAAAAAAGGTGAAAACTCTCAAACACATTCCACGGGTATATAAATTTTATAAATAATTCATTAGAGTTTTTTCTATCGTTTTTAATATCTTTTTTTTTTTTAAAACCTTAGTTTTAAAATTGTTATTTATCAGTCTATACTCTAAACTATTGCTTATACCTATGAATTAATTTTCATACACTGCTAATTCGTTTTTGTTTAGGCGGGCATTTCATGATTTTAAATCAGAAATGTTTGATTTTTGTCATTGCTATTAACTATTTCTTGGTCAAGTTGTTGTTTTTGTGCTATTATTACTATTATTACTATTCGTAGTAGTAGTAGTAGTAGTAGTAGTAGTAGCAGTGATAGTTGTTATTTTAGTAGTAATAATAATAGATATAATTGCAGTTGTAATTGGAAAACATATTTAATTATTAAACAAAAAGGAAGAAATGTTATCAAAATGCAGACATATAAATATTTGCTTTATTACTCGAATGTTGATTAAAATAAAAAAAGAATGACAATAATAATAATAAATTAAGTATATATATAATCATAAATAATCCTAAGTATATACTACTCATGATCATATACATATTTGAACGTTGTAATTAAATCTAAATTTTTATATAATTTTGGAAATGGAAGGATGTGATATTTTAAATTCGTAGTAATGTAGATAAAATATAAAATAACGCACTTTTGAAGTAAAACAATTAAAATCACATGAAATGAAACAAAATAAAAAGTAAAACTTATAATTCAGATGCATTAACTTTTTTTAAATACGTAAATGCTAAAACTTTTTTTTTAAACGTTGAAATTCATAATTGATTGTAATTAGCGTCGAATTGTAAAGTTGTAGTATCGGTTCAAACACACGCACACACACACACACACAAACACACATACACACACACTTACACGTTGCCCGGTCGTATATATATATATATATATATATATATATATATATATATAATATATATATATTCATCCACATACAGTACTGTTTCGCTGTATCACAGCTCATTATCAATGCGGCTAGACAGGCAACTACATTAAGCCAGGATCGAGACCCGACTGTCCGTACAACAGCCAAGGCTCCGAACCATTAAGCTAATCGGCAGCTGCTATGCGGGTAGTGAATTAACGATGTTAGACATCGTCTGAATACCTAAGCTCGATTTGTTTACACAAAGAGCATCGCTTTATACGCTAATAGTATATCGTATGTCACTTCCCAATATGCTCAACTCATTATAAGGAGCATTATATATATATATATATATATATATATATATATATATATATATATATTTATATGTGTGTGTATGTGTGTGTGTGTGTGCCGATCATGATGAATTTTGAAATATATATGGTCGTCAACTCGATAACTTAATATACACATTATTATTATAATGATTATTATTATGATTATGATTATTATGATTATTATGATGATTATTATTATTATTATTATTATTATTATTATTATTATTTGTAAATTTTACCATTTAGAGGCACCCTCTCGCACTCGAACTGAAAAAACTTTTACAATAATTTAGATACAAAACATATTATACAGAAATATTTCTCTGCATAAAATTTGAAATTATATCGAGTAATACATTTTAAAAGGATAACTGTCCACTCGTTAGCGTAATTGATATGTATGTTTAGTAAAATTCTAAACTGTTGAACACATTATAAATTATGACATATATATTCTAGACAACATGGTATTTAATATGGTTACATACGTTTTTTAAATTTTATTTAGGTTTTTGCAAAGTGTGTGTGTGTTTTTTTTTTTTGCTTTGTCTTTTGCTTTTACGAGGGACGTGCAATAAGTAATGCCCCTGACCCACTTCCCATAGCAGTAGAGCAACGAAACTTGGCACAGTTATTAGTCTTTCTCTACATAGGAAACACCATGAGTTATGCATTTCTCCCATCGTTTAATGCAGCTCTACAGACCGTTTTTGTAGAACACCCCAGGTTGGTCCTCCAACCACGACGTGACTTCAGAAATCAAGACTGCATCATCTTGGAAACGCTTTCCTTTCAAAAACAACTTCATGGCTGGGAAGAGGTGAAAGTCAGAGGGTGCAAGGTCAGGAGAGTAGGAGGATAGGGGAGGGAGGACGATGTAACCTCCGACCTTCTTCGGATGTATCTTGTCGAACTCGGAAATCTGAACGGAAATTTGAACGGAACCCTTTATTTACTTCATGGGGGCCGCATACTGTTGTTCAGTCAGCCATGAATGGATAAAGTCTTTAGTAATTCGCAATTTTATTTTTCGGTCGCCTACACTGAGAATTGAACCTTCAATCTTCAAGAAAATATCACTTTGACAATTGATTTTTCCATGTACACTAACCACTACGCCACGACTCCTTGCGGTCTGAGGCTACATCGGCGGAAACGTTGTGAAAATTACACTTAAGATGAGAATACTAGTCCAAAGAATCCAAATAATACGAATAACTAATCCTGATCTATAAAATTTAAGGATCGTCAGATTCCAAACTATTACTAATGTCGTGTGAAGGTAATATTATTTAATCGTTATGTCTAAAATTATTGGAAGCTCTAAAAGGTCTATATTCTGTTTCTCATAGTCTGTCGGTTCCATTTTTTTTTCTTTGAAAGTACTGGGTCAATCTGAAATTTTGTAATGACATGTGATTTTGATAAGGTGGTATCAGTACGATGCACATTTAAGGATCAATAGTGATTAATACAAGTTAGTCACCACAGTACCACATTTACTCTGAATGTTTGGCAACATATATATTAGAAGAAAAATAAGGCAAATGAGATGTTTACCTGATAATACAATCATGGGTAAACTTCAATCTAATATAAATATTAATATTAATATATTTATGTATTAATCCCAACCAAATAAAAAAAAGTTCAATACAAACACAATAGAGAGTAGAGTTAGAAATTAAGACTATAAATTAAAATGTAATATCGAATAATAAATTTAATTGTAAATTTTCACTCACAGTTTTAATTCCTTTTCTCTTATATATATATATATATATATATATATATATATATATATATATATATATATATATATATATATATATATATATATATATATATATATATATATAGGGTGTTTCAAAAGTCTTGGGAACGTAACGATTTTTAATAACTCAAAAACTATTAGGAGTTGAAAAATGAAATTGGTACCGTTGGAAAGGTTAAAGTTTCAAGTTTTGTGGGGAATCTTCAAAGTTGCTCAATATGAGCACCACTCGTCACACGGCAGACATCTAGTCGATAGTCCATTTCCTGCCAAACGCGTTCCAGCATCTTGATGTCAATGGTTCCCACAACTGCCGTTACTCGAGCCTTTAGTTCGTCAGTATCTCTTGGAAGGGGCGGCACATCATAGACTTGTTGCTTGACAAAGCCCCAAAGGAAAAAGTCACACGGTGTAAGATCTGGAGACCTAGGAGGCCAGGGCATGAGAACGTCATCACCTCGCCCAGATCTCCCAATCCATCTACCAGGCAGCCTTGTGTTAAGAAACTACCTCACTCTAAGACTCCAGTGTGGTGGTGCACCAATCTTGTTAAAAAATGAAGTCATCAGATTCTGCTTCTTTCAACTGAGCCATTAACCAGTCTTCCAGCATGTTGAGATAGGATTCACCAGTGATAGTTGCCTCTTCAAAGAAGAACGGTCCATAGACACATTTCTTGGAAATTGGACAAAACACGTTCACTTTTGGTGAATCTCGCTCGTGCTCAAGAAGTTCATGAGGATTCTCAGTACCCCATATGCGAGTGTTATGCTTGTTAATTTTTGCCATTCAGATGGAAGGTCGTCTCATCGCTAAAAACAAGCCGGTCATCAAAGCCGTTATCTTCCAACTTCTCTTGCATTGCAATGCAAAAGTCACGGCGAAGTGGCTTATCAGTGTTCTTCAACTTTTGGACCAACTTGAGCTTGTAAGGTACCATTTGCAGTCGTTTCCTTAAGACACGCCAGACAGTTGCTGGAACAAGCTGAAGTTCCCTGCTGGCTCTTCTCACTGATTTACGGGGGCTCCGCTGAAAGGCTGTCCGAACTTGCTCAACTGCATCTTCTGAAGTTGAAGGGCGACCTGCTCGCTTACTTGGGCACAAACACCCATCTTTCACAAATTTAGCATGCCATCTGACAATGGATTTCCTTTCAGGGGCTTCTTTTTTAAATTTCCTGCGAAATGCACGCTGAACACATGTCCTCGATTCAGTCTTTGTAAATTGGAGGACGCAAAATGCCTTGTCTTGTTTAGAGAACGCCATTACTGCACCTGGAAAGATAAAACGAAAATCATTAGTATGACCAAAAACTTGATTAAGCAAGCTTTAAAATGGCACCAGTTTCATGAGATATGCGCATTTGAATGTTCACAAGACTTTTGAAACACCCTGTATATATACATACATACATACATACATACATACACACACACACACACATATATATATATATATATATATATATATATATATATATATATATATATATAGCATAGTGTTTAATTGCCTGCGAAACAGATATCTTTATAATTTATTTAATATCTTAAATTAAAAATGGTCAACTTTTATGACGTGACCCAGCGTCGTTTAACCCCTAAAAAATCAAGACCTACTTTTGGGGGAGGGGTCTAATACGTTTAAACAGTCTTTATAAACAATATGAAAGAAGAAATTGTGAAAAAAAAACCCAGAAAATTATCATTTTAGCGTGGGGGATATAAATTTAACGTAAAATGAGCACTCACTTTTTGGCCACAAAACGTTCAACGGGGCATGTCATCTCTAGCAGTTTTTCAAGTTTGGCGATCGAGGGAGGGAGGCAAAACATGACAAATACAATTCTTTTCGTGGTGGGGGCGGGGATTATATTTGAAACATAAAATAACGATAAACTTAATTAATGTTTATGAGACCATTCTGTATTTTCACCTAACAATTTTACAAACAGAACGAACTCCAAAATATGAAAAATTCAATTTTTGGGGGTGGAGGGGGGATTACATTAGTAATATAAAATGACAAAAATTTTCATTCGATTTTTTGAATAAATTTTTGGTAGATTTTTTTTTTTTTTTTTTTGCGATCACATGGCCATTCGCTGCTATTTTTTTATTAAAACAAAAGTTGTAATGATTAATTTTTAATTATTTTGGGGGTGGGGAAACTTTATTTTCCGTTCTCAATATCCGGAGAATATTTTCTTCTTTTTGTAGCCCTTCGGCCGAAATATCTGGTGGAGAGGGTATTACGTCCTTTTTTTGGGGGGGAGGGGGGCGATTACATTTGCATCTTTTTATCCGTTCTTTTATTTTTAAAATTGTTGTGGGACTATCTGATTCCAGGTGTGTTTCAAACGGAATTTTATGTCAACTCAGGCAACGGTGGGTAGCCATGCTAGCATATATATATATATATATATATATATATATATATATATATATATATATATATATATATATATATATATATTTAAAAGTTTGATTTTGATTCATGTCCAGGTAACCTACATCTTAAATTTCAAGTGTTTACACCCAAAATTGAGGGAGGAGTTTGGTAGAGTCTGCAAAGGTCAACTCTTTTAAATTTGACCTCTTGGAGGCCAAATTTTCGCCCAAAAAAGATTAGAAAGCTTGCTGCATGTATGATTACCTTTTATGTCAAATTTCAAATATTTAGAACCCAGAATTCATAAATCAGAGTCCATTTTCTGTAGGCTGTTTTTGTACCCAGTCAATGACGAGTGCTTTTGCCAGTATATATATATACCTAAATGTTATTCATGTTGCTTTATATTTGAGTCAATTCACATGGCTTAAATTCTAATTGATATATGTACATTACCATTGGTTAATTGGTTTTAAATATATATTAAACATTCGGAATTATCCTTTTCTTATATATATATCAGCAAAAGTACCCGTCGTTGACTGGGTTCAAAAACAGCCTACAGAAAATGGACTCTAATTTATGAAAGGGTGATAGTATGATAGGTTATGAAAAGGAAGGGTTGTAAAGAGATAGCTTCGAATTTGGGGGTATCAAAACCAAAGCAAAATATGATGAAAGTAAAAATAAAATAGATAAACCCCATAATTTATTATACCATACCTGTTCACACAGAAACACTTATCACAATATTCTGTGGATCTATATTAAAAAAAAAAAAATTGTTAAACTTTGTAACATATTTCCATTCTATGGAGGTCAGGCGCGAACGAACACCCCATAATTTTTATTATACCATATTTCTTCAAACTGAAACATAATTATCAAAGTATACTTACGCAGATAGATATGAAAAGTCTTTATTAAAGTTTGTACCTATTTCCATTCTATGGAGGCCAGGCGCGAAGGCAGACCCCACAATTTTATTATATCATCTCTATTTAAGTTAAAACATACTTATCAAAGTATTCTTATGTACATCTATATCAAAAACACTTGTAAACGTTTTTTTTAATTTTTTAATTTTTTATTTCCATACTTTGTAGACCAGGCGCGAACGCAGACCCCACAATTTAAATGAACCAGTTTTCTGCAGGATCAAACATACCCATACCTGTGTCTCGATACATCTTCTATCATTATATGTAATCAGTTTTTTTAAAATAGTCAACCATATTGGAACGTTTTTATTCGTGAGCACACACACACACACACACACACACACACACACACACACGGTGTTATTAAATTTTGCGACCACGTCAAATTAACCTTTTTTCTTATCGATTTGAAAACAGAGGTGTGTTTGTATTACTATACACGTAGATTCGAAAAAGCTGTCAAAAAAAAAACCAATAAAAAAAACAAATATATAACAAATAAATGCTATCAAAGGCAAGATAAGTTACTTTTCTACCTAACTGGATTTTTTTTTGTGTTCTTATTTAATGTAACATGTTTATTCAGCTCGAAAAATATACAGTGTTTACCGATGTGTTGGAAAATTTTACATGTTGTACATGGTAAGTTCAAGAAAATGATTTAAAAATAAAATATACAAAATACTGTAAGAAACTCGCTCAATGTATGTCACGTGACATAGGCTGACATAAATTCGGTGTTTGTTTGTTTCTTTTTTTAGGGGTTCATATGTAAGCATATATTACGATCTGACTACGTCGGGAGTCCCTGCCAGCTTGGATAAATGCTTTTGCAGTTTTAACAAAATAGCTACAATAATAACAAAGTGTCTCTATTTACACAGAATATCCACAGAACGCCAACATCAATATATGATATATGAATATGTCCTCTGTGGAATTTCCACAGGTCCCGCTAGTCTTATATTAATGTCTAATATTAATGGCTAATATTAATGTCTAATATTAATGTCGGATATTTATGTCCAATATCAATGTCCACTATTAATTTCGCACATTAATGTCTAATATTAATGTCTATACTTAATGTCTAATATTAATGTCTAATATTAATGTCTTACATTAATGTCTAACACTAATGTCTAATATTAATGTCTACCATTAATGTCTAATATTAATGTCTAATATTAATGACTAACACTAATATCCAATATTAACGTCTAATATTAATGTCTAACATTAATGTCTAATATTAATGTCTAATAATAATGTCTAACATTAATGACTAATACTAATGTCTAATATAAATGTCTAACATTAATGTCTAATACTAATGTCTAATATTAATGTCTTACATTAATGTCTAATATTAATGTCTAATATTAATGTCTAACCTTAATGTCAAATATTAATGTCTAATATTAATGTCTAACATTAATGACTAATACTAATGTCTAATATTAATGTCTAATATTAATGTCCAATATTAATGTCTAACATTAATGTCTAATATTAATGTTTAATATTAATGGCTTACATTAATGTCTAACACTAATGTCTAATATTAATGTCTAATATTAATGACTAATATTAATGTCTAACATTAATGTCTAATATTAATGTCTAATATTAATGTCTAATATTAATGACTAATATTAATGTCCAATATTAATGTCTAATATAATTGTCCAATATAATTGTCCAATTTTAATGTCTAATATAAATGTCTAATATTAATGACTAATATTAATGTCCAATATCTATGTCCAATATTAATGTCTAATATTAATGTCTAATATTAATGTCTAATATTAATGTCCAATATTACTGTCCAATATTACTGTCTAATATTACTGTCCAATATTAATGTCTGATATTAATGTTCAATATTCATGTCTAATATTAATGTCTAATATTAATGTTCAATATTAATGCCTAATATTAATGTCTAATATTAATGTCCAATATTAATGTCCAATAGTAATGTCCAATATTAATGTCTAGTATTAATGTCTAATATTAATGTCCAATATTAATGTCTTATATTAATGTCCAATATTAATGTCTAGTATTAATGTCAAATATTAATGTCCAATATTAATGTCTAATATCAATGTCTTATATTATGTGCAATATTAATGCGTAATATTAATGTCCAATATTAATGTCTAATGTTAATGTCTAATATTAATTTTTTATATTTATGTCTTATATTAATGTCCAATATATATGTCCAATATTAATGTCTGATATCAATGCCCAATATTAATGACTAATATTAATGTCCAATATTAATGTCTGATATCAATGCCGAATATTAATGTCTAATATTAATGTCTAATAGTAATGTCTAAAATTAATGTCCAATATTAATGTCCAATATTAATTTCTGATATTTATGTCTAATATTAATGGCCAATATTTATGTCCAATATTAATGTCAAATATTAATGTATAATATTAATGTCTAATATTAATGTCTAATATAATTGTCCAATATTAATGTCTTATATTAATGTCTGATATTAATGTCTAATATTAATTTCTAATATTAATGTCTAATATTAATGTCTAATATTAATGTCCAATATTAATGTTAATATTAATGTCTGGTATTAATATTCAATATTAATATATAATATTAATGGGCAGTATAAATATTTATGTCCAATATTAATGTCTAACATTAATGTCTAATATTAATGTCTAATATTAATGTCTAACATTAATGTCTAATATTAATTTCTAACATTAATGACTAATATTAATGTCTAACATTAATGTCTTATATTAATGTCTAATATTAATGACTAACATTAATGTCTAATATTAATGTCTAATATTAATGTCTAACATAAATGTCTAATATTAATGTCTTATATTAATGTCTAATATTAATTTCTAATACTACTGTCCAATATTAATATCCAATAGTAAGGTCCAATATTAATGTCCAATATTTATGTCTAATATTAATGTCTAATATTATTGTTTAAAATTAATGTCCAATATTAATGTCCACTATTAATGTCTAATATTAATGTCCAATATTTATGTCCAATATTAATGTCTAATATTAATGTCTGATATTAATGTCTAATATTAATGTCCGATATTAATTTCTAATATTTATATCTAATATTAATGTCTAATATTAATGTCTAATAATAATGTCTAATATGTATGTCTTACATTAATGTCTAACATTAATGTCTTATATTAATGTCTAATAATAATGACTTACATTAATGTCCAATATAAACGTCTAATATTAATGTCCAATATTTATGTCTAATATTAATGTCTAATATTAATATCTAATATTAATTTCCAATATTAATGTCTTATATTAATGTCCAATATAAATGTCTAATATTAATGCCTAATATTAATGTAATATATTAATGTCTAATATTAATGTCCAATATTAATGTCCAATATGAATGTCTAATATTAATGGCTAATATTAATGTCTAATATTAATGTACAATATAAATGTCTAATATTAATGTCTAATATTAATGTCCAATATTAATGTCCAATATTTATGTCCAATATTAATGTCGTATATTAATGTCTAATATTAATGTCTAATATTAATGTCTGATATTAATGTCTAATATTAATGTCCAATATTAATGTCCAATATTAATGTCTAATATTAATGTCTAATATAAATGTCCAATTTTAATCTCTAATATTAATGTCCAATATTAATGTCCAATATTTTATGTCTAATATTAATGTCTAATACTAATGCCTAATATTAATGTCTAATATTAATGTCCAATATTAATGTCTAATAGTAATATCTAATATTAATGTCCAATATTGATGTCCAATATTAATGTCTAATATTAATGTCTAATATTAATGTCCAATATTAATGTATAATATTAATGTCAAGTATTAATGTCTGATATTAATGTTCAATATTAATGTCTAATATTAATGTCCATTATTAATGTCTAATATTAATGTCCAATATTAATGTCTAATATTGATGTCCAATATTATTGTCTAATATTAATGTCTAATATTAATTTCTAATATTAATGTATAATATTAATGTCAAGTATTAATGTCTGATATTAATGTTCAATATTAATGTCTAATATTACTGTCCAATATTAATGTCTAATATTAATGTCCAATATTAATGTCTAATATTGATGTCCAATATTATTGTCTAATATTAATGTCTAATATTAATTTCTAATATGTTTGTCTAATATTAATGTCTAATATTAATGTCCAATATTCATGTCTGATATAAATGCCCAATATTAATGTCTAATGTTAATGTCTAATATTAATGTCTAATATTAACTTCTAATATTAATCTCCAATATTAATGTCCAATATTAATGTCCAATATTTATGTCCAATATTAATGTCTAATATTAATGTCTAATATTAATGTCTGATATTAATGTCTAATATTAATGTCCAATATTAATGTCTAATATTAATGTCTAATATTAATGTCTAATATTAATGTCTAATATTAATGTCTAATATTAATCTCTAGTATAATATGTCATCCTGATAAAAATAATTGTTGGGGGGGGGGTGACTGCTGAATGGTTTTCATTATGGGTTAAAGCTTTTGTATTAGCAATATTGCCTGAAGTTAGGTTTAATTATAAGTAACTGCCTGACCGAAACATGCTCAAGAATGTGTAGCGACATATAAATTCTTATGTAAAACAAATAAAAAGTATATTTTGCTCTACTTCGATAGTCAGTACTCTTGTATTTACCTAGTTAAACTTCATTGGCTTTTTGACTTCGGGAATTGTCAAGTGTCATACCTGGCTTTAATGAGTTGCTTGTCTAGCCGCACTGATGAGCTGTGATACATTGAAACAGTACTGTACGTTGATGACTATATATATATATATATATATATATATATATATATATATATATATATATATACTATTTCTACAAACTTTCATGGTCAAGACACTGGACATGCTAATGTTGTGGACAAATTGTCGATTAAAACCAGAAGACCTCGTCAGGCGACCTGTTTGCTTTGTTGAGGGAGAGAGAGGGAGGGAGGGTGTTAACGTTTGTGCTAACGAATAGAAGAAATAAAAAGAGAGGGATAAAAGGAAATTGTGTGTGTGTGTGTGTGTGTGTGTGTGTGTGTGTGTGTGTGTGTGTGTGTGTGTGTGTGTGTGTGTGTGTGTGAGAGAGAGAGAGAAAGAGAGAGAGGGAGAGAGAGGGAGAGAGAGAGATGGGGGGGGGTTAGAGGGAAGAGGGTCTGATTGAAAATGTAGATAGCAAACAAAATAAGGCAACCTTAACCCAGAAGTGTAGAGTTATTGACGCGGTTGTTACAAAATATCCGACGTTCAAAAACAATAAAGAAATGTTGCGAATTAGAGCCG
Organism: Euprymna scolopes; assembly: GCF_053919585.1. Lineage (NCBI taxonomy): Eukaryota > Metazoa > Mollusca > Cephalopoda > Sepiida > Sepiolidae > Euprymna > Euprymna scolopes. Next base: position 84,720,158 of record NC_136506.1, on the reverse strand, counting down.
AAACGAAATTAAACTCTGACTAGTTCGTTTTCCGTCTCCATATGTCCGTTTCGGCTTTTTATAAACACGAATGGCGGATTGATACTACATTCTTGTGGTAGATACAGAATTGCCCTCGATCCGTAATAAGTGTTCAGTTACATCCCGCTTCAAGCGATATAGTCCTTTAACTATTCAAAAAAAAAAAAAAAGTGTATAAAGAAAATAAAAGACGTGCATCGACACAACTTAATACTGTTTGTTTTCTATTTTATTTATCTGCTTTTACTTAAGGACAAGTTGAGTTTTTTTGGTGGGGTCTTGTTCATTTATTTATTTATTTATCTATTTATTATAGGTTTCTATGCCCTTAAACAGATCCGGTCATAGGAAATTTAATTATCCTAATGTTTCAACATAACAGAAGACAATTCCTTAGCCCCGTTCCTTAAAGCCGACTGTCCGCCATTTTGATTCTTTATATTTTATATTTATTATATTCTCTTAATCTTATATACATAAAAAGTCAGAATTTCCTCTATTTTTGTGACCGACATAGCTTATGGTAGATTAGACATCGAGATGCGATTCGAACGAATGCTAAAATGCAAATGGGTCTAATTGCTGACCTTTTTCTTTTTTTTTTTTTTTTTTTTTTCGGTTCATTTCGATATGCTCTCTTCGTCACTTCCTAAAGCTAACAAGTTTCTGACATGAAGATGTTAATCAAAGAATTTTCAACCAATGGAAATCTTTCCAAACCTCAAAAAAGTAACACCTATACGCGAATGTAGTCTCTTCTGTGAGGAAGAGGTTGCAGAGAAGAGAAAAGGGTATCCCCCACTAAGCTACGAAGTCTATTTTGAACTTTGTCAAGGCAGGATAAGCTGCTTCTAGCAGCTTATCCTGCCCAGCTGTAGCAGGAGTTTTTATCAGCTCGCAAACAATCTATACATGCACTAACAAGAACTGTAGTTCGCAATCTGATTTAGTGTCGCGGCCTATAGATTGAGAACAAATTCAATGCGGTTTGAGATGAATATGAATCTATCTATAATTTTTTTTTGTATTGATATTCGTATTAAAATTCCTTTTTTTCTATTTATTTATTTATTTAAAAAGATTAATATGAAACTATCTATAAATTTTCTTTTTGTATTGATATTCGTATTAAAATTCCTTTTTTCTATTTATTTATTTATTTAAAAAGATTAATATAAATCTATCTGTAATTTTTATTTATTTAAAAAGATGAATATGAATCTATCCATAATTTGTCTTTTTGTGTGTATTGATATTCGTATTAAAAACCCTTTTTTTTATTTATTTATTTATTTAAAAAGATGAATATGAATCTATCTGTAATTTGTGTATGTGTGTGTGTGTGTATTGATATTCGTATAAAAACTCCTTTTTTCTATTTATCTATTTATTTAAAAAGAAAATACAACTTTGTTATATATGGGCTGTGGAATGGCATTCATCTTCAAAAGATCTACCTAATCTGCATTTTTTAAAACATTCATTTTAATAAATTACCTATTAGCTTTTTGGGTTTTTTTTTTGCAGTTTCTTATGTGATGATCATATCTATATATATATATATATATATATATATATATATATATATATATATATATATATATATATATATATATATAAAGAGGTTTGTGTTTACTATAAGCTTTTTACGCAAATATTACGCAAGTATAAATAGTGTAAAATAACTGCATGAATATAATTACACATAATAGGTAACTAATGATTTAGTTAACTATTATGTGTAATTATATTCATGCAGTTATTTTACATGATTTATACTTGCGTAATATTTGCGTAAAAAGCTTATAGTAAACACAAACCTCTTTCTATATATATATATATATATATTAAAAATTTTGCCTACCTAACTCATTTGTCAGTTTTTGGTCTACAGACATGAAACTTAATATATAGAGTATTCGAATCCATGCGAACTTTATATTTGGGTTTTAGCCGGGGAAAATCGGTGGGAAAATGTAAAAATTTGAAAAAGATAGAATTTACCAGGTGAAGTTCGACCGGCCGCATTGTAAATATACATGCGTAACGCAATAGCTATTGATTTATGTTTCAATTTTTAGCCTTGCAGCAAACATATATTGATAGCTTAGCCATTAACGTCAAAGAAAAAAGTAAACCGTAAGCTAAACGTTTTGGTTTCGATTCCCGGTAGTAACGCACGCGTCATTTTTTTTTTAACTTTTTAAAAATCATTACTATATATTGGGTCCAATATAATCTAATATATAAAAATGAAAATGTGTGTTTGTGTGTGCATTTATTCTGTAAGTCCGAGAAGGGCTTTTTTTCAGGCTGCTTCTCGGCTGCTCGTTCATTCTTATAATTTTTTATATGCTACCGAGATGATAATATCTAACAATTACGAAACGACGTCGTAAAAATCTTTTATTTCAGTCGCTTTTATCTTACAAAATTCGTGCTGTGAATTCGTTTTTTTCTGCTCCTGCTCCTATGACGTGAGATTTTACCTAGAAAACCACCTTCGTTTTTAAATGGTTATTTTCGACTCTTTCCACAGTCCCTGGCTTTGTGGTGTCATGGTATGTCGTCAGACTATTAATCTCAAGGCTTCGGGTTCGAGCCTACTTTACTTCCAACTCTTTTTCGCTGTTCGTTTTTTTAAATATTTGAACAGAGTTTTTTTTTTAATTCAATTTTCACCCCAAACAAGGCACAGTGCCACTTTGAAGCAGGGGGCTACTATTAAGGACTTAATTAGCGGGGTCATTATGAAGGGAGATGAGTAGAAAGATGTTTGTTGACATTACACTTGAACTTCTGCATATCATTGCAGTTGGAAAAGCAGAATCCCGGAAGGGAGTTCCAAATACCCGCAGTTCTGGGGAAGAAACT
>NC_136506.1:84712263-84714763 GCF_053919585.1 Euprymna scolopes | reverse complement strand
AAGAAAGAGATGATTGATGCACCATTCCAGATGTGACAACAATGATACATGTATCGTGCGAAATTTCTCAAATCTTTTTCTCCTGCAAGTCAACCTGAATGTCAAAAGTGTTTGTATTTTGTTTTTATTTTAAGTAGCAATAAAATTCATTTTATTTTACGTAGCAATGAAATTAATTTTATTTTAAGTAACAATAAAATTAATTTTACTTTAAGTAGCAATAAAATTGATTTTATTTTCAGTAACAATAAAGTTGATTTTATTTTAAGTAACAATAAAATTCATTTTATTTTCAGTAACAATAAAGTTGATTTTAATTTTAAATAACAATAAAATTCATTTCATTTTCAGTAACAATAAAGTTGATTTTATTAAAAGTAATGATAAAATTAATTTTATTTTAAGTAGCAATAAAATAAATTTTATTTTAAGTAGCAATAAAATTGATTTTATTTTAAGTAGCAATAAAATTAATTTTATTTTAAGTAACAATAAAATACATTTTATTTTAAGTAACAATAAAATTAATTTTATATTGAGCAGCAATAAAATTGATTTTATTTTAAGTAACAATAAAATTAATTTTAAATTAAGTAGCAATAAAATTAATTTTATTTTAAGTAGAAATTAAATTTATTTTATTTAAAGTAGCAATAAAATTGATTTTATTTTAAGTAACAATAAAATTACTTTTATTTTAAGTGACAATAAAATTAATTTTAAATTAAGTAGCAATAAAATTAATTTTAAATTAAGTAGCAATAAAATTAATTTTATTTTAAGTAGAAATAAAATTTATTTTATTTTAAGTAGAAATAAAATTTATTTTATTTAAAGTAGAAATAAAATTTATTTTATTTAAAGTAAAAATAAAATTAATTTTATTTAAAGTAGCAATAAAATTGATTTTATTTTAAGTAGCAATAAAATTAATTTTATTTTAAGTAGCAATAAAATTAATTTTATTTTAAGTAACAATGAAATTGTTTTTATTTTGAGTAGCAGTAAAATAAATTTTATTTTAAGTAGCAATAAAAATTTATTTTAATGAGCCGATTTTTATTAAATTTCACACAAATTTATTTATGTATCTGGCAATGATCTTAGATAGTTTTGTATCGAATGTACTCGATAATTATTGGGATCCGATAATCGAAATAATCCGATAAAAGAAGAAACAGACGATTTTGACCAAAGTTAACACCTTGCACAGTCTTACATCACAAGTGCATTTGAGAAGTTTTATTACCACATAAGCAGAAACGTCCGGCATATAAAATGAACAGTAGGTTCTTTGATATTACAGAGGCGCGTTCGAAATGACTTTCTCTGTTTAAAGCACAATTGAACCAGGATACTCGATTTTTTCATTTTAAACTTGAATTGAAACCACTATCACTGCACAAGCAGGAAAGCCAGGCATACACAATCAACAGTAAGTTTTTTTTTATATGACATAGGCGCAATCGAAATAAATATTTCTGCTTGGAGCACAGTTGAACCATGGTAGTTGTCTTTTGCATTTTAAACTTTAATTCAAGCCGATATCTATTTAAAAAATAATTTTATAAAATCAACTGTAGGTTCTCTACAGTGCAATGTAGACTACAATGCATTGTGAACTGTCACCGTGAGGAGGCATTTGAAGCCCCCCCCTCTCCAGTGCACCGCAATTGTTCCCCGACTAGAACGGGCAATCAGTCAATCTGATTGCAAAAATGGGCAGTTTCACCCATTTCGATGACAATATGGGAATGTGAAACAGTCGTTGATCATTCAATCCCGGGCAACGTCATGCCTCCCTGTTAGTCATTATCATAAAAGAAAAACCTAAATATAATAAAGGAGTGATATGTTGTAAAGAAAAACAAACTACACAAACTAATCCAGTTCTTGTTACTTTCCAGCAAGTTGGGATACAGATTTGATTTTTTTTTTTTTTTTTTTTTTTGGAAAAAACAATATATATATATATATATGTATTTATAAAAAAGAAAAAGATTATCATATTTTCCGTATAGATCAACTACTCAGAAAAGGGTGCAGTCGGCGAATTGGATAATGTCAAGAACGATATATAAATGTTAAATTGGAAGGTCTGGAATTTACAAGCGCACCGGAGCGTGCACTTAAAGCGTTCCTCTAGTGGGAAGTTGCGAGGAGAGAACGAAAAAAAAAAAAAAGAGAGGGCAGGAAGAGTTCACCTGTTGTTGTCCCGGTAAGAAAAATACTCACATAGATTTATATCACCCTTAAGAATCGGAGTTTTATTTCGTAAAATGAAAGAGTGTCGAAAACCTGATATGCCACAGTATTAGCGGGAAGGTCGAGGGGCTGACATGATGGGCAAGCTGGAGAGTTGGAGAGATTTTAAAATGTGAGAAATGTTCACTATAGTTCCATGCAAATGTTAACAGCAACACACACACACACACACACACACATAAATATTACACATATTAAACATATAATAGTAATAGGGCACAAAAAAGGAGAAAGA
>NC_136506.1:84664763-84707263 GCF_053919585.1 Euprymna scolopes | reverse complement strand
ATCCCCATCATAGTAAGTCTATAATCAGGGTATGACTACAAGAGTTTGGACGATGTTATTTTTACCTACAGATTAGGACAATCAACCAATGAGAAGCCTTCGACCTCATTTTAAAAAAATATCGAATTTTAAGTCAGTTCGCTGCCGGTCTCCGTCTTGAAACGACTGAACCACTGCTGATCCGGACTACATTGATTCTTCGCCGATCTAATGCCGCCATCTTTATTCTAACAAATTACTCAACACTCGAGATCGTGACTGCATTGATTCTTTGCCAATTTGATTTACTACCGCCATATTTGTTCAACATAATGGCTCAACACAGAACAACTTTTTGTTTTGATTTTTGATGGATCAATAAATATTGTAATTCATGTAATTTTTTAATCATCAATTATTCCTATTCGTTTGATTGCTCTGCTATATTTGGCTTCTAATTCTCTTGATAAGTTCCAAGTTTAAATATAATATTTATGTTTATCTTTGTAATTTTATATATATATATATATATATATATATATGCATGTAAGTATGCATGTTTATGTATGTGCACACACACACACACACACACACATATATATATATATATATATATATATATATATATATATATATATATATATATATATAAGAACACATAGTTAATAAAACAGAAAAAAACACTTTGAAAAAGAGTTAGAAACACATTTAATTTTAAAAAAGGAAGCAATAAATAAGTGGATAGTCCTTAATCCGTGGAGTTTCGAAGAAATACTTTCCTTCTCATCAGAGGGTAGGGATTAGCAAAATGCGGGATTGGATTTTGCTTATTTAATGAAACTACAAGTAAGTCAAAGATCTTACTTGGTAAAAAATAGTGAAGCAGAGGGGATAGGGGGAAGTAAAAGATGATTTCACGTGAATGGATGGTCTGGTGAACGGTAAAATATCCAATAACGGTAAAATCCAAAAAAGTTGATTCCATTTCCATTTCCACAAGTATATTATGTATGTATGTCTATATCCTTTTTTGCTTTAATTTTCTTATCGCTTTGTTTTTCCTGGGGATGGGGGGCATTCTACCGGATGCCAAACATTCTCCCATTAGTTTATTTACTCCAACCGAGAGATCCTTTTAAGATCCTAACCGTTCCTTTAAGTTCTATTGATTGTATTTCTTTTGCACTTCGTTCACAGAGTATATTCTCCAGATAGTTTTTGAAATTCTTTTTCATCAGCGCAGTTGTTCCTATAATGACTGTAATACATATATATATATATATATATATATATATATATATATATATATATATATATATATATATATATATATATCTAAGCACATGTATCTTGTATTAATTTTCTTATCACTTTGTTTTTCTTGGGTATGGGCATTCTACCGGACGTCAAACATTCTCCAATTAGTTTAGTTATATCTTTTTAAGATTCTAACCGTCCCTTTTAGTGCTATTGTTTGTATTTCTCTTGCACTTGGTCCACCGGGTATATTCGGTTTTTTAAATTCTTTTTCATTAGCCCGGTTGTTCCTATAATGACTGATATGATTGATACCTTCTCAAGATTCCAGTGTCTTTCCATATCGTGCATAAGTCCTTGGTATTTTCTTATTTTCTCCCTCTCTGCTCTGTTAAGGCCAGCATCATTAGGGACGCTGACTTCAACTAGGGTTGCCACTTCCTCCCTCTTGTCCCATATCACTATATCAAGCTTAATAACCCTATTTTCTAGGCATGTAGCTGTAGGAATTTCTTAGTCATAGTGGATGGTGTATGACTTATTTCCAACTGTTCTTTCTGGTAAATATATTCCCAGAATTTGCTAGGTTTTTACAGATTTTCCAGTGGAGATGTTTACATACTACATTGTGTCGTATTGTATAATAGCCGTCTCCCAACAGGACTTTACAACCGGATGTCAGGTGGCTCAAACTCTCTACTTCTTTATGGCAGAACCTGCACTTGTTGTTATTCGTGGTCTCAGCAATAAAAACAAGTGCAGATGTGTGTGTGTGTGTGTGTGTGTGTGTGTGTGTGTGTGTGTGTGTGTGTGTGTGTGTGTGTGTGTGTGTGTGTGCGTGCGTATGTGAATGCAACATTGTATAGACCTCTTAGGTTTTGAAGAAAGTCCAAGTTAAATGTGAAAATGATGGAAATGGCCCTCTATCTCATACAAATTCATGCACACACATGCAACGTTACGCTTGAACCGTGTTCGTTAGTTCAAACCTCTCTCGGACCCCCAAATAAATTCGATACGGCTTTTTTATCTCTTTTAGCAAATGACATTTATTACTCTTACTTACCAAACAATGCCTGCTTCTTTTTTTTTTTTTACTGTTCATTTCGTCTGCCATGAGATTAACAAAACCCTGCCGTCTCGACATCAGCTTAAAATTCTCTCGCGCATACCACAGTGCAACCTGCCCATCTCACTCGGCACATGTTTTTCTTTTCCCGATATCACGCTGCCCTTTTTTTTTTTCTTGTGATGGAAGCCAGCACACACTTTCTAATTTGCATAGAGCTCAAACGGTTGCTGCTGCTGTTAATGCCTTCGATATGAATTGTCTGCTGCTGATATTTTCACAAGTGCTCATGCGCGCTCTATTGCACATATACCCTTCAATATATTAAAGAAAGACCGAACGTATAATCGAAACGTCAGTTCTAGAAAAAATAAATAAACAGATACAGCAAACTGAGTTTGTTGTGCTTTTTGAGGTGAGGGTGTCAGAAACCAAGCTAAACACGTGAAATAATCAAACAGGTTTCTGAATTTTTGAGATGAGGATTAATTATTCGTATTATTTGGATTCTTCGTACTACTGTTCTCATCTTCAGTGTTATTGTAACCTCCGACCTTCTTTAGTTATATCTTGTTGAACTCGGGAATCTTTCTATCGAACCCTTAGTGAATAAAGTACTTTGCAACATGCAGTTATAAGAGACAGTCTTCTGGGAGGGGTTGAAGGTTCAATCCTCAGTGCGGGCCGTACTTATTAAAAGTACAAAATTGCAAATTACTTATGACTTTTACTCAGTCACGGCTGAAAAAAAAAAAAAAAAAAAAACAAGAACATGCTACCCCGGTGGATTAAATAAAGGGTTCCGTTCGAAATTACATGCAGATTCCCGAGTTCAACAGAAACATTCCTGATTTCGATAGAAGGATCGCCGAATTCGATAATATATACCTGAAAAAATTCGGAGGTTATATCGACCGAAACGTTGTGAAAATAACTCTTGAGACGAGATAGTAGTCCGAAGAATCTAAATAATACGAAGATATTCGAAGAGTTCTTCTGCTAGAATTGAACCAAATATATTCTCCCCTTTAGGAAAATTTTAGCATCACTTGACAATTTAACAAAACTTATGATCAACAATCTTGAAAGTTCACCGGAAAAGGTCAGAAAAGAACGCTTGCGAATAATACGGCTAACAAGTAAAGATCACCTGCCTCACCTCCCGGGCACAAATCACAGATGGAGAAAATGGAAAATCGGGAGAACATTTAACGCTTAATTGATTTCTAAAAGTCGTACTGATCGATTTCAAAATTGAGATTCGATCGAGTGGTATTAATGAATCTAATTGTTGCAACGACATTTGATCTTCCCATAAATATCAGGGGAGAATTAAGGATTCATGAAAAAAAAATATGCCTCGAAGTCTCGACTTAACAACGACTCTCCAAACGTAGCGGTTGAGGCGATTACGCAAAACTTGTCAATAACAATTTTATAGAATAAATATACGCACATTTATTATTTAATCGCCGCGGCCGGTCGTTCGTATGCTTTTAAGTCTATATAATTTCTAAATCTGCTTTTGTCACTGGTCTACGATGTATACACACTGACAGCGAATAAAACACAACATGACTGATCTACAAAAAAATATTTTGTTTATTTCACACCGACAACAGTTTTGGATTTAGTTGTGACAGGTGTTTGACATCAGTGAAGGCGCATGGGGATGGCGTGCATGTTCGGCGGTTAAGAATATGTCAGCTTTTTCTCGCTCTGTGTCCAACCCTCTCGCTTTTTGTTTGTGTCGATTTATAAAAATATTCTTTTAACATGGAATGTTTAAGATTGCTCATTGTATAATGTTTAATAATTCCTTTGGCCGATATCCTCTCATATATCATGGGTCAAGTTTGCGTTCCAATAGACAATGGTAGAAAGTCTTGCAATCTTTACATGAGATCGATCTGTGTGTGCAATACAACAAATGCCTCTCTTCCTGGGATCACCTTCCAAACACCCAACACATCGTCGCAATGAAAGAATGGGAAAAGATATTTATCAATCTTCTAAGTAGAAGATTGATAAATAAGTTCATAAAAACGTGTCAATATCATCTAGGAAAAAATCTATATATGCATAAAGAAATAACTCCCTTACGTAGTTACCTCCCTTAGAACACTTTGATTTAACAAGACGAATGTAAACACCACGCAAACACACGTCAGTAAGTGAAAAATTATAAGCGAAACACGCAACAACAATTATTAATGAAAAATGTTATAATTTTTATCTATATAATTATGAAACTCAAATGACCTTATAACGAGTGTTGTAACCCAACGCCCGGTTTACGCCTTCCGGTTGCGCATGCGAACATAAACAAATGATCAACGCGACAATAAAACGTATTGTTTTACTATGTACGTTTTCAGCGTCCCAATTGTTGTTTTGTTTTGTTTTTTCGCGTTTAAATTACCCAAATAAACAATTGTTCATACTTTCTGAATTTTTTTACATCGTTCATTTCCGTATTACGTTTAAGTTATTTTAACACAATTTTCTTACAAATAAATCTACCATTGACAAACATAAGAGTATTTTACAACAGCGATTTACCCACTGCCTTCATTTTTTATTTAATTTGTTCTCCATTTTTAATACACCTTTCTTATGAAACATTCATACATTTCCTTCTAACCTACCAATATAAATAAATAACCCCGAAAATATGTTTTTTTTTAATTTGCGTTACAAATAAATATTCAACGCGACGATAAAACGTATTGTTTTACTGTGTATATTTTCAGCGTCCCAATTGTTTTGTTCTTTCTTTTACCTTTAAAATTAAAAGATATATCAAAATTTGAATTTAACTATAATAAGTATTATGGTATCTGTTCAGTGCACATTTACCTATAAGTATGGCAAACCACTTATAAATCAATGGCTGTAAGTTTTTGTTTTTAAAAAAATAAACAATTATACACAGAACGCCTCATAGAAATCTATCTATATTTTTTCATTTTAATATACTTTCATAGAAATGTTTGTTATGTCACAAAAAACTATTTTCTTTACGTCACAAGTGTAACACTCAGACATTAATTCCATAACTAATATAACATACTGACACAACGGGTCACAGGTAGTCTAGTATATCTGTATATATTTATTTTTTTTTATTGGAATCCTTTGAGATGCTATTAGATCAGGCTGTCTCAAGATACTAACTTCCTGAACAAAATTGCACTAAACATTAATGTTATTGTTTTTTTATTTTCCTTTCCAAAATATGTTCTTACAAAAACAATTTTCCTCTACAAAACTTGTTTTTGTGTTTCAAAAATAAACAATTATACAGAGAACGACTCATAGAAATTTATCTATATTCTTTTTCAATACACTTTCATAGAAATGTTTCTAGTATGTCACAAAAACTATTTTCTTCACGTTACACACACACACAAATATATACAACTACTTAATTTACTCACATAAAATTAATATACGAAAGTATAGATTCATGCGTAAACTTTAAGTATTTACTTCAAAAGTGCTCAATACGTAGGTAGAGCTAGTTAGTAATTTATAAAATATATATGGCGATTAAGCTACACTAATATTCGGCGTTTCATCCACTCTAGGATTCCTCAGGCTTATGCGCGAATTCTGTGGTTGTTTATCGTTTTTATATGGTCCTCTTCTATTGAGGATTTAGTTAGCCGATCAGCTTTCTTACGTCACACACACACACACACACACACACACACACACACATATATATATATATATATATATATATATATATATATATATATATATATATATACTTACATACATACTAGCAGTATTACCCGACCTTGGTTGGGGGTTGATTTAATGCCATTTTTATGCTTATGAAATGTAAGTTAAAGTAAATATGTAAAAATATAAATTATCGAAAAGAAAATCTCATTCGTAATTTATGCGAAGATTAAATACGAAAACAGAATTTTATATAAGTGTTCGTAAATGCATAAGTAATCTATAAGCGATGTGGTTTTATTGTTGTAATGAGGAGTGTTTTGTCTTGATTAGTTAATCAAAAGAAAAAAACATTTTTAATAAGTCAATGAATTTGTACTTGTATAAATAAATAGTTATACACACTCCTTTTTCATTGACAAAGATATATCTCGAAAATTTGGGAAATTCACAACACCTGCCATCTTGGCCGACACATTATATTGGTAAATAAATATATTATACATAAGTGAAACCGTGGTTTCCATACAAAAGCCTTGAAAAACGGCTACTTTCGTAAAAATAATAAATAAATAAAAAATGTTATGTACGTCCAAATTAAAAAGAGCGACTTTCTAAGTAAATAATATATAATATATAATATATATATATATATACATATATATATATATATATATATATATATATATATATATATATATAGTTTTTTGGTGGAGAGGGTAATTAATAAAAACTGAAGAAAGTGCTCAATATTGTTGTAGAGCAAATATGCGTTTTATTTTTTATTGCCGTATCTTTCTGTTAAGTTACATTATTGTTTCGGCTACACGGCCATTTTTTTTTTTTTGGCCGTCTGTAGCGTCCTCAGACTTTTACAGAAAAAAAAGTCTGAGGACGCTACAGACGGCTACAAAAAAAAACGGCCGTGTAGCCGAAACAATATTGTAACTTAACAGAAAAAAACGTATATATATATATATATATATATATATATATATATATATATATATATATATATATAGGTTTGAGGTGTTCAAAAGTCAGAACTAATAAAGACAATGAGGTTGTTAAATAGTGCTCAATAAAAAGAGCAAAATATTATTATTATTATTATTTGGGGTAAACAGTTACATATGGTCGCTACAAATAGCCATCTGTTTCAGTCAAAGAGACTTCATCGGGAGACCTGGAACCTCTCGACGCCAAAAAGAGAAAAGAATAGTTCTTTTTGGCGTCGCGAGGTTCCAGGTCGCCTGATGAAGTCTCTTTGACTGAAACAGATGGCTATTTGTAGCGACCATATGTAACTGTTTACCCAAAATAATATATATATATATATATATATATATATATATATATATATATATATATATATATATATATATATATATATATATACTATAATAATTATTGAATACCTACAGACAGTAGTGTTTCATCCTTTCGGATATCATCAGTGCAGGGTGTCACGATTAACACCAGTCGATAGATCCGAACCCCGCAACAGAAGCCATCTCTGGCTTCATTAGCAAGGCGCACATCCATTCGGCTACCGCGAGAAATATTGTTCAAATTTAATCATTTATTTTTAAATGCTTTTAAACTCATAAGAGTTAAATTGTCCGACCACGACTCATATAGGGGCTATATATATATATATATATATATATATATATATATATATATATAGGTTTGTGTACATGTGTGTGTGCCCATTTATACACACACACACACATATTTATATATACATATATCACTATCTCTACTATTATTTAAAGTCACTGTGTGTATGTGTGTGTGAGTTCCTTCTTCATAGTTCCGAAACGGCTGAGCCCATCTTTTGTAAATTTCACACAAAGCTAATTTATATATCTGGCAGTGTTCTTAGATGTTCTGTACATAAATTCATCCGATAAGTATCGAAAATCCAAAATATCCGATTTTAAAAATAGCTTTTTTCTTTTCTACATAAAAAAGAATAATTTTTACAGGGAAGCATTTAACGTTCCACCGACAAGGGAGATAATAAGATTTAAAAAAATTATTTTTTCTTTAAATAAAAAAAGATTTATTATAATCTGGAGATATAACCAAGTTCTAGAGCATTTGACTGTAAATCGAATGATTCCCTGTTCAAGCCATTGTATCTAACCATTTAATTAAAAAAAATTTTTATTAATGAGTCCAACTTGCTATAAAAGAAGAGTACCATTTAAAATCGCCGTAAATCATTTCTTCGGTTGCATATTTTAAGATTAATCATTAATCAGAAATGACTTTCTCAGTCCATTCAATGTCAAGCCTAAATATGAGCTCACGTGATATTGTCAAAAAAACATTGACGGAATTTTATGAACGACGTTATCGTTATTATTTTTTATTTAAATTTTTTTTTTTTTTTTTCAAATTAGTCCACCGGCCAAAGTATTCATTGTAGTATATAATAATCAATAGAGGACTGATTCTATAATAATGCATACGCAATCTGCATAAATTAAAATATTATGCTTAAGCGTATTTTACTGCCAGCTAATATATTATATATACATATATATACATATATATATATATATATATATATATAGTGTGTGTGTGTGTGTGTGTGTGTGTGTGTGTGTGTGTGTAAAGCGCAGGCTCCACTACACTAATCTGATAATGTTTCAATCTGTCGTTATTAATAAAGATCTCATCAGGCGAAAAATCTGTCTTTTCATTATAGTGTTCATATTGAAATACTTGTAAAACAGGCCCAGGCATGTAACATTGGGGTGATGGGACAGGTATTGGAGCTTAGGCGATACTGCGGGACCTGTTAGAGTGCAGAAATTTTGTGGGGTGTCATATTTAAGATGAAGAGACTAATGGTAAATGCACCAACCCAGATGTGACAACAATACTCCATGCATCCGCCAATTGTGGTTTTATACAGATATAGAATACGCCCTGGTATGAGTAATTTTCTAGCACGGTAGAAGGAGCCCATCTTCTTTACAATGTCCTCAGTGTATTTGTTCCAAATCATGTTGCCTGCGAATGTTAAGCTGATAACTTGTGATTTTAGTAGTGCCGTAGTTTCGGTTGCAGACATGCATAAACCGTGTTATACTAAGATATATTTTGTTATTTGAAAGTTGAGTTATCTCTTCAATGGTATTTCATCGATGCTGAGTTTGGTCGACGTCTCTTTGATGTTTTATAGTTCGAATCTTTGGTTACGGGATGAAGTACAGTGATCCCGGAAGGATGGCTCGTGTAGGCCATGCTTATGAAAGGAGAAGAGTTAGCGGTAGGGGGTTGAGTGGGATGGATGTGTCTGGACGCATAGACGAAAGTGTGGACGTGAATCAAGTGGATATAAATTGGGAGAGAAGAGGGGAGGGTTGAGGAAAAGATGAAAGGAAGAGGCAGGAGTGAGGGACGGAGGGGGGATGGAGGCGGAAGGGGAAGATAAACGAAGAAGAAGAAAAAAAAACGAAAGGTTGAAAGGAAGGGATGAATAAACGAAGAAAAACCTTAATGGATAACAGAAGAAATCAGCAAACTGTTGAAAGAGAGAACGAATGGAAAAAAAGAAACAGCTACAGTGGCTAAGTGGTTAACGACACGGACTGAAAACCTGGGTGTGCCAAGTTCGAACCCAATTTGTTTCATAGAAACACTTTTCGCTTAGAGATGTTGGCAACCTTCACGTTACTTCCCGTAGTAAGTAACTAGAAAGATATCGGGGAAACCAATGCCAACGATAATCATCTGTTACACACTATAATGCTCAACAACAACAACAGTAGCAGTAGTAGTAGTAGTAGTAGTAGTAGTAGTAGTAGTCCTGGCAAAAAACGATAAAAGACAAAGAGAAATTGGAACCAAAGGGACTATTGAGATTACAAAACGACGACAATGGTGAAAACAGCCCAAATGTTACGGAAAATTCTTGAACGCAGAAACCAACGAACATCACCAACAAACGCTAAACCGCCACAAATACTTTTTAAATAGAAAACAACACAAACCAGATAGTGAAAACTGCCAGAATTCCAATAATTTACGGCAAAGCCCCACCCCACAACATTTCACCAAAACACACAAATACAGACATACACACACATGTGATGATACCAGCATCGACTAAAATCGCACCAAAATTTTCGTAAAGAATCAAGAAGATGAAAAGACCGTAAAGAGAAAACACCAACTGTAGCAGATTTGGACCCTACAAGGGAAAAAGGCCAGGTATGTAGCTAGTTTGGTTATACAGCTTGCATAGCCAAACAAAAATTAAACAAATTGATATTTTAATAAACAATATGAACAAGTGAAGCATGCATGGTCCCCCGTGAGTGCACAGTGAACGAGGCATAAAAGAATGACTAAGTTCAGCATCCACCCCACCCCCCATTTAGCGCCAAAAGTCCTGAAGGGGGACGTCAAATCCTGGTGAAAATGAACAAACGGTGTAGTTTTGGGCCTTAACATATGTAAATTTGAGTTCTGCACCATGCAAAAAAATGAAATGACTAAGTCCCTCATTTACCACCCCCTCCCCCATTTAGCCCAAAAAGTCCGCAAAGCCTTAACATATTTAAATTTGAGTTTAGCACCATGCAAAACTGCTAAATAGACATACACAGAAAATTTTGGAAAAATATGGTAAAATAGTCCCAAAAATGGAGTGTTTTATTAGCCCTTAAAGAGCCCCTGATGCACAACCAAGATTTATCGCGAAGTATAGACAAACAAAATTATATAGAAATCAGTTAGTTACAACTTTTCAGAAAGTTTTATAAAAATCCAATGCATCAATTTTTTTTAATAAGCACAAAGTGTCAATATTAGCCATTTTAACCGTGACCATCGTCATAGATGGCGTGTCAGCTGAAAAATGACGTCATCGCCATAGGTCCTAGCAAACAAGATAAGTGGAACACAGACTGTCGATAATGAGCAGATTTTTTTACAGAAAGCGTTAGAAAACTTCAAAATTGGATTAAAAAAGATAAACATGATACTTTGTACTGGAACTCATCCAATATTAATAATAAAAATATTAATAATAAAAACGAATTGAAAGGGAGAAAAGTTGTTAAAAAGTTTAAAAAGAAAAGGAATACGAGTTGATTTGTATGTACCTATTTACAATGCCCCCCCCGAGACAGAGTTAGACACCAGGGTCGTTTTTTAACGTGGAGAAAAGGTACAAAAATAAAAAAATTGTCTCAGTCGTGAAGGACTGATCCTCCACCGAAAGAGAACAAAAAATGGAAGTGCAGCATCTGAAGAACAGATACTACACTTTGATCTTAAACTGAAAAACAAACGATAAATTAGTTTAACTGAAATACGAACAATAAATTAGTTTAACTGAAATACGAACAATAAATTAGTTTAACTGAAAAACGAAAAATTAATTGGTTTAACTGAATAACGAACAATAAATTAGTTTAACTGAATAACGAACAATTAGTTTAACTGAATAACAAACAATAAGTCAAAAATTAAATTCAAACAAATGTTAGTATAAACAAAGTTACTAAGGCAGAAATATTTCAAACATTGAATATTAAGACTTTTCAAAAATCTGTTGTAGAATTTAATTAAAAGTTTGAATTTTTCTTTTTTTTATATATTTTTTTTTTTACTAATATTGTCATTCTCTTTGCGACAAAAATTGTTTATAAGGGAATTCGATAAACTCCATATCAGCATTTTTTCAATTTGCTGAATAGTGTGATCCTCATCACAAGAGTCAACATGAAATAATCGATTTTGATCAGCCAAAATATTTAAAGTTATGTACATGACTAATTTTCTCTGATGAATCGAATGTAAAAAAGAATCGCATTTTGTAAGTTTTTTATAACTATATAATTATATGAGACAAAATTATTAGTTATATCATTTGGGTATAACAGAGAACCTCTGTTAATACCCTGAAAGTAGCTGTTTAATTCAGCTATTTCTTCAACAGCCTCTCTCCCGAATATTAAATTTTTGCAGCTATTGCATTTCAGTTTTTTGAAAACTGCATGACAGCAATAACCTGGTAAGTATAATATTACAGGAAGTACTTCCTTGCATTGATTAACATCATCTTCTGTTACATCTATGTTAAATTTATAAACATGTAACTCTTGCTCCCTTGTTTCATCCCAGTTAGTTTCTTTTAAATTTTTCAATTCAATAGTTCGATTATTAATTGGTACGCTCACTTTTAAAACTGACAACAATCTGAGTTTTGTTTTCACATTCATACACCTAACGTATCGATATATTATATTGATTTCCATTAAGTTCTCGATACTGGCCAAACCTTGCCTCAAGGTGATCTGTCTGAAACTTTCCAGGTAATGTATACACCATGTTCAGTACATTTATACAATATTTAGTCAATTCTAAAATCGCGCAAGTAGTATGGTGCAAAGCAGTATATGTTTCCTTTGTTAACTTACCAGTTCTTCCAGGAATGCTATTCCAAGTTTCTAACCAGTCACAGAACACATTTATGAAACTATAATTATCACTATTTAATGTAAGTGGATTAGCATATTTATTTTCACATTCAGTATTGTCCACCAAATATAAAATATTTGGATGTATTCTGCGATTTCTGCATAATTTGGCAAGCATTCCTGTTTTCCTAAGGTAACCAAACCCTGAATAGTATATTCGTTGAAAATTTACAAAACCAAATTAACATTTTGCCTTTCAAAAGTAGTCGGAGAAAGGGCTTTTGAAGTCAACTCATAGCAATATTTCACAAATAATTGAGATTCTAGGGCATAAAGTTTATGTAAACTAGAAAATGGAGCACTTTGTATGTTATCTAATTCATGATTTCCATTATAACAACACTTTGGGAACATCATGCATTTACATTCATCTTTTTGGCCAAGCCAATTGTTTCTAATGCATTTTAATATATGCACTGAGTCGATTAAGAAAAAAAGAGGGCTAGACGTTCTAACTGGATGGGGATATACAATTGAAAGTTTTGATGGGCTACAAAAGAAAGACAGTTTCTTTTTATTTATTGCATTATTATCTGTTATAACAGATAATACCTTAAACCCTATATCTTCTAAGCCAATTATTACACGTTTAATTATGTCAAATAAGTTCTCAGCTAGAAGACATTTAGTTGGCATAACATGCACAACATCCTTATATTGTGAGAATACACTGCTAAGCATAAAAGCAAATGCACTTGTGGCATGTTCATTGCTGTTGTTAGCTAAGCCAACAATATTACCATCTTTATAATCAAGATAAGGTTTGAGATGTATTTCATCAACAAGTAAAGATACTATGATGTCATTCTGCATTAGTAACTTGAACTTACTTTTAATATAAATGAAAAAATTGTTATCGTGTTGTTAAATGACAGGATTTATAGAAGTTGATAAAGTTAATCCTCGAAAATTACATTTTTAGTGTCTCTTAACAGTCTGTACCCTCTAGGGGAGCAGTTATATAATAAGGAAGAAAATACCATCATTTCACTCGAATATTTAACCTTATTCATTGTCATTATGTTAATTTGTTCATATATGAACTTAATGGCATTAAAATATTTAAATGATTCATCTTGCACTAATAGCAAAAATGGTAAAATTAATTCTAATAAAGAATTTATATTAGAAGTTTTCATTTCCTGTTCTTCGATGTCCATTTTTTCATGTTTTCCACCAAAATCTGCAGAGTATTTTCCTCTGTTACATGTTAAGGAATTGTATACTCCCCTATAGCACTCATTTCCACATCACTACAGAATACTCTAACGGCCAAGTCCGATTCAATCACCATAGACATTTTTAATTTGGGGCATGGGCATCTCTTTATATGGCATATAATGATGGTATTGTCTTGCCTAATAGAAGGCCAATAATTTTTATCTATAAACGTCAATTTTTTTTTTCATCAATATTATAAAAAGTTTTACGTTTCCGTAACTCTAACTCGTCAGCAACACTTTCACATAATGCATGCTTAAAAGCAGAATTTTCTAAACGCATTTTCTTTGCGTTAGGAGACTCTCTAACAGTGGTTGATGACGATAAATAGGAGGGACAGTTTGGTAATATTCGAGGAATAGCACCATTCTTAAGATAGGGATTTTTTAATTTAACACTAATTGTCTTTCCAGTCCTTTCATCAAATGCTGATGCCTCTCGCTGTATGTCTTCAGGTCGAAAATGAAGTTCACATACTTAAAGAAATAATTTAAAAGAAAATCGTACCATGTTTGACTTAATACAAAAAAAAAAGAAAATTACATGACAAAAAACGATAAAATACAAAAATAAGATAACTGTGCAGAATTAGTCCAACCTCGAAAAATCCTTTAAAATTACAACTTTTATAGGTGCTGAAAACGAAAATAACGTTTAAAATTACGGCAAACTAGTAATTTCCAAGGTATAAAAAGAAGTTAGTTAAAAAAAAGAGGGGGATAATTTAACCTAAAACGACCACCCATTTTATGGCCAATTTTATTTTTTTTACATGGGCAACTAGCAATTTTTTTTTAAATTACATTTTTCCCTCAAACAAGGCGAAGTGCCTCTTTGATGTAGGAATGAACACAACTAAACGTTAAATGAGCACCTACAGTTGACCCCCTCTTCCCGACAAAGATTCTGTTTACACTTTTTGAAAGGGAGTGCTCATTTTACGTTAAACTGTGTTCATTGTACGTTGACTCCCAACCCCCAACATAAAGGTGGCCATACTCATTTTTCTTCGCTTATATTTGTTAAAAACAAAGCGCCCTAAAAAACGATGGCCATAAATGGGTGCTCATTTTACGTTAAATTTTTATAGAAAAGTGATCCCCCATATTTTAAAACTAACATTTCTTCATATCTTGGAAACTACTCGTTTGCCGTAATTTTAAACGTTATTTTCGTTTACAGCGCCACTAGCAGTATCAGAATTTGGGGGGGGATTTTTGACAACCTTAACACAAAACTGCGAATAACATATACAAAACTCGTAATTTCTCCATTTAAAGTGGGTTGTTTATTTTCTTTATGGAATATACTTCCAAAATGAACTATTAAAATTGTTTAAAAAATAAAAGAAATATTATTTTTTTATTGCCGGCATTTTGTAAACACTTTTTTTTTAATAAAAAATAATATTTCTACTATTTTTTTAAACAATTTTAATAGATCGTTTTGGAACTATATTCTCCAAAATTCTGACACCTACAGGACCACGACATTTACCACAAATAATTATAAATAAGCTTTTGGGATAACAAAAACGGTCATAAACTTAAAAAAAAAGTTTAATCTATTTCACGCTGATATAAATATTGCACAGTAAAATAGTTGAACTAAAAAGATAAATGATTTTTCTTATTTAGAATTATTTAAACAAGGAATTCCGCTTTTACTATATCACTTTTATTAAATTGTTAGGTGAAAGTACATAATATTTTCACCATACTCCCGATTTTAAATAAGTTTCTAAATAATAATTTATTATTCCAGCACATAACTTAAATTACATGTAAAATTCATTTTTATGTACATACTTTCATTTTTATTTTAAAATACGTTCTAAAAAAATAAACAAATAAACATAAAAAAGGCGCGTTTTTTTTGTTTTGTTTTTTTAATATCTCTAACATTTTAACACTTGCTCTGCTCACGGTAAAATCCTTTCCTTTTATTGCATTAATCCACTGGTAAATTACTTCCTTTTTTTTTGGGGGGGGTGATGAAAACACGGTAACTTTTGGTCCATTTTCGTAGTTACCTCGGCATTTTAGAACTATACATCTCGACGCCATGTTTAAATTTATTTAATCCTCCAAAACTTTAAACCAACTTCCGGTTTAGTCATGAGACAGGTGACCAAATTTCAACAGACCGATGTTTATGACGTCACCAGACGAAATTATAGTCGTCGCTAGACCATCATATTACGGTAGCCACGTTTAACCTTGAGGGGGGGGCAACCGGAATTTTCCCGGAAAATCCGTTCTATTACTTTTTTACTCATATCATGTTTGCGCAAAATTTCAAAAAATTCCAACGGACGAACGGACGAACGGACAAAGGTGAATTTACAGGCCTACCCTTCTTTTTTCGGGAGACGAAAAAAAAAAAAAAAACATAATGATAAATATTTCGATAAGCAAAAATATGTTTAGAATGAACAAACGATACAAAAATATTATATATATATATATATATATATATATATATATATATATATACTAGCAAAAGTACCCGTCGTTAACTGGGTTCAAAAACAGCCTACAGAAAATGGACTCTGATTTATGAAAGTATGATAGGTTATGAAACGGAAGGGTGGTAAATTTGGGTTGAATTTGGGGGTATCAAAACAAAAGCAAAATATGATGAAAGTAAAAATAAAATAGATAAATCCCATAATTTATTATACCATACCTGTTCACACTGAAACACTTATCACAATATTCTGCGGATCTATATTAAAAAACCTTGTTAAACTTTGTGGCATATTTCCATTCTATGGAGG
Organism: Euprymna scolopes; assembly: GCF_053919585.1. Classification (NCBI taxonomy): domain Eukaryota; kingdom Metazoa; phylum Mollusca; class Cephalopoda; order Sepiida; family Sepiolidae; genus Euprymna; species Euprymna scolopes. The sequence goes on along the minus strand of NC_136506.1, from coordinate 84,690,762 downwards.
TCAGGTGCGAACGAACACCCCATAATTTTATTATACCATATTTCTTCAAACTGAAACATAATTATCAAAGTATACTTACGCAGATAGATATGAAAAGTCTTTATTAAAGTTTGTGCCTATTTCCATTCTATGGAGGCCAGGCGCGAACGCATACCCATCAATTTTATTATACCATCCCTATTTAAGTTAAAACATACTTATTAAAGTATTTTTATGTACATCTATATCAAAAACACTTGTAAACGTTTTTGTTTTTAATTTTTTAATTTTTTATTTCCATACTTTTTACATCCACAATTTTAATGAACCACCGTTCTGCAGGATCAAACATACTCATTCCTGTGTCTCGATACATCTTCTATCATTATATGTAATCAGTTTTTTTTTTAAATAGTCAACCATATAGGAGCCTATTCGTGACCAGACACACACACATACATTCAGCTTTATATTATAGATATGTGTGTGTGTGTGTGTGTGTGTTATTTATTTGCGGATTATTATCCTCATCTTCATGGTCCCAGGTGAGCATAGTCTGACGAAAGCGGTTTCAATTCTACCCAAAGCCGGTCAGAGGATTAGTTTTGCCAAAATGTGATGAGACAACAACAACTATGGAAAGCGGTAATCACTGAAGATACAGTTAAGAGACTCAGCATTTCTAACCCGTCGCAGTTAACCACCTGAGGAAGGGCAAAGAAATAGTTGGGCGAAACGTCGAGTGAATGAAAGAGACAGAGGAGGACAAAGAGAGAAAAAGAGAGTGAAAAAGAAACAGGGAAAAAGAGAAAGAGAGGAAGAGAATGAGTTTCCATATTGGAGAGTCGAGTTTGGTTCGAGAGGTTCGCTTAGCGAGATTACGACCACTTAAGTCCTGGGAGGTAAAAGAGGCAATTACATAATTTACATAACCATCACCACTTATCAAGGCCACGAGGTCACTAGAGGATAAGGGTTAAAGAGTGTACAGTAGACAATTGTACAATATAGTAATCGTTAGTAATTGAAATTCAGCAAATTTGTTAACTTATATGGAACGGCTCATCAAAAACTTGTTTACGTTAGACTTGAAGACAACCATATTGTAGTCATCTAAAAAGCAGGAAAATCGAAGACACTTCCATAGGCGTGCAGTTCTAAGAAAGAAGCTTTGTTTATGGAATCTACGTTTAGGTTTAGACACAGATAAAGAGTGGAGTAAATTATTGATAGTGTTTTCAGCTAGATAGGTATTTCTTGTGAAATTTGGCGTGGAGGGAACTATAGATTGGAGCTCAGTCGAGCACTTGCCATGAAATTAACGATAAAGCAGAGACAAATTCGCAACATCTCTGTGAGAAAGAGGTTGCAGTGAAGAGAAAAGGACATCTACGAGGCCACGAAGTCTATTTTGAACTCTATCAAGGCCGGACAAGCCCTTTTTAGTAGCGCCTGTCTAGGTTAAACGATAATAAAATGATAATAACAATAACAATAATGAAAAAATAATAAGCATAACTTCATTAACTTTAATGACAACAACAATATTGATAATAAAAATGATGATAACAACAATAATAAAACAATAATAATAATAAGAAGAAGAACAACAATAATAATAACAACAACAATAATGACAAAAATAATAAAAACATTAATAATTAGAATAAAAATAATAACAGTAATAATGAAAATAGCAAAAATAAATATAATTACAATAATATTAAAAACTATGACAACAATTACAACAACAACAACAACAACAATAATAATAATAATAGCAATAATAATAATGATATATATAATAAAGATAATAATAAAAATATTAATGCCAATGAAAATAAAAACAATAATAACAACAATAGCAATAATAATAATGAAAATAACAATAATAATAAAATAAAAATAATAATAATGATGATAATAATAACAACAACAACAACAATAATAATAATAATGATAATAATAATACTAGCAACAATAATTATTAGTATTGTTATTATTATTGTTGATAATAATAACAATGAAAAACAACAATAATAACAATAACAATAACAATAGAACAATAATAATGATAATAATAAAAATGAAAACAATAATAAAAACAAAAAAGAACAATATTAATAATAACAAAAGAAATAAATATAACAATGATAATGACAATAATAATGAAAACAATATTAACAACAACAATAATAAAAACAACAACAATAAGAACAATAATATAATAATGATAGTAACAATAATAATAACAACAATAACAACAACAACAATAATAATACCAATAATAATACTAATGATAATCACAAAAATGATAAAAACAATAACAATAATAATAATAAAAAAAATAATACCAACTATAAAATGACAATAATAATAACAGTAAGAAGAAGAAGAAGAAGAAGAAGAAGAAGAAGAAGAAGAAGAAGAAGAAGAAGAAGAAGAAGAAGAAGAAGAAGAAGCTGGCAGCGCAGATCACGTTTTAAGCTTCGACTACTTCATCAATTAATTTGCATACGTTATAAAGAGAGTTCTAGATATCTGTCACAGGCTGTTCTTGAGGAAAATCTTTGAGAATAATAGCCTGTGTGAAAACTCCTAATCGGTGAATTATACTATAAATAATAATAACAGCAACAACAACCAAAACGATAACAATAATAATGATGATGATAATAACAACAACGCCAATAATAATAATAATAATAATAATAATAATAATAATAATAATAATAATAATAATAATAATGCGCAGACTGACACACGTGAGCAACAAGCGCGGGCCAGGCGGACTACTGCCAAAGCAAAACATGAAGCGCTATATGGAACCAAGAATATTGAAGCCACATATCTATAAGCTCTATAAATCCTCCTATCACCATTACCACACCACCGCCCCCCCCCAAAAAAAAACAAAGAGTGAGACCAAACAGCCAAGTAGTCAAGGAGAAAGGAAAGACCAAGGAGAGAGCACTGACCAGACCTTCGCTGGAAAAGTGTTAAGAAAACTGGGACATTGGGGAGGCTTATTGCCACTCAAATTCTAGTGAAGAACAATAGCCGCTGCCATCGAAAAATCAATGGCAAGCAGCTGTTGCGATAATGCAAATTTATTTGCAAATACTATCGAAAAAGGTGGAGAGTACTGGAAATCTGGGGAGACTTGTTGTCATTCAGCTTCCAGGGGACACCACAGGCTGTTTTCAAGGAGATGACCTGTATGAAAGCTCCTTCTGAGCCAATGATAATAATAATAAATAATAATAATAATAATAATAATAATAATAATAACAACAACAATTATAATAACAACAACAACAACAATAATAATAATAATAACAATGTTAATAATAAGAATAATTATAATAACAATGATAATAAAATAATAATAACAATATTAATAATAATAATAATAAACAACGACAATAACATTAATGATAATAAAAAAAATTATAACAACAACAACAACAATAATATTAACAACAACAATATTAATAATAACAATGTTATAATAATAATAACACACCAATACAACAGTGACAACAACAAAAACAATAAAAACAACAACAGCAATAATAACGATTAAAATAATAATTAACTCTTATAAACTACAAATAACTAAGTAAATAGAAATAAAGTATGTACCCAAGGGAACTGAAACTCCCAGAAATCTTTCAAACTACCCACTGAAGAAGCACACACACACACACACACACACACACACACACACACACATATATATATATATATTATATCTATAAAAGTGAACGTGTCTGTCTGTCTGTCTGTGTGTCTGTGTGTCTGTCTGTCTGTGTACATTTCCTTATGCAATAACTCTGTCAATTTTTAGTCTATAGACTCGAAATTTGAAATACCGGGTACTGAGATTTGGGAAAATCGATGTGACGGGTGTCAGCCAGAAATTTGGCTGTTAAGGGGTCAAATTTCAACGATTTGACCTTTAAGAAGTCTAACAAACTCCTCCGACAATTTTGGGTCTAGACACTTGAAATTTTAGATATAGGTTCCTTGAACCTGGATCTAACTTAATAAAGTGATTTGAGCCCGAAACAATAAATTTTAAGGGGTCATAATAGGGGTCAAAGTTTTAAAAAATTAACCATTTTTTTGTTTTTTTTGCTTTTTTTGCACAGCATACACTTCCAAACACCCGAGCAACGCCGGGCACCCCTGCTAGTATATATATATATATATATATATATATATATATATATATATATATATATATATATATATGTGCTTCTTCAGGGGGAGGGGTAGTTTGAAAGATATATTAGTATTGGAACGATTAATTGGAATTAGAATCCTGAATCGGAAAAATCGGAACGTTTGGGGCTACCTGAATCGGAAAAATTTGTGCTTATTTTCCGATTGTCAAAGACCATCCTTTTAGACGATTTTTTGTTTGTTTGTTTTTTTTTTTTGTTTTTTTTTTATTTTCAAACATAATTTTTATTGTTGGTACTGTTAGGTTTAGCCTAAAAATCCAGAGATAACCACCTTAGACAGAAAAAAGATTGATCTCCCTTGGATTGGAAAAGAAAAGAGAGTACGCCATGACACTTTGAGATGAAAATACATGCTTTAAAACCGAGAGACTTAGTGGTTAAAAATGTGATAAAGTCAATCCTAACTTGTAAATGAATCTGTTAAACGTTCCACTTGTATCATTTTGACGTGATTATTTCATATCCAAGACTTATTTTTAAACACGTAACAGGTACTAACGATAATATGATGAATATTTATTGATTTTAAAACTACCAGTAAAACTAAAATCTTTAATTCCCAACATAAATGTAACCTTTACGGTTGGTGAAAATATACGCAGATATTACATGGAATCAAAAAAAAAAAAAAAAAAAAAAAGCGGTAAACTTCATCGAAAACGCATCATTCCAACTGCCTGTTATTAGCTTATGAAATCAAGGCGGGGGGGGGGGGCTTTGTGACTGGGTTCGAATTTCTCGACAGGCAGTAATAATCACTTCCGACGCTGGTGCTTGCTTTTCTTTTGTTCCTTGATTTTAACGAAACCTCTCTTCGTAAGAATGCACTCACTGAAATAATGCCGGTCTTGATTTATTCAGACGATTTGGATGGGGTTATAGTGTACAATGAAGATGAACTGGGGAGAGGGCGGTTCCCAAGTATATAATACACTCAGGCAATTTGTTTTCGAACTTTTATGCCATTATGGAACTGGTCGCTTGCGCGATTGTGATGAAGTCGTAGTCAAAGGTTGAAACGTGCTCAGTGCTGCTAGCTTCTTCTTCTTCTTCTTCTTCTTCTTCTTCTTATTATTATTATTATTATTATTATTATTATTATTATTATTATTATTATTATTCTACGTGGGCAGAATCAGAAGGGAAGCCTCAGAACTGAAAACTTGTCAGAGATGAAACTTTCTCAGTGTTTTTGGTACCGACAAACCAGCAAATGGAACGAAGCCGCATTAGTGTCTCGTATGCGTACGCACGCGCGTGTCGGCGATGGCTTCCAAACGGACGGCGACCATTCTCCGATGGAAAAGGCGCGTGTGCCTCCCGGTTTTTTTTTGTTTTTTTTTCTTTCTTTTTTTTTTCCACGCGGTTCGTAATATCTGAGTACAAAGACTTCCAGGGAAAGGTGGGTTGTGTGGGTAGAAGAAGGGGGAGGGGGGACAGGAAGAAGAAGAAGAAGAAGAAGAAGAAGAAGAAGAAGAAGAAGAAGAAGAAGAAAGGATCTAATGTACAGAAATGGAAGGCGTGCAGTGTGGAAAGATGAGGAAGCAATTCTGCCATCAATAAAATCTCTAATATTCCATATATATATATGTGTGTATATATATATATATATATATATATATATATATATGTATATATATATATTAACATATATAAAAACAAGAAGCAACGACAGAATTCGCGCATAAGCCTGACGAATCCTATAGTTGGATGAAACGCAGAATATTCAGTGTAGCTTAATCGCCATATATATTTTATAAATTACTAACAAGCTCTACCTACGTATTGAGCACTTTTGAAGTAAATACTTAAAGTTTACGCATAAATCTATACTTTCGTATATTAAATTTATGTGAATAAATGAAGTAGTTATATATTTGTGTGTGTGTGTGTGTGTGTGTGTATATGTGAGGGTGTATGTGTGTATATATGTGTGTGTATGTATTGTGTGTGTGTGTTTGTCTATTGTGCGTCTGTTTAGGTACCATTTTTCATTTAATCAAACATCGTTAAAAAATAACAGAATGCTTCTGCTTAATCATACCTATTTTTTTTCCAAAGAAAAAAAAAATGGGGCGAGCCTATGATTTTACGTTTTTAGTCTTTTTATACGATAAATAGCGATATTATATATCTCTTGCGCGACATAACACTGCAATTATCCCAATCATACAACTGTTGACATAACCATCACTTTTAGCATTTTCTACGAGTTAGGGCCTCTATACTACCAGTCCGAGTGAGCAACTAGACAAACTGTCAAACAAACTGTTAAACCTGTACCCTCCACCACAGAACAAGAGCAGCTATGTGAAAATAATATAAAAGCCAAGTACGTCCAAGGATGGAGTACTGCTGCCACATCTGCGCACGAGCTGCTAAAAGCAACCTATCCTGCCTTGACAGAGTACAAAATAGGCTTCGTGGCTTGGTGGTGAATTCCTTTTCTCTTTCCTGCAACTTCTCTCCCACAAAAGAGACGTTGCGAGCCTGTATTTGTTTTATCGTAACTTCCATGACAAGTGCTCGTCTAAACTTCAAACTCTGGTTCCCCCCCACGCCAATCTTTCACGATAAACATCCGTCTAGCTGAAACCACTGTCAAAAATTTTCCCCACTCTTTATCTGTGCCAAAACCAAAATGTAGATTCCATGAACAAAGCTTCTTTCTTAGAAGTGCACGCCTGTGGAACTCTCTCCCGTTTGCCTGTTTCCCACCTGACTACAACTTGGATGTCTTCAAGTCTAACATAAACAAATTCCTGATAAACCGCCCCCTTAAGTAAGACACTTTATCAATCTCCAATACTAACGATTACTACGATACTATCCCATTGATTACTGTACACGCAATAACCCTTATCCCCGAGTGGTTTCCGGGCCTTGATAAGTGGTGACTACCTTGTAAAAAAATGTTCCCATATTTATGCAAGTAAAAAGATGGTAAGATGACGTTTAGCCCAACCAATGGGTATATTTTCAGTACCACGGTGATGATACCCTTGCGCCTAAGAAACAAGAAGGGTTTTAAAATAGATGGAACCAAAATAATAATAGTAGTTTATTTTATTATATTTGTCCATTTTTTATCAAAGACAAGATAGTTTGTTTACATTGACTTTCTTGTGTTATTTTTTGGCTAGCAACTGTTCAAACGTGCCAAAACAAACAATGGGAATAAATCGTCCTGGTTATTGAACTCAGGTGACTAAATCAGAAATTGTAGAAATATAGCCGTTTTAGACATTTAAAAACAGGACAGCTGTTAAATACATGGCTCTCCAGTGGATAATACCACTTCCCCAATAAGAAAATATAGAATAATACGGTTACTATTTATATTAATATATAAAAAAAATTTTAAGAAATAAAATATTAATAATACATATAAGTAAATTAAACAAGCTTACAAGATCTATTCTGCGACATGTTAACTAGCATATAAATGCTATGAGAATAAAAATGCACAAAATCTTAAGAACCAATTATCAAGGCCCAGAGGCGACTCAAGGATAAGAATTAATGAGTGTATATATATATATATATATATATATATATATATATATATATATATATATATACCTACGCACGCGTACCCAATCTTAGCACCTTAAAGAAAATTTGACGTAAGTGAGAGCAACGCGGGTGTCTATGCATGCCGGCGCACATATGTACATATATTTGCACGCCAGGGTGGGGATGTATGTGTACATGCGACCACTTCTTTTAAGTATTTATGTGTGTACCTGCGCAGATGTGTACCCATGGCCGCGACCGCTAACTAACCCTCTCCAAACAATTAACAACAAAATAAAAACTAAAAACAAATAAACCGAATCATAGCCCCCCCCCGCCTCCAAACATAAGCGAACACCCAACAGGTCAAGACATACTTTCCAAGAAATCATCTCACCAACGAGACGCTAAAAACTTTAACACTAAGACTCGAATTTTAAAGTAACCCCCCTCCTCCTCCCATCCCCAAATATTCCCCTTCCCCTCATGTATCTCTATGCCCTCAGCCACACCAAAAATTAACCTCCCAGACCCTCCCCCACAAGATCCTTAAACCCCAAAACTAAAACATTATCGACATACCAAGCGCCCTCTCCCCCCTTTGTTCCTTCCTCTCTTTCTTCCGCCCTCCTCGCCCCCTTGACCTCATTCACTCTTTCACTCTTACATCCCAAAATAGCGAATATTTCTGTAAAAGTCTGAGGAAGCTACAGACGGCCAAAAAAAAACGGCCGAGTAGCCGAAACAATAATGTAACTTAATAGAAAGATACGGTAATAAAAATAAAACGTATATATATATATATATATATATATATATATATATATATATATATATATATATACATATATATATATATATATATATATATATATATATATATATGGGGGAATATGTTTATTCAATTATATTTCACAGTATACTTATACCAATCCGTTAATTTATAACTACAGATTTGTTGGATGGCCGTAGCAAAATGAAAAAAAAAAATTGCCACTTTTGTCTCAATTTTCAGATTTTGTAATCATTCCTATATGCCTTTATTTTCTTTTAAAATTGGTAAGTGATTTTTCTGCTGGTGAGTTAAGGGCGAAATAAATTTAAGAATTGTCACAATTACAGGAATGGTTTTGCGCTACGAAACAGGCGCTGTCAAGAATTGTGCTTTTCAATATACTTAACGAAATAAACGGTAAGATTGCCAACATCTTGAAATTTGGAATTTACTTTTGTCGTTTATTTGTTTAATATATATATATACATATATATATATATATATATATATATATATATATATATATATATATATATATATATATATATATATATATAGATGAACAATATTGTTCATATTATAAGCTCCATTTCCTTTTCGGTTTTATTGAGCTTTTTACATCTGGCTGAGTTTATTTTACTTGTAAATATTAACTCTTTAATATTTATAATATATTTTAAGTTTACCATTTTGATAACCTTAGTGAACTTATTGTAACTTTTATTTTATATATATATATATATATATATATATATATATACAAAGTAGTAGCGTTCGTGTGTGTGTGTGTGCACGTGTGTGTGTGTGTGTGTGTGTGTGTGTGTGTGTGTGTGTGTGTGTGTGTGTGTGTGTGTGCGTACAACTCTCCTACAGCCCAGACCACTGGACCTCTCATATGGGATGACCGATCATGACCAAACCTGGCGTGATGATGGTATTCTTGCTAGGAATGGTACACACTATTTTCCAAGGTAAAGGTCAAAGGCCAAGGTCATAATAATAATAATCCGCTTAGCTGCAATGTTTTTCAGTATTCTCTTGGTTTATATATATATCAATATTCAGTACAAATTATTAATATATAACAACTATAGATTTTACCTACGCTACACCAATCTTCATACAATATGGATCTTAATCTTTTTCATGGATTCATTCTGTATTTGGATCCTTTCTTTACATTTTACCTTTTTTTCCTTTATCGATGTCTCTTTTCATCTTTTATATTTCCTCTGTGTCTGCTATTTAGCAAAACAATTGCGAACCAATATTAGTATTTTGCTAGAATTTCTCCTCTGAGGAGATCTACTTACAGTGAAGATCCAAGGATTAAGGACATTAATTTAAACATATTCTTTGGTTCAAACAATAAATGTTTTAATTGTATTTAAAAATTGATCCTTTTAAATGAAATTTGATCAGAGATCGCCTTCTGTCGCCGGGTTCAAATCTATCGACTGGTGTTAATCGTGACACCCTGCACTGATGATTCCCGAAAGGATGAAACACCTAGTGTCTGTAGGCATTTAATAATTATTATAGTAAATAATTATGTCAGCCTCTTTAAGAAACTTGTTTCTTATCGTTGAGCACTTTCAGATGAATTATAAAGTTGGTCAATTTAGCTCTTATGGGCAGATCGTCATATAATGATTAGATCACTCTGACAGACGTTAAAAAGCATTTTTTAAAATAAATGTTTAAAATTCAACAGCATTTCTCATGTTGGTGAATCTAGTGGTTTCAAGTGGTTGCATTTGGATACCAGTTAGCATATCCTTTCTTTACTTTCTACAATCATTCGCATTATCTGTACCTTAAAGACATTTCATCTTTAATATTTTCTCTGCATCTGCTATCTAGCAAAACAATTGCGAACCAATATTAGTATTTTGCTAGAATTTCTCCTCTGAGGAGATCTACTTACATTGAAAATCCATGGATTGAGGACATTAATTTAAACATTGTATTCTTTGATTCAAGCAATAAATTTTACATTTTATTTGAAAATTGATCCTTTTAAATGAAATTTGAACATATAAACTAGAATTTATATATATATATATATATATATATATATATATATATATATATATATATATATATATATATATATATATATATATATATAGACACAGCGAGATTATTATTTTCCAGAGGTAAAGTAACCAAGGAAGGTTAGCGAGGTTTATACAAAGTGCTCAATATCGAATTAGAGCATAGTATACTCTTTATATGTTTTTACATAAGCAGTAATATATTGCTACACAGCCATGAGCATGTTTCGATCAGCTAGTTACCAGTACCTAGAGACCTCTTCAGACGATGCAATTTATACAAAAGCAAAGTTTACAAGGTCTCTAGTTACAAATAACTATCTGACTGAAACATGCTTAAGACTGTGTAGCAACATATTATTATTTATGCAAAAACAAATAAAAAGTATATATATGTGTGTGTGTGTGTGTGTGTGTGTATGTGTGTGTATGTGTGCGTGTGTGTGCTTGTGTAAACCACATTTTTATAGTCATTGCATGTTATGTAATAATTTCTTATAATTTGGAAATGAATAAAACTGAACATTCGTATACATTTTTTTAATATGAAGATAAAACGAATAGTTGAAAATTTGACAATCATTCTAACATTTTCTTTTTTTTTTGTAGAATTTTGAAATGTATTATTGTAGGCATTAAATTATTGGTAATTGTGCCTAAAGGGTAAGGGTTAGGGTAAGGGAGAGCCTAACTTTCAAACTCACCAGTAGCTGGCGCCCGCGTCTCTCGATTGAGTTATGGATGCAAAAAATTTCAAATATATTTTGGGTTTTTTTTTCACCCTTTTATAATAAAAAGATATAAAAAATACGTAAACTTTTTTTATCAAATAATTTTTTGTTTAATCGCATACCTTTTCAAATAACTATGTTAGTTCAGGTAATACGTTATACATTTTGTCAAACGATTTACATATTTTAAAAATACATTTATTTACAGAAACATGAAAAAAATAACTATGAATATTTGATATTTTTTTACGGATTTAGCAATTTCAAAAAGATGAATGGGTAACAGAAATTAGTTTAACAGTTTTAAAATGTGAATATTTTACATGTGTTAAAAACATTAAATTCAAACAAAATAATAAGTACGAACCCAGTCAATGATATGAATAAAGTATAATTAAACAATGTATATTTAAATAAAGTATATTTAAATAAAATACATTTAAATAAAGTATATTTAAATAAAGTATATTTAATTGAAGTATATTTAATTAAAGTATATTTGAATAAAGTATATTTAAATAAAGTATATTTAAATAAAGTATATTAAAATGAAATACATTTAAATAAAGTATATTTAAATACAGTATATTTAATTAAAGTATATTTAATTAAAGTATATTTAAAAAATATATATTTAAATAAAGTCTATTTAATTGAAGTATATTTAATTAAGGTATATTTGAATAAAGTATATTTGAATAAAGTATATTTAAATAAAGTATATTTAATTGAAGTATATTTAATTAAAGTATATTTGAATAAAGTATATTTAAATAAAATATATTTAAATAAAGTAAATTTAATTGAAGTATATTTAATTAAAGTATATTTGAATAAAGTATATTTGAATAAAGTATATTTAAATAAAGTATATTTAATTGAAGTATATTTAATTAAAGTATATTTAAATAAAGTATATTTAAACAAAGTATATTTAAATAAAGTATATTTAAATAAAGTAAATTTAAGCAATGTATATTTAAATAAATCATATTTAAATAAAGTATATTTAAATAAATTATATTCAAATAAAGTATATTTAAATAAAGTATATTTAAACAATGTGTATTTAAACAATGTATATTTAAATAAAGTATATTTAAATAAAGTATATTTAAATAAATTATATTTAAATAAATTATATTCAAATAAATATATTTGAATAAAGTATATTTAAATAAAGTATATTTAAATAAAGTATATTTAAATAAAGTATATTTATATAAAGCATATTTAAATAAAGTATATTTAAATAAAGTATATTAAAATAAATTATATTTAAATAAATATATTTGAATCAAGTATATTTAAACAAAGTATATTTAAATAAAGTATATTTAAATAAAGTATATTTAAATAAAGTATATTTAAATAAATTATATTTGAATAAAGTATATTTAAATGAAGTATATTTAAACAATGTATATTTAATAAAGTATATTTAAATAATGTATATTTTAATAAAGTATATTTAAATAAACCATATTTAAACAATGTATATTTAAATAAAGTATACTTAAATAAAGTATATTTAAATAAAGTGCATTTAACTAAAGTATATTTAAATAATGTATATTTAAATAAATATATTTAAATAAATATATTTAAATAAAGTATATTTAAATAAATATATTTAAACAGAGTATATTTAAATAAAGTATATTTAAATAAAGTATATTTTAATAAAGTATATTTAAACAATATATATTTAGATAAAGTATATTTAAATAAAGTATATTTAAAAACGTATGCTTAAATAAAGTATATTTAAACAATGTATATTTAAATAAAGTATATTTAAACAAAGTATATTTAGACAATGTATGTTCAAATAAACTATATTTAAATAAAGTATATTTTAATAAAGTATATTTAAATAAAGTATATTTATACAACGTATATTTTAATAAAGTATATTTAAACAATGTATATTTAATCAAAGTATATTTAAACAATGTATGTTTAAATAAAGTATATTTAAACAACGTATATTTAAATAAGGTATATTTAAAAAAAACGTAATTACATTTGAAAAAAAAAACATTAATTTGTTTGAAAAATATACTAACAATAAGCCGAAGCATTGTATCCACTAAACATAGTTATTTAAAAAGATATTCGATGAAAAACATTAATTGATAAATTCACGTATTTTTATATATTTTAATTATAAGGTGGTGCAAAATATGAACATAAAATCTATTTGAAAATTGTACCTATTTTGTATCCATTTTGTGCTCCATACCTCAATTGACAGACGCGGACGCCACCTGCCGGTGTGTTTAAAAGTTAGGCTCTCCCTTGATGCAGCATTACCAAATTATTACTTGAACCAATTCAGTATACAACTAGAGCTAATTTTGCTGTTTTAATCTCTATTCATGAAATTATTTGACGTAAATAGCTTTTTAAATTAGAAGCTCGATATTTATTAAAATATAATAACAGAGCATATATATAAATAAATAACAGTTTTGCTCGATTCCAAAGTGGAAGACTTTATTCATTTTTACCAAAAAAAAAATAAGCATAAGAGTTGCGCAATCTCCAACCACACCTCCCTTGAATCAGCACTGCTTCAGTCCAGTAGAAAAAGGGACTTTACACTTACTGAAAATAAATGCCGAGATAAGCAGAGAGCATATACATCACCTCGAATTCCTAAATGATCACTTGTTTTAGTACTGACCAGACTGAACATTCTTTAAGTTTTGTAATCTGACGGGAACCGTCGGGTAAATGTGATTATGCTTGTGCGCATCTGTGTATATATATATATATATATATATATATATATATATATATATATATATATATATAGTTAGTTAGTTAGTTAGTTAGTTATAAAATATATATGGCGATTAAGCTACACTGAATATTCCGCATTTCATCCAGTCTAGGACTCTTTAGGCTTATGCGCATAAACCTGAAGAGTCATAGAGTGGATGAAACGTGGAATATTTAGTGTAGCTTAATCGACATATATATTTTATAACTAACTAACTAGCTCTGCCTACGTATTGAGCACTTTTGAAGTAATACTTAAATTTTACGCTTAAATTTATACTTTCGTATATTAATTTTATGTGAGTAAATGAAGTAGTATATATATATATATATATATATATATATATATATATATATATATATATATATATATATATAGTTAGTTAGTTAGTTAGTTAGTTAGTTATAAAATATATATGGCGATTAAGCTACACTGAATATTCCGCGTTTCATCCAGTCTAGGACCCTTCAGGCTTATGCGCATAAACCTGAAGAGTCCTACAGTGGATGAAACGCGGAATATTTAGTGTAGCTTAATCACCATATATATTTTATAAATTACTAACTAGCTCTGCCTACGTATTGAGCACTTTTGAAGTAATACTTAAAGTTTACGCTTAAATTTATACTTTCGTATATTAATTTTATGTAAGTAAATGAATATATATATATATATATATATATATATATATACATATATATATATATATATATATATATATGTGTGCAAGATTTTTATCTAATGTGGTTGTGTATGCTTGTAAAATTTCATATGGTTCTGCCATGAATTTTCGAGCTAAATTGTATTTACCTTTTTATAGCCTATTAAACGTCATAATCTGCTGGCGTCTAATCCGTGTGGCTACGAGGAAAATAATTAATAAAATCAATAAAATTTTATATCGTCTCAGAAATGATCGTACACAGATTATTTGTTTATGTTAAATTCTTGAAAACTATCTAAACGATTATCCCTAAAATTATACTACCTAATACTTATTATATATATATATATATATATATATATATATATATATATATATATATATATATAGAGAGAGAGAGAGAGAGAGAGAGAGAGAGAGAGAGATAGATAGATAGATAGATAGATAGATAGATAGATAGCGAGGGAGAGAGAGAATGAAAAAGAGATAGATAGATAGATTGATTGACAAGGAAAAGGGGATAGATAGATAGATACATACATACATACATACATACATACATATATACGTGATAGATAGATAGATAGATAGATAGATAGATAGACAGATAGATAGATATGCAATTAGTTGATGTTTTGCTTGAGAATGAAAAACTACGTGTTAGTGTATCTACTTGACCTAAGTATATTTCTATACTACTAGTAAGCTCCTCTCATGTATTTTAATATATATATATATATATATATATATATATATATATATATATATATATATATATATATATATATATATATATATATTACATAGAAAAATGTGACCATGAGTAATATAATTAAGATTTAACTTAGAAAAATAAAAGGGCTAGTTGTTAAATCTGGAAAAGAAAAATACAAGATATTCTAGTAAAAAATAGAATAAATTTATAAGTTAAAATATTGCAGCATTAAGAATTTATATATAATGTTTAATTGAATTTTTTTAAAAGTCATTTTAAGTTATGAATTCATTATATTTTTTTACTAGAATATCTTGTCTTTTTCTTTTCCAGTTTTAACAAATAGTACTTGCACTTTTCTAAGCTTAAACTTAACTATATTACTTTTCCTGCTCACATTTTTCTATGTAATCCATAGTTTTTGCAGGCTTTGTTTTGAAATAATTTGTGTGTGGAGGGGGGGTCAATATCATACGCTCCTAAAAAATTATTACCAACTTCTGAAATCGACTAAATAAAAAGATCAAATAAAAGACGTAAGTAAATAAACAGTAAAAGGAACAACAATGAGATGAATATAATTAACAGACGATGTCGTAGGCGAAAGATTATCAACACTAGCACGTCAATGAGCATCACTTTTGTTAACCCTTTCTATATAATCCAAATAAGATGGTATGCGAGCGACATCCCCACTATGATTTTTGAAAGTATGGACGAAGAAGCAGTTACTATGGTAACCAATAGCCAATCAGAAGAAATCGTCTCACGTACCTTCCTTACTCTGACCACTTTTGAACACAATTGCATAACTTTTGTTTTAATAAACGAAAATTGATTTTCTCTTAATATAGCAGAGAAGGTGATATACGAACTGTAAAAATTGTTTGAAGCTTTAGAGCAGTTCCAAATGAATAAAACTAACACCTAACTATATATTCAATATATATATGTATATATATATATATATATATATATATATATATATATATATATATGCATGTATATATAATTATTTAGTATAATAATTATTAAATATCTAGGGACAATAGTGTATCATCCTTTCGGAAATCACCAGTGCAGGGTGTCACGATTAAAACCAGTCGATAGATTCCAACCCGGGAACAGAAACCATCCCTGGCTTCATTAGCAAGGATCCAATCCATTCGGCTACTGTTAACCGCGAGAAATGCTGTTGAAGTTTAAACATTTATTCTTTTAAATTTTTGACGTCTGTCAGAGTGATCTAATCATTATATGATGATCTGCACATATCAGCTAAGTTGACGGACTTTTTATTTCAACTAAAAGTGCTCAACGATAAGAAACGAGTTTTTTTTTAACGAGTCTGACATAATTATTTACTATAATAATTATTAAATACATACAGACACTACTTCTTCATCCTTTCAGGAATCATCAGTGCAGGGTATCACGATTAAAACCAGTCGATAGATTTGAACCCGGCGACGGATTCAATCCGTGGCTTCATTGGCAAGGACCTAATCCATTCGGATATATATATATATATATATATATATATATATATATATGTATATATATATATATATATATATTGGTTATAAATAACAAAATACCATGTCTGAATATATATATATATATATATATATATATATATATATATATATAAGTTGGTCATAAAAATAAAATATAATGTCTGAATATATATATATAAATATATATATATGAATATATATATATATATCAATATATATATGTGTGTGTGTATATATATATTATGTATATATATATTAAATATATATATATATTATATATATATATTAAATATATATATGTGTGTGTGTGTTGGTCATAAATAATAAAATATAATGTCTAAATATATATATATATATATATATATATATATATATATGAATATATATATATGTGTGTGTGTATATATATATTATATATATATATTAAATATATATTATATATATATATATATATATATATATATATATATATATAGAGAGAGAGAGAGAGAGAGAGAGAGAGAGAGAGAGAGACTTATATGTAATATACGGAGTTCGTGCAATTCAGTAAACTTTCATACTCCAATAGGTTTTAAGCCAAAAATGTTTGACTTAAGGATTAAGCTACAAAATTATCACATTTCATAATTGAGCATTAATATACTGTGTGTGCAAAATCAAGACTTCAAGGCAAGGTGTTGATGACAACAAAAAGTGTATTTCAATTTACGTTACAACAGTTCGACAATTTCAAGCATTATATCGTTTGAAAATTTTCAAAAACCAGCATTTCTTCAGACTTTATGAATAAACACACTTTAGGCAATGTAGCATTTTTTTGAATAGAAAAGCATGCGAGAAACATTTACCTTGATTGTGGTTACGGTAAATTCTCTAGACATTGAAACAATTGTAACGTAAAATGAAATACACTTTTTGTTGCCATCAACACCTTTTCTTGAAGTCTTGATTTTGCACATACAGTATATATATATATATATATATATATATATATATATATATACACTATGATCCCTTCAATTAATATTAGGGCCATAGTGAATTCGAGAGAGCAAGTTGATGCATTGATTTCAGGTGATTAAATGACTTTCGGACTAAATAGTTTTCTAACGAATGATAAAAGATATAAAAATTAAATAAGTTTTATGTATATATATATATATATATATATATATATATATATATATATATATATATATATATTAATATAACTACTTCATTTACTCACATAAATTAACATAGGAAAGTATAGATTTATGCGTAAACTTTAAGTATTGACTTCAAAAGTGCTCAATACATAGGTAGAGCTAGTTAATGATTTATAAAATATATATGGCGATTGTATATTTATATATATAAAAAAAGGAAAAGGTTTGCCTTAAACCACTAACTTAGTCCTAAAACAGATCCTTTGTTCGATAAAATGCATGCCCATTGGCTGATAGGAAGGGGCGCAGTGGATACTAGAAAGATGATTGGCTAACTAAAATCCTCAACAGAAGAGGACCATATAAAAAGGAGAAACAACCACAGAATTCGCGCATAAGCCTGACGAATCCTAGAGTGAATGAAACGCCGAATATTCAGTGTAGCTTAATCGCCATATATATTTTATAAATCACTATATATATTAATATATAGTTTTAAAGTTTTAAAAACTTCCAAGACTATATATATATATATATATATATATATATATATATATATATATATATATACGTAAAAGATTAATCACATTAGGTATGTGTAGGCAAGTGTATTATTTTATAAGTATATTGGGTATATAATTTTATAATATAAGTATTGAATGTGCTACATATATGTACGTAAAAGATTAATCACACTATGTATGTGAAGAGGAGTGTATCATTTTATAATATAAGTATATTGTGTACATTACTTTATAATATAAGTATATTGTTTATATTACTTTATATTCTAAGTATATATATGTGAATGGTCACATTGTATGCATGTGTGTGTGTGTGCGCGCGCGCGCGCGTGTGTGTGTGTGTGTGTGTGTGTGTGTGTGTGTGTGTGTGTGTGCGTGCGTGTGTGTGTGTGTGTGTGAGTGCGTGTGTTACACTCAATTCCCAGTACGCCTAGAGAATAAGTATACGTGCTGCTAGCTTTTATAATGTTAATTTCAATTCCGACCGTTAATGCCGGGAGGGGAAGGAAGGAGAGAACCCTCAGATGTTCATTGATCACGCGTTCATGAGAGTGTGCGTGTGTCTGTTCTACGCATGCGCTTACGTAATCCGTTTTGATCTTCCGGTAACTATGGAGATCTAATCGCGCATGCGCAGACGGAAGTCGAATCAAAAGCCTTGAGTCTTCTGTTAAATTTTCACTCGCGAAGACTTTCGACACTCGTCACACAACTGGCGTGGAGAGGTAGCCGGATTCATCCCCGATGGATGCTTTGCGCGTAAACTCAAAGAGAGAGAGAGAGAGAGAGAGAGAGGGGGGGGGGAAGAGTGGAGGAGGGAGATTGAGATATATAGATATAAATAGGCAAAGAAATACGGACAAAGAAGTAGATATATAACCAGAGAGCGGGGTGGATTAGCGAGATAGAGATGGTATAGAGAGAAAGAGAGACAGACAAACAGACAGACGGATATATATAAATATATGAATATAAATATCAGTGATGGGACGATTCCATTATTTTTCCCGATTCCGATACAATTACCGATTCCGTACTAAATTCCTGATTCCGATGCGCTTACCGATTCCGATTCTGATTCTTTATAAATCTCTAAATATTTAATTTTAATTTTTTTTTCTCTGATTATCGTAAAAACACGCATGTTAAATATGCAAATATTTTCTTAAACGTAAAAATATACTTGTGGGGCACAATCTATCGATTTTAGCTTGTGTGATGGTTTAAAATCAATAAATATTTCTTATTTTTATCATTATTACCAGCAATTTAGCTTTAAACGAAACCAAATAAAAAAAAGACAATTAAAGGAATCGTTTCGGCATCGGAAAATCGGTGCAAAATTTTCTGATTCCGATACCGATCCCGATAGCATCAGATATTCCGATTATTCAGATTCCCATTTCCGACCGATTAATCGTCCCAACACTAATAAATATACATAGAATATATGTACAGAGACCTAGAGATATAATCAGAGAGATAGGGTGAGTGGAGCGATAGAGGCATTTTATATATATATATAACATTTTATATATATATAACAATAACAAAATCTAAATTTATAAGCGATAAAAATAAACAGTATAATCAATCTAGGGATTATGGCCTAACGGTTAAGGCACCGGACTGTGGTAAAACATAGTCTGAGGTTCGATCCCTAGAAACAGTTAAACTACGCTGATGAGAGGTAAAAACCTTGAAACACGCGTGTACGTAGATTACTGTTTTAAAAATAATAAAATAAATAAAAATGTTATATACGTCCAAATTAAAAACGGCGACTTTCTAAGTAAATAAACAAAAAAAAATGAGCTCCGAGGCGGCGCCAATATTAACCGTATGTATCGCTTGAAAAATAAAAATAACAATAACAATATATATATATATATATATATATATACAGAGAGAGAGAGAGAGAGAGAGAGAGAGAGAGAGAGAGAGATAGATAAAGGCATAGCGAGGTAGAAAGAATGCAGGGAAAGAGGTAGAGATAAAAGGAGATGTAAAGAGGGAGAGATGGAAGGGGAGAATGAAATTGTATATAATGAGATATAAAAATAGTAATACGGAAAAAGAAGGAAAGAAGAGGGGGAGGGGGATAAAGAGACGTAGAGGGTGCGGAAGATGGGAGGGTATGAAGTAGATATGAATGTATAGAGGAAAATATCGAAATACGAAGAGGGCGAGAAATAGAGATAAAACCAGAGAGAGGAGGCGAAGGAGGAAGAGGAGGGTAGTGTGATAGGGTGATAGAGAGGGGTTAGAGAGAGAGAGAGAGAGAGAGAGAGAGAGAGAGAGAGAGAGGAGACGGCTTAGAGGAGTAGAGTGAAAAAGATATATATATATATATATAAGAGAGAAGGAGAAGATGCGGATGGAAGTAGATAATTAAAAAGAGAAATATGAATCCGAAGAGAAAGAGAGAGAGAGGGGGGAGAGAGAGAAGGAGAAAGAGAGGATGATATATAGAGAGAAGCTGGTGAAGAGGGTTAAATAGAGAAGTAGACAGATAGATATACAACGTGAAACGATAAAATTGTCGCCCTAGAAAAGACGACATGGTTCAATTTCCTTTTGATGAAAACCGGTTTTCTTTTCTTTCTTTCTTTTTTTTTTTTTTTTTTTTGTCGTTGCAGACCATCCACAAGTTGGCCAGTTATGTACAAATCCCAAGAGCGATAGGAGCCTTGTATCATGTCTGAAAGTGACACAATGTTCAAGGAGCGTGATCAGAAATGCGCTGCTGTACAATTCATGCTCTCTATCGATCCAAGTTATGAAAACAGGACCATTGCCAGCACCTTCAAAATGCATTTCTGGATTGCCACAAATAACAGGGACGTGCCCACGATGATGAAAACAGTTTCCGGTCACGGTTATGATCCTTGGTGTAGTTTCAAGGGAGGGCCATATTATGCCACCTCATATCTTCAACGTTGGCTTGGAACTCAACACCAAAGTGTACCTGATTGTGCTTAGGAGTGTGATAATCTTGTGGTGCAATCAGGTGGGCGCTGGCAGACTCTGGGTGTGGCAGCAGGATTAGTTGCCGGCTCACAAGTCCAAAGAGATCCAGGCTTTGCTTCAGAAGAAGTGCAACGACTTTGCACCCTTTTCTCATTAGTCCCCCCTCCTCCAACGATCTGAACTACTTCGTTTGGTCAAACCTCGAGAACATTGCGAACATGTCCTCCCACAGCATCCAAGCCAGCCTAATCACCGCAATCTGCCGTATGTTCGCCTAGCTCTCGTAAAGGCATGCTCCTAGTTCCGGACCAGTATCGAGGCGGTGATTGAGGCTGAAAGCGGCTACATTGAATAGATGTCAACTGTACTACATAATAAAGTTACCTGAATTGATTTTTTCAATAAACTCTCTCTCTCTCTCTCTCTCTCTCTCTCTCTCTCTCTCTCTCTCTCTCTCTCTCTCTCTCTCTAAACCCTCACAATCTCGCTAATTTACTCCTCTCTCTGGTTATATATCTACTTCTCTGTCCGTATTTCTTTGGCTATTTGTATCTATATATCTCAATAAAGGTTTCAAAATAAAGCTGTGGTGTTGTTTTCTTTAGGGCGACACTTTTATCGTTCCACCCGGTATACAGAGAATTATAGGGGTAGGAATATGAAGAAAATTAGATAGAGAGAGAGAGAGAGGGAGGGAGAGAGAGATGGGGGAGAGGGGGAGAGTGGGGAGTAGAGAAAGAGGACGCTAGTGAAATCAAAGAGATGTACTATATCATCAGAACAATAAGGAAAAGTTAGAAGGAAGTATAAGAAAAAAAATCTCTTCAGGGCATGGGATTTCAAAGCTAAATGCTTCTCGTCAGAAGAGGAGAAAGGCCGGAATAATACAAAATGCAAATATAGGAAAAACTGGCTTAATGATATTTAGAAATTAAATGAGAATGAAGGAATAGGATAAAATGGTAGATAGTAAGTACTAGTAGTAGTAGTAGTAGTAGTAGTAGTAGTAGTAGGTATAAAACATATTAAGGTAAATCGGAAAGGTAGTATATATATATATATATGTAAGTATTTTTTTTTATTATTCCATTTTCACCTTAAACAAGACACACTGCCACTTTGATGTAGGGGCCTACTACCGGGGACATAAGTTGCAGGCATACTATGTAGGGAGTTGAGCAGCAAGATGTTTGTTTACATTACACTTGAACTTCTGCATGTCAGTAGAGTTAGGGAACCAGAATAAGAGGAGGGGTTCCACAGTCTAGCAGTTCTGGGGAAGAAACCATTGGTGATGAAGGCTTTCTTTATATCTAGGGATCTCTACTGTGTAGGGGTGGGATTTTGCTGCCTGTCAGGTTTGTCGGGGGTATTTATGTCAGAGGGTACAAATGCTTGAAGTTCGTCGGAGCATTCATCATTAACATGCAAATATAGGAAAAACTGGCTTAATGACATTTAGACATGAAATCGGAATGGTAAAAAGTAATAAAAATTAAGTCAAATTTATGAAGGTGAATCGGAAGGGTAATACATATTTATTTTTCTAATCCCATTTTCTTTTCTTGCACATCGTCTGATTCTTTATTTTTATCTTTTTATCTATTGTTATATATATATATATATATATATATATATATATATATACACTCCTATAAATTCGTTTTTCTTTTGTGTGTATTCATATTCATATTAAAACCCCTCTTTTCTATTTATTTAAAAAGAAAAGAAAATTTTCTTATATATTGGTTGTGGAATTGCATTTACTAGCAAAAGATCTAGCTAATTTCCATATTCTTTTAAACATTCATTTTAATTAATACTCTATTTGTTGTTTCGGTTTTCTCATGGGATGATCATCTAGAGTTAACTATTACGTGTAATTATATCCATGCAGATATTCTACATGATTTATACTTGCATAATATTTTCGGAAAAAGGTTACAGCAAACACAAAATTGTTTCCATAAATATTTATGTATACGTATATGTTTTTGTTTAATCTATCTATCTAGTTATCTATCTATCTATCTATCTATCTATTTATATATATATATATATATATATATATATATATATATATATATATATAAGTGAGCGTGTCTGTGTGTCTGTCTGTGTACATTTCCCTACGCAATAACTCTGTCAATTTTTAGTCTACAGACTCGAAATTAGATATACAGGGTACTGAGATTCGGGAAAATCTATGTGAATGGTTTTCGGACAGAAATGTGTCTATTAAGGGTTCAAAGTTCAATGATTCACTACTGAGAACTCTACAAAACTCCTCTACCAAACTCCTCCTACAATTTTGGGTTTAAACACTTGAAATTTTAGATATAGGTTCCTTGGACATTAATCTTATTTAATAACTTGATATGAGCCCAAAATAATAAATGTTAAGGGATCAAAATTAAAAAAATTAGCCGTCTTTTTCTCGTTTGTTTTTTTTGTTTTTTTTTTTTTTTGCTCAGCATACACCTCCAAACACACGGGCAACGCGGGGCACCCATGCTAGTTTACATATCTATAAAAATGAACGTGTCTGTGTGTCTTTCTGTCTGTCTGCCTGTCTATGTGTCTGTCTGTGTACATTTCCCTACGCAATAACTCTGTCAATTTTTTTGTCTAGACACAAAATTTTATATACAGGGTACTGAGATTTAGAAAAATCTATGTGATCGGGTTTCGGCCAGAAAATTTGCTGTTAAGGGGTAAAAGTTCCAAACACCTGGGCAACGCCGGGCACCCATGCTAGTATATATATATATATATATATATATATATATATATATATATATATATATATATATATATAGCGAGATTAGCTAGATTCAGCAACTCTGATGAGTCGTAAAGGGCGAAACACATGTCAGTGGATAATTATATCATAAAAAAACAATATTTATACCGGTCCCTACATGGAGTTAACAAGTTGGTTAAAAGGAAAATTATTCCCAACTCGCATTTAGGTAAAAATGCACTTTCGTAAATAATTGAATTCATTCAAAACGTATCGCAAAAACAAAAACAAATAACATCCATATATATATATATATATATAAATATATATATATATATATATATATATATATATATATATATATATATATATATATATATATATATATATATATATAGAGAGAGAGAGAGAGAGAGAGAGAGAGAGAGAGATAAAAATTGAAGAAGAAAAAAGTAGAGAAAACGGGGTGAAGAGAAAAATAGAATTTTACCTGTTATAGCGTCCCAATGGCCGCGCTAATAACCCCTGCTAAGCATGCATATATAATTTCGGAATTTCACTGCATGAATCGCACATTCCTTCATAAATGTCCTTGAATATTGTACTTTAAAAGCAAAGAAAAGTTCACAACGGATTTTCTTTAAATCCGCCTTGAATTCATTGCTCGTAATTGCTTTGTTGTTAGAACGTTTGGCACGCACCTAACATTAATAGACATAAAATAAAAATGCCCATTATAATATATGTGTGCGTGTGCGTGTGCGTGGGTAACTATATGCACACACACACACACACACACACACACACACACACACACACACACACACACACACACACACACACACACACATATATATATATATATATATATATATATATATACGTATATGAATATACACGCATTAAAAATCTATAGCTATAAAAACAAGATTATTAATGTATTTCAGAAAAAAACAGAAGGGATATTATTCGAAGAAATAAAATAAAATCTACGCGATTAAAAAACAACTTCATCGTGACAGATCTACAAAAGCTATTCAAAACTTAATTATGACAGACCAACAAAAATGCTTTCCCAAACATAAGCGTGACAGACCAATAAAATGCTTTTCTAAACTTAAGCTTCACAAACAAAAATGATATTTCAAACTAAAATATGACAGACCAAAAAAAATGCTATTTTAAACTTAAACGTGACAGACCAATAAGCATTATATTCCTATTTTAATCGCCACAGACTAACAAACTTAAGCGTTATAGACAAAAAAAATGCTGTTCTAATCTTCAGCGTGAAAATGCTATTTTTAACTGGTAAATGGTATTTCAAACTCAAGCAAGAATAGACCAACAGACATGTCACTTCGTACTTAAGCGTGACAGACCAATAAATGTGGAATTTCCTACTTGTGCATGAGAAACTGACAGTCGAACAGAATCTCTAATGATGAACTACGTGGCTACCAGTCTTAGGACAAGTAAAATAAACTCCGCAAGCAGAACAGATTTGCATCATTGTATGGCCTCGCAGGGAGATTAAAATCACGATATAATGCTACTAAACCCTTGTTCTAGAATCCTTGTTCTAATTTTAGTAAAGTTTCATTAGAGGATTTTGATTCGGG
>NC_136506.1:84644763-84659763 GCF_053919585.1 Euprymna scolopes | reverse complement strand
ATAAAATTATATAGGCTGTATATTATATACAGTATAAAATTATAGATTGATATAAACTGTATATTTATACAGTATAAAAATAACTGCATATTATCTACAGTATAAAAATTATAAAATTATATAAACTGTATATTATATACAGTATTAAAATATGCATTTTTATAAACTGTATATTATATACAGTATAAAATTATACATTTATATAAACTCTATATTATATACAGTATAAAATTATACAATTATATAGGAGTGTATATTATATACAGTATAAAATTATACATTTATATAAACGGTATATTATATACAGTATAAAATTATACATTTATCTAAACTGTATATTATATGCTGCATAAAATTATACAATTATATAAACGGTATATTATATACAGTATAAAATTATACAATTATATAAACTGTATAATTTTATACAGTATAAAATTATACAATTACATAAACTGTTTGTCACTCGATATTGAGACAATTAGACACTTATCAAGGAGAAAAAATTATTTCTGTAGTAATTATACTTAATAGTGATGTTGTCTCTGTGAGTATGTTTTTATTACTTTAAAATTTTAGCGCATTTTGATAATTTGGGGGTTATGTTTACGAAAGATTAAAATCTATAAGGTAAAACTAACACCCATCTCGCCAATCACGCAGTGTTAGAGGAGAGGCTATCTGTTCGCTTAAATTAAATATTAGCCACTTTTTAAAAACTTTTTAACAAATAAACTATAAACATAACATTTATTTTGATTAATTTATTTTTCATTTAAAAATGTAAACAAACATCTGCAAATAGTTTGTTTTATAAACAACAATTATGAAGATGAGGACGAAATCCCCCAAGTGATTAAATATCTCGATGTGATTAAGTGTTCACGTGATGAAAAAATATGTGATTAAATGTCTGCTGATTAATAGCCTGTGATTAATAGCGTGTCTACCGAGAGTAAAGGCCGATGCACATGACAGCGTAACGTCACTTCCTGATTAATTTGTAGGTGTAGACAGTTTCCGGTATTCAACCAAGTG
Source organism: Euprymna scolopes (assembly GCF_053919585.1). Lineage (NCBI taxonomy): Eukaryota > Metazoa > Mollusca > Cephalopoda > Sepiida > Sepiolidae > Euprymna > Euprymna scolopes. The sequence continues at coordinate 84,658,725 of NC_136506.1, read as the reverse complement.
GTCACGCTAACAGGCATAAAAAATATGGCTACCGATTGTCCATGGCTACAAATACGTGTTACCGATTGTCTATGTTTGATCTAAAGAGAAAGAACAATTCTCCATTTGGATAATAATTATTATAATTGCAAACTGGGATAATTTTAATCTAACAAAATATAGTCAGTGTTTGAACCTTTAATTTCTATCGGAGAAAGTCGAATATTTCATTTTATTTATTTATTTTTTACTGCAAAACAAACAATTTTTATGTAATATTTTTTTAGTCCGTTCTTTTAATAATAAATAAAACTTTTCACTAAGTATTTCCAAATATTTTAAAGTTAGTATTTTCCACGGCAGTTTTTTTTTTTTTTTTTTTTACGATCGGTGAATTTTCAATATTTTAGCACCGGTCGTAATTCATTTCTTTGAAATATATTTAAAACTTCAAGTTTTTGTTTTTTATAACATTTTAACTGTAAATAATTTACATGACGGGTTTGTTTTACTATACACATAGATTCGAAAAAGTTGTCAAAAAACAAATATATCGATAAACATTGTATGATTTTTGAAGCGATTACACGTTTTAACGTGAGTAAAACCACTAAAAACCTTTCCAGATAGGTAGAAGAGTAATTTATCTTGCCTTTGATAACATTTATTTGTTATATATTTGTTTTTTGACAACTTTTTCGAATCTATGTGTACAGTAATACAAACCCAAAATTTAATTTAACTTGGAAATAATATTTAAAATACACGTGGGTACATTGCACAAGCACCCTTCTTATTATCATAATAATAACAGTAATAATAGAAAAAAAAAACTGGTGTAGATGACATCGACTGGCGCCACACAAACTAGCTGTGAAGGGTCAGGGAGGATGGAAAGACCGAAGTGGGAGACTACTAACCAAATCTCCACAGGAAGTGTGCAGTTCAAATCTGGTACCTTGGGGAGATATTTTGTCACCCAAACCTCTGGAAACACCAATGGCCGATGCCAACGAGAAATTAGTGACAACGGCTGTTGCGATAACATGCAATCATTTGCACAAGCGGTCAAGAGGTGGAGAACACTAGAAACCTGGGGAGACTTGTCATCACTTGGTCTCCAGGAAACACCACAGATTACTGCCAGTGAGCAATCACTGATGATTGCTTGTGAGACAACTAATACCCTACACATTTGGATGAAAAACATGGGGAAAAATTGACATAGAAGAACAGAAAACCAAAACTTTAAATATAATTTCTGTATTTAAAGTAATAGTTATTTAAATATTTCAACATATAATCTGGTGGAGAAAATCCAGCTTCCCAATAAAGGGCACTCTGGATAGGAACAAAAATAATCTCAGTCATGAAAGATTTCTCTTCCACCGACTGAGGACAGAAAAGGTAAAGTGTAGCATCAAAACAGATGCTGCACTGTGATCTTGTTCCGAAGACCAAAAACTATTTGTGTTTACTGTTTCTTTAATTGTTTGTTCCCTAAATTTATAATTCAGTTTTATCAGTATTAAACTGTATATTGCTTTGAAATGACTTAATTTTACATAGATATGTTTATATTTTATATTAAATAAAGTTCAATTTAAATAGTAATCGAACTGTGTTCCTTTTTATAAAATTGTATATTGAGTTAAAATTACATAATTTCACATATGTAATGTGTGTATTTTATACTGAATAAGGTTCAGTTTCATTATTAGTTGATTTGAGTTACTTTATTTTCTTTTTTAATATGTTTTAAATTTATATTTTATATTGAATAAAGTTCAGTTTCAGTATTAATCGAACTTTGTTCCTTTTTCTTTTTAAAAATGTTTTATTGCTCTTTTTCGAATACGCTATATATATATATATATATATATATATATATATATATATATATATATATAGTAGAAATGGTAGTTAATAAAAACTGAAGAAAGTGCTCAATACTGTTGTAGAGCAAATATGCGTTTTATTTTTTTATTATCGTATCTTTCTGTTAAGTTACATTATTGTTTCAGCTACCCATCCGTTTTTTTGGCCGTCTGTAGCTTCCTCAGACTTTTACATAATATATATATATATATATATTAGTGCTGGGGCGATTAATCGGAATCGGTAATCGGAAAAATCAGAAGTTTTGGAGGGTATCGGAATCGGTATCGGAATCGGAAAATGTGTATTTATTTTCCGATGCCACAGCGATTCCTTTAATTATCTTCTTTATTTTATTTGATTTTGTTTAAAACAAATCTTTTACGGCTGATGGTTATAATAAAATAAAAAAATTATTTATTGATTTTAAAATATCAGTGAAACTAAAATCTACAGATCACCCCTCCCCACAAGTGTGTTTTCACGTTTGAACAAAATATCTGCAAACTGAACATGTTTTTTTTTTTGTTTTTTTTTTTTACGGTAATCGGATAAAAATAACAACTTTATAGTAAATATTTAGAAATTTATAAAGAATCAGAATCGGAATCGGTAATTGTATCGGAATCGGGAATTTAGTAAGGAATCGGTAATTGTATTGGAATCGAGAAAAATATTGGAATCGTCCCATCACTAATATATATATATATATATACATATATATATGTGTGTGTGTGTGTGTGTGTGTAAATATACATAGATGTGTGTATATATATATATATATATATATATATATATATATATATATATATATATGACAGAGAGAGAAAAAAAAGAGAGTGAACGCGATCATAGTTTTAACCGCAAGTAGAATGGAATTTTCTGACGTTCGTCTCAAGCACGAGTTATACGACTATCGCTTGGAAGCAAGTGGTACATCTATCGCTGATATATGTGCAAGTGATGATTTCGTAATTATATAACTGGTTACCACTCCACTCCCTCCGTCTTTTTTTCTCTATCTTCCATATATATATATATATATATAATCTCTCATTACTTGCTGAAACAAGCCGGTGCCAACTGATTTTAAGATCTCGCTTTCACCACTAACTCAATTTGCCAGGTGTTTTGTAATTCTATTTTTCCCCCGCAATGCACGTTCTGTCATCTTTTCCGCTGATATCAAGGTGTCTGGATCAGACGCAAGTGTAGAGCGACGCCGTGATCAACTGATGAAAGATAGGAGAAAAAAATCAAAACTAACCCTAACCCTAACCCGATAACCAGCGTTTATCTTCCTGGATGCATTGTTCATTTTGGCCGAAATTTCTTTTAAAAGTTCCAAGAAAAATTACCGAACACCAACGCCTACGTAATTTATCAGGTTTTTACAGTCTTCCGACGGAGAGTGTTTTCGTTATATTTTAACAATTTTCGTAGCATTGCCTTGCATTGCCTTACTTGTAGGATGAAACAAAAAAATATATATATAGTTTCCTGTAAGAGTCGATATTTACCAATTACTTTTTGACTTGCCATCAGACTAAAAATAACACTCATATCATCATCTCGGCTAGGGATTTTTATTCTCGACCCCGAAAATCAACATAGATTATTCCTTTCATTATCCGGTCTCTGTTGATGTTGTGGTAAGAGATTTTGTGGTGAAAGTGCAGTTCTAGGAGGTCCACACTCCCAGGCCTTGCCTTCTCTCTTTGAGAAGGGGGTTAGTTTATTGCCTTAGGCTCCCTTACCAGAGAATGCCGACGGGGGCCTCCTGTGCACTTTTGGCAAGTCGGAGTTCCCCTCTTCGACGGCGCTGACTTCTCAATCCTACTTTCCGAAGCTGGTGTCAACGTTCTTGTAATGGGAGGGGACTTAAAACCGGCTCATCAAAGTGTTAGTCAATAATTGAGCAATCAATAATCACACATTCTTTGAACCAGTATTCCTTGAGTCAATGGTAAGGAAAAATTCAGTATGACTGGAATAATGCTGAAATAAACAAAGAGCGTCGTCCATATACAGCGCCTGGTATTCCATAATATGTTCTCCTGTAGTAGATGTCTCCCTGAGTCGACTTTCGCTGTTTGCCACTCACATGATCCTATTTCGAATTCCTAGCAGCGGGCAGACGTCAGTAGACATTTTTTTTTTTATCAAAACGGTCATTAACAATTAAAAAATAATGTTTAACATATTTCAAACTGATATAAATTATTGCACAATAAAAATAATTAAATTAAAACAAAAAATTATTTTTATTTCGAATCATTTAATCAAAGCAAAAATGGAGTTTTTACTTAATTACTAAATTTAAAAAGTTATTTTATAACAAAAACTATAAAAACTGAATTTAACTTGAACATACTGTGCAAAAAAAATTGTTGTTTAACTTTAGTAATAAACTGATATGTTTTTTTTAAATATTTTTATTATTTCCAATTATTTAATCAAGTAAAAACGTCAAATACTATGAAAGAAAAAATAGTTTTTTTTAATTAAATAATCAAATAAAGAGTATTTAATTTTAAAATGTTTCTTTTGTTTTTCATAGTATTTTCAAGTTAAATTCAGTTTTTACGATATTTTTGTTTATTCAATTGTTAGGTAATTTGCTAGAATAACTTTTGAAATTTATTTAATCAAATAAAAAATAAAATTTTTACTTGATTAAATAATTTGAAAAAAAACTACTTTTATTTTAATTTAATTAATTTTATTGTGCAATAATGTATATCAGTTTGAAATATGTATAAACATTTTTTTAAAAAATGTTAATTATCATTTTGGTACGAAAAATGACCACTGATGTCGGCCCTCTGCTACAAATTTGGAATAGAGGCATGTGAGTTAGAAACAGGGATAGTAGACCCAGGGAGACATCGTCTACAAGAGAACCACATAAGTACCATTTAGTATTGAATAGGATCAACGTCGCTTAACTAACGGGAACAGATGTTTCAACGTAAGTATGCTGTATATTAAAAAAAAATCTTTTTTTTAAACATGGCCGTTATAACAGGATCAAGGCATACAAATCACAGAATATACATATCTAGTGAATACATTCGAAAGCATTCGTTTTTGAGGGGAAATTTTGAATTAGTTGCAAGACAGACTGGACATTAAAAACACGCTTTCTTATTAATACAGATCAAAAAAAAAATATGCTCCAATGTACAAATAACTCTAGCTCCCTTTATTTTGTCCTATAGTCCTCACATTCCATGAGCGATGTTTCTGCCAAAGAAAGAAGAATCGCTGTTTTCTAGGTCAGAATCTATTCCATGTAACACTAATTGTTGACAAGTTTTTGATCTTGAAATAGTAATTGGTCACCCCGACAAAAAGAATGGTGGACTTGTAAATTCAACCTTGTCCGTGCGTCTGTTCGTCTGTCCGCACTTTTCTTAATAACTACGCCTTGGAATTTTTGGAAATTTTGCATTAATATTAAACATGACATGAGTAAAAAAAAAAAAGTAACAGAATGGATTTTCCGGGAAAACTCCGGTTGCTTCCCCCCTAGTGGTGCCTTTCAGGTTAAAATGGCTAAAATTGACATTTTTTTGCTTATTACAAAAATTGATACCTAGGATTTTTATAAAGCTTTCTGAAAAGTTATAACTAACTGATTTCTATATAATTTTGTTTGCCTATACTTCGCGGTAACTCTTGACTAAACTGTGTCCATCGCTTTATTGCAGATTACAAAATAATCAATATTTCAGTAAATATAAGTTATAAAAAGCTGAAAATTACACCATCCAAGGACTGTATTAAGGTGAGATAAATCCTAAAATTTCATCAAAATTCATGCAATAAAGCGATGGACACAGTTTATATCCCAGGGGTTCTGTTGAGATTAATAAAAACACTCCATTTTGGGAACTATTTTACTATATTTGTTCAAAATTTTCTGTGTATGTCTATTTAGCAGTTTTACATGGTCCTAAACTCAAATTTAAATATGTTAAGGTCTTGGAGACTTTGGGGGCGAAATTGGGGGGGGGGGCATGATGGACTTAGTCATTTTTTTTTGTTGTTGTTTTTTTTTTGCATAGTGCAGAATTAAAATTTACATATGTTAAGATCTAAACCTGCATCGTTTGTTCATTTTCACCAGGATTTGACGTCCCCTGGGGATTTTTGGGGCTAAATGAGGTGGGGTAAATGCTGAACTTAGTCATTTTTTATAGTTCGTTTACTATGCACTCACGGGGACCATGCACCCTTAACTTGTTTTTTAGCTACTTACATTAAGTGGCTTCATGGCTTGTCTAGAGCGATTTCCATAAAATGAAAATAAAAATTAATCAGTTTATTTTCCTGATACTCAGTTCAAGTGATTCTGTCGTCCTACCCCACGAAGAGTGGGTATTCATCACATTTGTTTTAGTTATCTATTTTTAAATCTTTTTTAGCGTAAAAAAAAGCGATAGAAAGTTAAGGGTTTCATTTCAGTCTTTCTCGGGAAACTATACAAACGAGACATTACCAATTGACGTAAAGCTGATAATCTCAGCGAATGTTACCTTGATGCCTGTCCGTCTGCACATCGTCCAATTCTTAAATCAGTAAGTTAGGAAATTAAGAAGCAAATAATAATTTAAATACATTTATCTCTCTCCCGATCAGTTAATTCTCTCCAATAAAACCTTGACAACTCAGCAAACATTTTCTTTGTTGTCCTTCTTGTGTGAAAAGTTTATTCGTGTTAGTCAATCAGACAAGCCTGTAGTATACTGGCTACATAACGAGTGTATATATATATATATATATATATATATATATATATATATATATATATATATATATATATGTGTGTGTGTGTGTGTATATATATATATATATGAGGTGTATATAATGAGTTTCTTTTGCTTGTTAATGTGTCGTCTATTTGTGTTCATGTATTTCATATCTATTGAATGCGTGACCTCTTTCAATGTATTATCATCTGGTGTATAAATATATTATGTTGACGTGCGTGTAATGTTTATCTGCACGTGTCGACATACTAAACAGTTTATAGACAGAAGGACGAATAAACATCTTTTACATTTGTACTGCACAAAGAACGACATACCTTGAATCATAACCATTTCCGTCTGTTCCGACGTGCTCCGGAAATCCAGCCATGTCTTTCACGAAAAACCTAAACAGCCAAGTTTCTTCATATTTACATTTATTGTAGTTGCGAGTTGTTACTTCCGAGGTTGACACGCCATTCCTATCTGCATAACTACATATGTTCATTTACCCAGCCCAGTGCTCCCATGACTGCCATCGTTTGTCTCTACTCTGCAATTTTCAGCTACACAATGTTTTATCTAAGTCTCTACTTCCTACGTGTAAATCTAAAATTCACTGCGTCATCACTACATGTAGCCTAAAGATCCTTGCCGGGTTTTTGTCACGTATCTTTGTTTAAGTTCTAATATTCTTAGTGAAAACGTAACTATAAGATCCTTGCCGGGTTTTTGTCACGTATCTTTGTTTAAGTTCTAATATTCATAGTGAAAACATAAGAATGATATTTCATTCATTAAGCTACATTCCTGGTAACTATTTAATGTAAATCTTTTTTTTCTTCTCAAACATAACTATCAGCAAGACTAACCGGTATTTTCCGGGAAGCAAACAAGGTAATTAACATGGACATTCATAAAATACGGCGAAGAGAAGCAATGACGATGCAGAGAAATTAAAAAAAAAAAAAACCCTGCGCATGTATGTAGAAAAAGACTTATTTTACTTGGTTTGTTGGTCGCTTATGGATCAAAACGTAACACTTATAGCTTAAAAGACAACACATTCCCCGCAAATTAGTAATAGTTTACACATTTTGATATTTTGGTACTTAACCAGAATAAAGACAATGATATCGTTGGAATTTCCGGACAGTTTATCTAAACTGCTAAAAGGTGCCGAAACGCTAAATCAATGAAATCGCAGTAGCCAAGATCATTTATGGAAACATTTATTTCCTATTATTGGTCTATTATTCACAAAACAAAAAACAAAACAAAATATATATGTAGCATAGTCGTTACATGCACACACTCGGGATCAACACATTGTATGCAGACAGTCGCAAAGAAACAAAGACAAGAAAAGAATTTGACTCACATTTTTCAGTTTAAACGACAGACATTTATTTACAGGTACTTTCCAGAATAACACTTTGTTTCTTATCTAAAAGTCTTCTCCCACTCCAATGTGCTTAACAAGACTCTGCGGTGTCGAATACGTTGTACTTCGTCCCTGTCCGGCCATGCTTCGCACGCGTCTTCTCCTGTCGCTCTAAGACCATCTGTGTCACACGTCTGTCTCTGTCCTTCTTTCAACTCAAGCTCACATTTTTTAAAAATATTTTTCTCTCCTTCTTCCTCGCCTTGAACACGACTTGGTTATTTGCATATGTTCGCTGTTGCAGCTGCTGCTGCTGCCATTGGTGCATCCGCACTCTGTCAGATATACTTTGATTTAAACAATAAAATCATAAAAAAGACAAAAACATTAAAAAATCATAAAACAATTTTTTGTTTGTTTTCTATCAGTTGTTTTTATTGTTTTTTTTTCTGTATATACTTTTGAGGGGAGGGTTAATAATTTGTGTATGTGTTATCCATCATTAATCTCGTCGCGGTTAACCACCTGAAGAAGGCCAGAGAATGAGTTGACCGAAACGTGATGAAACAGCAACTATGAATATGGGGATAACAGTCCGCAAATAATGAATACATAATTTATAAAACTTACCTTACAACGAGTGTTCTGTTTACTTAATTTTCTTAAAGTTATTAAACTTTTGTAAAAGAAATGTCCAATAATAATTTTTTTTTTTCGTAACAAGAAAAAATATTGCTTTCATTTCTTTTCAATTTTCTTCACCCTTTTTTTTCTTTTTCGATTTGGGTTAAATTGTATTCAGAAGAGTAAAAACTATATTTTTTTATGGAAAAAAAAATGGCCACAGCTTGTGTGAAAAAAAATACGAAATTTTCGTTCAGCACTTTTCGATTTTTTACATAAACTGCACGAAAAAATCCGACGTTCGCGCAGTTCTTATTCTGGATAAGTACCGATCATTTTTTTTTATCACTGCTTATCAAGTCCTAAAGGCCCCTCGAAGGCAAGTGATAATTAGTTTGTCAGGTAGACTGTAAGAAAATAGATTGAAGATTGAAAACAATGTTTGAAACTGTTTGATTATATAAGAGGACGTCTCAACAAAATTTGTTAACATTAGACTTGAAAGTGACCAGTTTGTAGTTAGTCGGGAAGTGTCTTTATAGTATTGTATTCTACAGACGGGTAGTTATTGGGGGAAAAAACTCTGCTCATGGAAGTTTAACTCTGAATACGCAGAGAAAGAAAAGAAAATTATTCACAGTCTTTGTATCTAGACAAGTTCTTGCTGTGAATGTTTACAGGGGTGACGGGCAGAGATTGAAGCCCAATTGAGCACCTATAATGAAAATTTGATTGGTTGGTTGGTTGGTTGGTTGGTTGGTTGGTTGATTGTTTTTGTTTTACGGCATATCAACCCTTTCCAGGTTATTTAATGCCGAATCCAAAGATTTTGAAGAAATATGTTTTAATAGAATATATTTGTTGTTTTCAAGTTGGTTTCTATTTAACCCATAGTTGGTACCCTAACAGGTACTACCATTCCGGGTCAAATTGGACCTGGGAGCAATGGCAATTATAGGGTGGATCAACACTCTCCAAAGCCCGCAAACTAGGGCCTCACCATCGAATATAGTTTTAGGTCATATCCAGGACCTGAAAATTAGGATAGCATATGACAAATACTATCAACGTTTCTTCTGTTCGGGAAGAGAAGGGAAGAGAAGGGGGCATCAATCACAAAGTCGGTTTTGTACCCTGTCTCGGCAGAAAAGGGGTTCTATGAGCGGCACCTCCACGGATGTGGCCGCGGTATTTCATCCTAGGACGTATCTGACTCTTATATAGATATTTTCTTTTTTTTTCCCTTTTTTTTTTTCATTTTTCTTAAACTTTTTCTTCTAGGGGATGGGACATCCAACCAGATGTCTGACATTTACCCCTATTTTAGTGAGTCCAACCAAGAGATCTTTTCAGGATTCTAGCCGTCCCTTTCAGTGCAATCGTTTGTATTTCACTTGCACTTGGTTCACCGGGTATGCTTGCTATGTACTTTTTAAAGTTCTTTTTCATAAGCCCAGTTGCTCCTATGATGACTGGTATAATTGAAACGTCTTTTAATTTCCAATTTCGTTTCATATCATACATAAGTCCTTGATACTTTGTAATTTTTTCCCTCTCAACTCTGTTAAGCCCTGTATCATTGGGTACACTGACCTCTATTACGGTCGTTTTTTTGTTTGCTCTGTCCCAAATCACTATATCTGGTTTAACAACTGCATTTTCAAGATATGTAGCAGTAGGGATTATGTAGTCATAGTGAATAGTGTAGTTGTCATTCCCAACTGTTCGTTCGGGTATATGTTCCCAGGAGTTTTTACTACACTGAATGTTGAGTTTCTTACATATCTTCCAGTGAAGGTATTTGCAAACTCCGTTATGGCGATCGTCAAGTGTGCTATACTTTATGGAGCGATAAAATGATCCAACCATTTTTTTCCGCCGCTAACCACGGCAGCGTTGAGGTGACAGTGACTAAGTGGGTAACGACATCCTTGGTGTGCCAAGTTCGAACCCAGTTCGTTCCACAGGAACACTTTCACTAAAAGACGTTGGCAATATTTACGTGGTCTCTCGTGTAAGTACCCGATGCCTTCTAGAAAAAATTCTAATTAGAAAGATGTCAGGGAAATGAATGCCAACAATGATCATCTGAATCAAAATAATGATGCTCAACAAAAACGAGCGAAACCACAGCTACAGAATTGATGTACGAGTTGCCTTCAATAAGTTTCCGGGATTTTTTTTTTTGTATGGGCATTTTTATTGATAGCACAAACATGAAACTTTAGTCCCCTTTTGTTACACAAAGGGCCCGGTCTAAGCCAGGTTGACATGCTAGTATATATATGTGTATATGTGTATATGCATATATGTATTTATATGGATAAAAATGTGGCACGTGTCTACGGATGGAATATGGGGAACATGACAGCTAAATCAAAATTGTTTAAATATTTCTCACGAATGTAAACAAAATTTGTTATTGTTTGAGAAAGAATGTAGCAATTAAAGGAATCTGGTTATGTTGGTGTTTTTAAAAGTTGACAGAAAAAGTGACACAAAAAGATTGGCAGATGGAGATTTGATTGTCAACCAAGCGGATGCAACGATATACTCCTCTCTCTCTCTCTCTCTCTCTCTCTCTCTCTCTCTCTCTCTCTCTCTCTCCCACTCTTCTTTTTCTCCACCATAACAGAGAAACAACGAGGAATAAAAACGGACTGTTGCTTATACCAAATGTGTTGTTGTGTATTTGAATTCCAAAGAAAAGGTTCATAATATAAGACTTTTAAGTAATCTCCTGCAGCTGTACCGTTCTAACAACTCTGGAAGGTTCTTTTTATGTGAACATGTCAATGACGTTTATCACAGCCGCATTTATCTCCTCAATTATCTCATAACAATAGCTTCTAATTTTTTTTTCGTTGGGCTTAGGGAATAACCAAAAGTCACAGGGAGCAAGGTCTGGACTATAAGGAGGATGAGGAATTATCTTAATGCCATATTGGTCAAATAATCTATGACAAGGATAGAGTTGTGGACTCGTGTATTGTCCTGATGGAAATTCTACTGATCCGATTTAAAGAGTTCTGATCTCTTCCAGCGGAATCTCTCCCTGAACTCCCTTAAAACTTCAACATAGTATTCCTTGTTGACTGACTGTCTAGTGGGAATTCAGTGCATGTAGATCATGCCCGTGCTGTCAAAAAAAAAAAAAAAAAATAGGTGGTCGGGGGCGGGGTCATCATAAGTTTCCGGGTGGGTTTCCTTTGTTTAGTCTTCTTAGCTCACTTCTAAAAGCTTATCAAAACGGGGGTCTTCCTCGTGTAGGGAGCGATTCATTTTAATTATTAGTACTGTTTAAGTGTTTAATAGAATTTTTCTTATTGAACCTTTGATTATCGTTATTTTCTCTTTTAAACAAGTGCACTTTGAATTGCTGCTATAAGATGCTATTATGTGTACACGTATGCTTGACATGTGTATGTGTTTGTGATCCATGTGTATATGTATGCATTCCATGTATACATATATGTATTCCATGTGTACGTGTATGTGTTTACGTCCACGTGTATGGCCACATGTATGTTTGACATATGCAGATGCCCATGAGTATATGTATTTTTCCATGTGTATATGTATTTTTCCATGTGTATATGTACGTATTCCATGTGTACGTCTATGTGGCCGTATAGGTTTAAAATATGTACAAATGTCTGTTCAATGTGGTCATGTGATTGTGTATGAGTATGTGCATGTTTTCCATGTGGACGTGTATGTGGACGTGTATGACATACATACGTGTATATTTGTTCCATGTGTACGTGCATATTTTACAAGTGTATATGTATGTTTTACTGTGTATGTGTATGTTTGTTCCTTGTGTATGTGCATGTTTCACATGTGTAGGTGTATATTTTCCGTCTCTACGTATATGTTTTCCATGTATACATGTATGCGTTCCATGTGTACGTGCACGTGTACGCGTATGTTTGCCAGGTGTGCAGGTATATTTTCTATGTGTATATGTATGTTTGAAATGTGCACATGTATGTTTGCAATGTGTACATGTATGTTTTCTATGTGTATGTGTATGTTTTCTATGTGTACATGTATGTTTTCTATGTGTACGTGTATGTTTTATATGTGTACATGTATGTTTTCTATGTGTACATGTATGTTTGCAATGTGTACATGTATGTTTTATATGTGTACGTGTATGTTTTCTATGTGTACATGTATGTTTTCTATGTGTACATGTATGTTTTATATGTGTACGTGTATGTTTTCTTTGTGTACATGTATGTTTTCTATGTGTACGTGTATGTTTTCTATGTGTATGTGTATGTTTGCAATGTGTACATGAATGTTTTCTATGTGTATGTGTATGTTTTCTATGTGTACATGTATGTTTTCTATGTGTATGTGTATGTTTGCAATGTGTACATGTATGTTTTATATGTGTACATGTATGTTTTCTATGTGTATATGTATGTTTTATATGTGTATATGTATATTTTCTATGTGTATATGTATGTTTGAAATGTGCACATGTGTGTTTGCAATGTGTACATGTATGTTTTCTATGTGTACATGTATGTTTTCTATGTGTACATGTATGTTTGCAATGTGTACATGTATGTTTTCTATGTGTATGTGTATGTTTTCTATGTGTACATGTATGTTTTCTATGTGTACATGTATGTTTTCTATGTGTACGTGTATGTTTTCTATGTGTACATGTATGTTTTCTATGTGTACGTGTATGTTTTATATGTGTACATGTATGTTTTATATGTGTACGTGTATGTTTTCTTTGTGTACATGTATGTTTTCTATGTGTACATGTTTTATATGTGTACGTGTATGTTTTATATGTGTACATGTATGTTTTCTATGTGTGCATGTATGTTTGCAATGTGTACATGTATGTTTTACAAGTGTGTACATGCATGTTTTCTATGTGTACATGTATGTTTGCAATGTGTACGTGTATGTTTTATATGTGTACATGTATGTTTTATATGTGTACATGTATATTTTCTATGTGTACGTGTATGTTTTATATGTGTACGTGTATGTTTTATATGTGTACGTGTATGTTTTATATGTGTACATGTATGTTTTCTATGTGTACATGTATGTTTTATATGTGTACATGTATGTTTTATATGTGTATATGTATGTTTTCTATGTGTACGTGTATGTTTTATATGTGTACGTGTATGTTTTCTATGTGTACATGTATGTTTGCAATGTGTACATGTATGTTTTATATGTGTACATGTATATTTTCTATGTGTACGTGTATGTTTTATATGTGTACGTGTATGTTTTATATGTGTACGTGTATGTTTTCTATGTGTACATGTATGTTTTATATGTGTACATGTATGTTTTATA
>NC_136506.1:84577263-84639763 GCF_053919585.1 Euprymna scolopes | reverse complement strand
GCCGCTCGCATATCCATAACTGAGTATATTAGATGTTTCATATAGATAATTTTAAAATATTAGAAGTAGGCTATAAAATCACTGTCAGAGTGAGAAAACTCAACTTTATATATATATGCACACATTGCAAACATACTTTTACACTTTGCAAACATACACGTACACATACAAAACATACATGCACACACACACACACACACACACACATATATATATATATATATATATATGTATATATATATATATATATATATATATATATATATATATATATACTAGCATGATGGGTTTCCAGCGTTGCCCGGGTGTTTGGAGGTGTATGCTGAGCAAAAAAAAGAAAAAAAAACGGTCAATTTTTTCAACTTTGACCCCTATTATACCCCTTTAACATTTATTGTTTTGGACTCAAATCACATTATTAAGTTAGATCCATGTCTAAGGAACCTATATCTAAAATGTCAAGTGTTTAGACCCAAAATTGTCGGAGGAGTTTGGTAGAGTTCTCTAAGGTCAAATCGTTGAACTTTGACCCCTTAACAGCAAAATTTGTGGCCGAAAACCGATCACCTAGATTTTCCGAAATCTCAGTACACTGTGTATCAAATTTCGAATCTGTAGACTAAAAATTGACAGACTTATTGCGTAGGGAAATGTACACAGACACACAGACAGACAGACAGACAGACAAACAGACACACAGACACGTTCACTTTTATAGATATATAGATATATAGTCGTATTCCTGCCTGTCTGTCCGTTTGTTTGTTTGTTTGTTTCTAGGCTTGTTCACAATTTGATTAATATATGCAAAAGATTCATTACTTCCTAATTAATATTCATACCGAAAACTTGCATAAACTTTATTTTATTTATTTCTATATATATATAGTATGATTCTTGCAAAAGATATGCTCAAGGGGTACATTAATAAAAAGCAATTTCTGTCTGCTCTACCCCTTGGAATTTTTTTTTTTTAATTTTGCATAAACATTAAACATGATATGAGTAAAGAAGTAACAGAACGGATTTTCCGGGGAAACTCCGGTTGCCCCCCCCCTCAGGGCTGCTTTTCGGATAAAAATGGTTAAAATTGACACTTGTGTGCTTATTAAAAAAAAATGATGTCTTGGATTTTTATAAAACTTTCTGAAAAGTTGTTACTAACTGTATATCTAACTCTATATAATTTTGTGTCTATACTTCACGATAACTCTTGGATGTGCCCCAGGGGCTCTTTTAGGGCTAATAAAAACACTCAATTTTTTACCAGATGATTATATTGCTATTTAAAAGAAACAAACAATCTACTGGTCTACTTGTGATGCATGTCTGATGCTCTACATAACCTCTTGTTTAGCTCCCCCTTACCTAAACCGAAACTCTTTTAAATATGACGACAGTAAAATCTAAAAATAAGCTTAAACCAGGCTTAGGGTCATACAAACTCAACTTGCTTCCTCCCTTGAGGCTCGCATTCACAAATATCCGTGGGCTTAGAACTAATTTAGCTGATGTTGAAGCATTTCTCTTAACAAATACCCCGGATATCTTAGCACTAAGTGAGATTAACCTACACTCCTCCATCCCCTCTAACTACTTTAACATGCCTGGATATCTCCCACTCTGCCGTAACGACTCTGACAGACACATGCACGGACTTGGAGTTTACATTCGTAATACCCTTCCCTTGACTAGAGAAACAAACCTAGAATCGGATGATCAAACCTTTATGTGCTTTAGACTAAACATAAAACATTAGCTACTTTTACTTTCTCTACCGCTCTCCCTCGACTCAGGACGGCACCTTAATAAACAAAATCTCTGACAGCATAGACACGGCACTGTCCCTCGACACTAGCGCACAAGTACATGTATTTGGTGACTTTAATGTCCACCACAAAAACTGGCTTGGATTCTCTACTTACACAAATGCAGCGGGCAGCACAACTCATAGCTTCATAGATTCACTATATCTCACTCCCTATCACAAATTGTTCCCGATGATTGCATAACGAAGACCGACAGCCCACTCGGGAACGCTGATAATGCAGTGATAATGGTTGAAATCGCCCTAAACTCTAGAGCCAAAACTGAAGAGCCAGTGCTCAAAACAACGAGATATTATAAAAAGGCTGACTGGGAAGCCATCAGGGAACTAATCAGAGATGCCCCATGGGGAAATATTTTTCTCTCCCTGCTGAACAGTGTGCAGACGAGACCACTGACTAGTTCAAAACTGCAATCGAAGCGCATGTTCCCATGCGGAAATTTTATAGCAAGCCCCACTCTCCCCAATGGTTTACTTCGACTTGCGCAACTGCCATTGCTCAAAAGCAGCATGCATACCGCAGATTTAACCGATATGAGTCCAGTTCAAACAGACTGAAGTATATAGAAGCTAGAAATAACGTTAAGAAAGAAATAGCGACAGCTAAGAGAGAATTTACGGAAACCACTAAAAAACACATCGAAGCACAAAAACTAGGAACTCGAGACTTCTGGAAAATCTACAACAGTGTAGTAAATAATGGGCAATCAACAATTCCCCCACTAACCAACAATCACGAGGTTATCTCCTCAGCAACCGAGAAGGCTAACATGCTTGCCAGTCGGTTTGCCTCAAACTCCACACTGATTTTCCTATGCGGACAGACGCTACACTAGACGATCTGCTCAGGTGTATGCTATCATAAAAAAAAAACATGTGAACCCGATCTCATCCCAGCTGTGCTATTAAAAAAATGCTCAGCCGAAGTAGCTCAAGTTCTCTCCAAACTTTGCAACAAATGCCTTAATGAAGCTTGCTTTTCGGGCTGTCGGAAAACTGCTTCTGTTGTACCAGTATTCAAGAATTCTGGCGAAAGGACTGACCAATTAAATTATCGCCCCATTAGCCTCCTCCCACTTTTTGCCAAAATATTTGAGACCTTAATTAATCATGCTCTAGTCCATCACCTTACAGATGCTAAATTTTTGACTGACAAACAATATGGATTTAGACAAGCCCGTTCCACAGCAGACATCCTTACTGTAATCTCTGAACATATATACCATTCACTGGACAAAGCGGGGGAGGGCAGAGCGGTAGCTCTAGATATATACAAGGCTTTTGACAGGGTATGGCATGAGGGTTTCCTCAGGAAAAGTAGATCATACGGTATCACTGGTAGAATACTTAACATAATTAAATCCTACTTAGATAAGAGAAAAATCCAGGTTGTCCTCGACGGTCGTACATCTAAGCAATATGATATAAATGTGGGACCTCTATTGTTCCGGATATTCATAAATGACCTCCCCGACAAAATTGCCTCTGAGATGGGTAAATATGCTGATGACACTACACTCTATAACAGGCACGACAGGAAGACGAATGAACACATTTCTAAAGAAATGGCAGAAACACTAGAGGAAGACCTCCAATCTGTAGTGGAATGGGGACAGAAATGGATGGTCACGTTCAATGCCGCCAAGACTAAACTAGTTTCATTCAATAATTACAGGAAACCCTCTCTACCACCTATAGCAATGGCCAACGACTCTTTATTTGAGAGTACATCTTTCAAACTCGTTGGCCTAACGTTCACAGGAAACATGAGTTGGTACAATTACATTGAAGGCATTGCCAGGGCCGCTGCAAGAAAGGTGGGCTCTCTGTACCGTGCTAGACAACTACTAACACCCGAAAGTATCCTGTACCTCTATAAGGCCACCATTCGCCCATGTATGGAGTATTGCTGTCACATTTGGGCTGGTGCATCTGCTATTAGTCTCTCGCTCCTAGACAAGGTTCAAAAGAGAGTCGCAAATCTGATAGGCCCTGAACTGGCATCTAAGCTTCAGCCTCTGTCCCATCGATGAAATGTTGCATCCCTCTGCAATTACGATTCTTTATTTAAAACAAAAACAAACTTTCAAGCATTATTTTTTTTTAATTAGTTTAAAGAAAATAACTTCCAACGGGATTTCGTAATTAATGCTGTGGATTAGTAAGTTCTCTCCTAAGTAATAATTTTCACGTTCGCATAAACCTACTGGTGGTGTTTTTTTTTTTTTTTTTTTTTTTTGCTTAAACGGGGTGTTTTGTAATTTCGGTGGATAATAATATTAAAACAAAAATCAATTTTCTTATTTCATTTTATTTTCCTTTTCCTTTTCGTTGCAACAGGCCGTAACTAGAAATCTTTTTAGACTGAGGCAACATTAAAGAAATTCGCTTAAACTGGTATATAATCATCAAATAGTGCTCAATATCCGGAGAATAGCTTCTTCTTCTTGTATCCCTTCTGTCGAAATATTTGGTGGAGAGTTTGTCACGTTCTTCTTCGTTTTTGGGGGCGATTACATTTTCGTATTTTTATCCATTCTTTTATTTTTTTTAATTGTTGTGGGGGTAACGATGACTCAATACCATTAGTATAGCAGTTGTGTCCAAACGGAACTTCATGTCGACCCGGGCAAAGCCGGGTTATGTGTGTGTGTGTGTGTGTGTGTGTGTGTGTGTGTGTGTGTGTGCGCACACACGCGTTTGCATCCCATTTCAGCAGCAGGCAAATAGCGTAACGGTTAAAAGCGTTGACTGCTGCCTGAACGGTCGAGTTGTAATCCTGGCTTGAGATAGTTGCTGATCTAGCCACGCTAATGAGATGTAATACAGCGAAATAGTACTTTATGTGAATGACACTATATATATATGTTGCAGAGATGTGATTCAGAACGCCGTTATACAAATGTCATCTGCACTCAACGAAAATATTTCCTGAATCTTTAATCGAGGAAAACACGTTGTGGTAAATGTTTACGAAACAGTTAAATAAATAAATAAAGAAAGAATTATTTTCAGTCCGGATATTTTGGAAAATTCACTTCAAATTCAATTTCTTTTTAAGATAAAATAAAATCACTTATTTTGCAGAGAGAAAAAAAAACTGCTAAAAACATAAATAAAATTTAAAAAAATGTTTGTCGAAAACCTAATAAATAGACGAAGCGAAGAAGCAATTTATTAGAGCTTTTTTTATTATTAATGATCTTTGACAATATTTATAATTGAGCGTAAACAGTTCTTGATTAAGTTTCAAACCGACACCAATTAAGTTCGATTTGAAAGTTGTTCGCGTTGGGAGTGGGGAAAAAACTGAGTAGGATAGATAGAAAGACGAAGAGAGGGGTGGGGAAGAGAAAGAGAAGAGTGAGAAAGATAGGGAGAGAATAAGAAATAGTGTAAAAGTTAGAGAGGCGGACTGTGAACAGAAAGAAAGAGGGTGGGGGCACTGTGAGAGGAAGAGATACAGAGAAAGAGGAAAAGTGAAAGAAAGAGTAAGAGAGTGAAGAAGAGAGATAGAGACAGATAGGATTATAGAGAGAGGGGGGAGAATGGGAAAGAGAGAAAGGGAGGGATAACGAAAAAATTCAGTAATATACAGGGTGGAACGATAAGGAAAGCCGAAATGATTCCATTTCCGTTTGATGAAAACCGTTTTTTTTTTGTTTTTGTTTTTTGTCGTTTTTTGTTGGGTTTTTTGTGTGTGTGTGTTTTTTTTTTTTTTTTTTTTTTTTTTGCAGACCATTAACTAATTAGCCAGTTGTGTACAAATCCCAGGACCAATAACAACCTTCTATCTTGTCTGAAAATGGCACAATGTTAAACGAGCGGGATCGGCGATGGGCCGCTGTGTAACTCATGCTCTCTATCGATCCTAGTAAGGACCATAGCCAGCACCCTACAAATGCAAATCCTGACAACAGGGACATGCTGAGGGTGATAAAAACAACGCTTCCGGTCACGGTTATGGTCTTTGGTGTGTTTTCAACTGAGGTCACATCATGCCACCTCACATCTTCGAAGTTGGCTTCAAAATCAACACCAAACTGTACCTGAATGTGCTGAAGGGTGTGGTGATTCGCTGTTGCAATCAAATGACCGCTGACAGATACTGTGTGTGGTATCAGGATTCAGCGCCGGCTCACAAATCTAAAAAGTTCCAGGCTCGACTTTAGAAGTAATAGTACAACTTTGTACCCTTCTCTCATTGGCCTCATCTTATCCCTCGACCTGAAGCTGCTGAACTAATTGGTTTGGTCATACGTCGAGAACATCACCAGCATGACCTCCCACAACATCAAACCAAACCTTATCGCCGTTCTCCACTGAGTATTCGCTGAGCTCCCGCTTGTAGAAAAGGCATGCTCCCAGTTACCCAACACCACTGCCACCGTCGCCACCATGACAACCGCTGTCACCACCATCACCACTACCTCCACCGCATCCACCACCACATCAATTAATTGTTGGTGTTCTGTTAAGGTCAACTAAGCCAATTTCTGTAGGACGGTTATTTTTTCTGGATTTTCGATGAATTAAGAATATTTATCTTAAAAAATACATTTGCAAGTGTTGCCATATCATCTGCCAACATCCTACTCTTTTATTTTTTCATCCTACTCTTTTATTTTTCCTTTAACCAAATTCTTCCAATACTGATTCATTTCATTTTCTTAAAACTACGAAAAAAAAAAGGCAAAAATTTACATGGAACTTGTTTCTATCAAATCTTATTACTTTCATGCCAAATTATCAGATTATCAAGAAAAGATTGTGACATAATTATTACTAACTGATTTACAAGTCACTTTGATTAAAAAATAATCTCTAGAAAATGTGATGCCTTACTATAGTTCTATTTCTTCTAATAATATATTTCAAGCAGTTATCCATATTTGGTTAAAAAAAAATATTCATTTTTTTTAATTCACGGTCTCATCGGAACTAATATTACACTGATTATTCTATCGAAAGACATTCTATTGTTTTCTTATGCGATGATGTTTTCAACTACCGTGGAATTTCCAAGACGTTTGCCAGTACATTATTGGCTCACAAGGAAACTTCACACAGGTCATCACAGGTCTCATTGAATACAGCCTGTGGTGTTCCCTGGAAGCTGAGTGACAACAAGTCTCCTCAACTTTTCCAGTACTCTCCACCTCTTTCGATAACATTTGCAGATAAATTTGCATTATCGCAACAGCTGCTTGCCATTGATTTCTCGTTGGCAGCAGCCATTGGTCTTTACTAGAATTTGAGTGGCAATAAGCCTCCCCATGGTCCCAGGTCTCTTCGCACTTATACAGTGGAGGTCTGGTCAGTGCTCTCTCCTCGGTCTTTCCTTCCTCCTTGACTACTTGGCTCACTCTTGGGGGGGCAATGATGTAGTAATGGGGGATGATGGGTGGGGTTAGAGAACTTATACGGATGCAGCTTCAATGTTCTTGGTTCCATGTAGCGCTTCATGTTTTGTCTCTGTAACGCTTTTCGTTCGTGTGTGTTAGTCTCCGCATTCAAGGGTTTTCTTTAATATTTCGGCTGTTTTCATGGTTGTTGTTCGTTTTATTTTTCCAGCCATTCCTCTGATTCCAATTTCTCACATTCTTTTTGTAACGTTTTTCGGAATTGCTCCTAGTGCTCCTACTATTATAGGTACTACCGTGATTTTCTCCATCTTCCATATCTCTTTCAGCTCTCTGGCTAGCTCTGTGTATTTGCTCCGTTTCTCCTTTTCCTTGATATTCACCCTGTGGTCAGCTGGAACTGCGAAGTCTACAATTTGACAGGATTTTTCTTTCTTGTTAATTATTACGACATCCGGTCTTCTTGCTTGGATGGGTTTATCAGTTTGTATGTCCATGTCCCATAGGACTTTGTGATTCTCGTTTTCAAGTACTGTTGCCGGCTTATGTTTGTACCACTTGTTTATACGTTCGAGATGTAGTTGTTTGCATAATTCCCAGTGTACTACCCTTCCCATTCGGTCGTGTCTGTTCTTGTATTCTTTTGGACCAGCTTACTGCATTCACTTACATTATGGTCTATCGTTTCGTCTCTCTGACCACAGAGTCTGCATTTACTGTTTTCTTGTGTTTTATCGACCTTTGCTTTGATATGGTTGATTCTTATCGAGTTGTCTTGTAGTGCGGTTATTACGGATTCAGTTTCTCGGCTTATGTGCCCTTTTCGCATCCATGTCCAAGTGTTTTCGTTATTCTCATCTTTTGTCACTCTTATGAATTTTCAATGTAGTCGTTTTTCTTCCCATTCTTATTTTCTCGTCTTATCCTTTATCTCTCTGTTTCCTGTTTTGTCGAATTTTCAGTGTTCTTTGCTGTCATGATTATCTTTTCTGTGTTCTGCGTTATGTATTTTTCAAATTCTTTTTTTTGCTGTCATTCGCACAGGCTTCTATACAATCTAGTCCTCTCCCGCCTTCTTTTCTTTTCATGTAGAGTCGGTCAATATCGTCCTTTGGGTGTAGTGTATTGTGCATGGTCATGAGTTTCCTGGTCTTTTGATCGAGGTGTCTCAGTTCTTCTTTGGTTCATCCTATGAACGGTTCTGAGCATCTTATTTGTGATACTGCCTATGTATTTATACTTTTTATTAAATTTCTGCTATATAATTTCGTTTTTTTTTTCTTGTTCTCCTGAGGCATTCCTTTCCAATTCTCTCTTTCATTTCTGTGGTTTTGATGGTGTCTGCTTCCAGTACTCCCAGGTATTTACAGCCGTCTTTTCCCCCTAGGGCCCTCATCTCCGTTTGGTTGAGTAATCCCATGCCTTCTGTCGTCTCCAGTTTTCCCTTTCTTATAACTAGTACTGCGCACTTTTCCATACCAAACTCCATTTGGATATCCTGGCTGAAGATCCTAGTGGTGTTTAATAGTGTCTCTGGTTCCTTTTGTTTTTTTTTGTTTTGTTTTTTTGCTGATCAACTTTGCAAATTCTTTTGTGTTGTCGCAACAGTCGTCTACCATTAATTTCTCGCTAACAGCGCCCGTTGCTTTTCTCCTGAGTTTGCGTTACAATAAACCTACTCAAGATTCCAGTACTCTTACATGACATCCAATATGCTCTCCCCCCCCCTTAACTTTTCCTCCTATTATTTGCTCCCCCACCGAACAAATTAGGCACAAGGCCGATTTTTAAGGTGAGGAGTAAAGGGGAGGGGGAAGGGAAAAGGGGACCAGCTCCCGAGAGGTGGGAAATGGGAGCTGGATAGTGATTTACCAGCTGGCCCAAGTAGGGTTGCCCCTACATGGACCAGAAGATTGCCACAAGGGCAATGGTCTTTGCTTGCAGCATCTGCCGGAACAGATGGTATTTATTTGCTCCCCCACCGAGCAAATTAGGCACAAGGCCGATTTTTAATGTGAGGAGTGAAGGGAGGGGAAAGGGGAAAAGGGGACCAGCTCCCGAGAGGTGGGAAATGGGAGCTGGTTAAAGGTCAGACATGTGGGGTTGCCCCCACATCTGGTCTTTGCTAGTCATAGCTAGTCATAGCTTGCAGTATCTGCCGAAACAGATACTAAACTTTGATCTTGACTATTACACTGAAGATGAGAACAGTTGTCCAAAGAATCCAAATAATATGAAATCTTTCAAAATAAAATAACAGGAAAAACTTATGGATCAACTTACTTATCAGATTAAAATTCAAAAGAAATGAAAACTTTAATGGAAATGTACGACCACTACTGTTCTTAGGTTTTTGGACTTTTTAGATGAGGATTGATTATTCGTATTATTTGGATTCTTTGGACTACTGTTCTCATCTTGAGTGTCATTTTCACAATGTTTCGTCTGATGTAATCTCTGACCTTCTTCACGTGTACTTTGTCAAACTTGTGAATGTTTCTGTTGAACTCGGGAATTTGGACAAAATTTCGAATGTAAGGACCAGTAGCGCAGTGGTTAAAGCACTTGGTAAAATCAATTATAAAATGATATTCTCTTGAAGGTTAAATTCTCAGTGTGGACGAACGAAAATACAATTGCGAATTGCTTAGAACCTCTATCCAGTCACGGCTGATAGAACCGGAGCATGCTATCCTCGTGAAATAAATAACAAAAAAAGAAAGGCAGCAAAGTGACTCGATAACACAGTTTCCAAGGATTCTCCCCGTGGCCTTCTTTTATGCAGTTGAGTAGCGAGATTTTGCACACGAGCCGCAAAAATAAGTCGTTAGCTAAAGGTTTTGGTTTCAGTTCTCGGTGGTGGCGCACGAGCCATTATTTTTTTTTAACTTTTTAAATCATTACTATATATTGCGTCCAATATAATCTATAATATAAATTTCACCTGTTAGTTTAAACGTATGTATGTATGTGTGTATGTTTGTCTGCCTAAAACTTTCGATAGGCGACGGATTTTCACAAGATCGGTATCGTTGTGAAGCCGACCCTCCAGATGACAAATACGAAAAATTGGCTGAAAACATTAATCACTTCACCCACACTTGGGCGCTTTTTTGCCGATTTTTTTCGAAAGCCATCTTCTCTTTTCGATTGACTAGCCTTAATTTAAATCTACATAACTTCCGGTTTGGCGATGGGCGAAACAGCAAATACGTCACTTTTTCTTTAATGTTCTTTTCCTCCTTCGCGGTACGTGTTCGAGCCTGCTTGCCTACAACCACTTTTATTTCTTTTTTTTTTTTTCTTTTTTTTGCTCAAGACACACATCCAAACACCCGGGCAACGCTGGGCACGCAGGCTAGTATATATATATATATATATATATATATATATATATATATATATATATATATATACAAGGTAATCACCACTTATCAAGGCCCTGAGGCGACTCGAGGATAAGAGTTAAAGAGTGTACAGTGGTCAAAAAGACAATATCATAGTAATCGTTAGAACTGTAAATTTTGTAAATTGGATTACTTAAGAGCAACAGCTCATCAAGAATTTGTTTACGTTGGACTTGAAGACGGCCATATTGTAGTCAGCTGATGTAATCATATGGGAGGAGTAATGGTGCGTCACAAATGTACTATTGAAGTCGTTTATTAACTTAATTTAGTAAACTCCAACGTTTGGTTAAGGGGGAAACTTGTCTCGGATGCAATGCTCAGGTGCATATTTTGAGACTAAAAGAGGAATCATTTACGGGCGCATGCTTTATTAACAGATTTAAAAGAGAGAGAGGGGGATTATTTTATTTTTTTTATTATAATAGCGAAAGGAAAGTATTATCCAGGATCAAGAAAGTCATTGGGTTATATTCTACGCAGCGCTGCCCAGGAACAATAAATCTAAGTTTACAGTACTGCATTTAAAATGTTCAAAATAGACTTCATAGCCTAGTTCCCTGCAACCTCTTTTCCACAGAAGAGACGTTGCGAACCTCTCTGCTTTATCGCAATTTTCATGACAAGTGCTCGTCTGAGCTCCAATCTATGGTCCTCCTTTGCCCAACTTTCACGAAAAACACCGTCTAGCTGATTTCCCTTTACACTTTATCTGTATGTAAACCTAAACGTAAATTTCTTAGAATTGCACGCCTATGAGACTCTGTTCCGTTTTCCTTGCTTTTTTTCAAGTCCAACGTAAACAAGTTCTTGATGAGCCGCCCCCTTAAGTAATTCCAATTGACCAAATTTCCACTACTAACGCTTCCTACGATATCTCCCAATTGACTACCGTACATTCATCAACCTTATCCTCGAGTGGCCTCCGGGCCTTGATAAGTGGTGACTTCTTTGTAAAAAAACGAAAGAAAAAAGTATAGTAGATGAATTAGAGACGGAGAGAGAGAGAAAATGGGAAAGAGAGAGAGGGAGAGAGAGAGTATTTTTACAGGTGGTGCAAGCACAAGTTAACTTCTGTAGTTAAGTAAAACTTATCTCGGAATTTGTTCATGTTTGCACGTATAAATTGTTCTTTCAACAGTGAGTGTGGCTAAGTAGTTAACGACACGAACCGAAAACCTAGATGTGCCAAGTTCAAATCCAGTTCGTCACACAGAAACACTTTTAGGTACACACCTGACCTTGTATCTAACCTCCTCGAAACGAGGCAAATAAATACCAGTATGTGTGTTCTTTACATAATATCTAACCCGTCGTTAGTTTGATTTTTAACTAGCAGGCTACTCGGCGTTGCCCGGTCGTAAAATGAATATAAATATTATATTTTTCATTAATGTAAGATTTCTTATTTATCATAAACAGAAATACCGTAGGTATTAAACGCAAAGTTAAATTCCTTAAAAAAAAAAAAAAAAGGAAGAAAGAAAAACGGAAACGGAAAGAAACTGAGGCACGAACATGCTAGTAATTTGTTTTTTTTTTTAAACAGTTCACTTCTTGTATGTAATATATATATATATATATATATATATATATATATATATATATATATCCGAGCTCAGAGTGAAACTAAAATTTGAAGACACAGTCAAGTACGATAATCATTAGGCCAGCTTATCATGATTTTTAAAAACTGTTTTCAAACCTACTTATTCTTAACATAAGGAAGTTGTCAAAGTCGTGAAACAGTACACAAAAAAAAAACATCTGAGTACCACCAAGTACCAACTTTTCACCCCCTTTTTTTGGATAAAAACCGATTAAAATGTTTTACACATGTACTGAATACCCTACATACCAAATTTCAAGCTTGTAGATCAAAAATTTGTTGAGTATATAGGTTGAGAAATGTCCTACCACCATCACACACGCATTCTAACTTTTATAGATATATAGATTAGTTGTTTCTGCGAAAGGGGTGGAATTTTGTTGCTTGTCGGGTTAGTTGCAAGTATCATGTTGAAGGGGTACAAGTGCAATGAGTTTGTGAGAACACATTCCATTAAAATATCAAAATATGCACAACATGTCGGCAATGCTTTGCATGTCTTTCGAGATAGTTTGCTACCGAAACTTTACATAAGATTTAACTTGCGTTGTTTTCATTTTTATTTTTACCTAGCAAGGCTACCCGATGTTGTGCGTGGCAAAATATAAGATATTTCTATTAACTACCCCCCCTCTCTCTCTCTCTCTCTCTCTCTCTCTCTCTCTCTTTCTCTCTCTCTTTCTTTCTTTCTTTCTTTCTCTCTCTCTTTCTTTCTCTCTCTCTTTCCCTCCCTCCCTGTTAACCGTTTTACTCTCCCTCTCTTTTGCACCTAACCCATTCCTCTCTTTGGATACGCATGCACATACACACATACATACATACATACATACATACATGTAAACACGCAAAAACACACACAGACACATATGCACACATGCACACATGCATACAAACACACAGACACACATATGCACATCAACATACACAATCTTCTAAGAATGAATCGGCATAAGGGAACTAACTCCTTGAATAAAATAAGTTACTTCTCTTTAGTTAGTACATAATGTAGCTGGAAAACCAACCCTCCCAGCTGACGAAATTTTTTGCAGTTTAGTGTCAGAAAATTAATAATTTTTTTCTTATCCATAAAATAGTCTGCTTATTTCTTAGTCAGTAGGTTACGCTTTGAAAAAGGCAAAAACAAAATGTCATTCTTTTTATTACATTTTCACCCAAAACAAGGCACAGTGCCACTTTAATGTAGGGGTCTACTATAAGAGACATAAGTTGCAGGGATACTATGTAAGGAGTTGAGCAGCAAGATGCCTGCTCACATTACATTTGAACTTCTGCATGTCAGGACAGTTGGGGAAGCAAGAACCCGGAAGAGAATTCCAAAGTCTAGCAGTTCTGGGGAAGAAACTATTAGATTAGAAGCTTTCTTACATCTATGGATCTCTACTGTGTAGAGGTGGGACTTTGCTGCTTATCTGGTTTGTCGGGGGGTATTTACGACGAGGGGGTACAAGCGCTTGTAGTTTATCGGAGCATCCACAATTAATTAATACAATACAATTCAATACTTGTAAAACAGGCAACATTTCGTCGATGGGACAGAGGTTGAAGCTTAGATGACAGTTCAGGACCTATCAGGTTGGTGACTCTCTTTTCTGTCCAGGAGTGAGAGGCCAGTAACAGGTGCACCAGCCCAAATGTGATAACAATGCTCTATATATGGGCGAATGGTGGCCTTATAGGCAGAGTAACTTTCTAGCATGGTAGAGAGAAGCTATCTTCTTCGCAGCAGGCTTGAAGGCTGAACTGCTCCGAAGTAGCCAAATTATGCTTTAAAAAGGCTAATCTGACAAATTTGGACGAGAATATGAGAGTTACCTCCCTTTGATGTACCCTCGTTATTTTTTTTTTTTAATATCATTATAATAATATCTGATCATCTTGTATAGCTGTGAGAAAGGAACTCAACATGCTGCGGTTCTTCTACGAAGGAAGAAGTCAATGAAATGCTACGTAAAAAAAGGAACATTCGAAAGAAAAAAAAACAGGACATTGTCTGCCACATGGTGCGAGACTGAAGTAGTAAATTAAGGATGGTCGCTTACAATTTTAGATATTATTTATCTAAAGCAAGGTTGAATAAGAAAATAACACTTTTGTGTCTATTCATTTTGTCCTTTTTTTTGTATGCTTGTTTTGTTTTCGTTGGACATACAAACATACACACATATAAACAGATAATTGTCCTTTAAATTATAAATTAGTTGTTTCGGTATTATGTTGTTTAATTGTTGGGGCGATGATTGCTTCGGACTACAGTACTTTGGGGTAATTGCACCAAGTCCGAGGTAATTGCGCCAAGTTTGGAGTAATTGTGCCAAGTCCGGGGTAATTGCGCCAAGTTCGGAGTAATTGTGCCAAGTCCGGGGTAATTGCGCCAAGTTCGGAGTAATTGTGCCAAGTCCGGGGTAATTGCGCCAACTAGCTAAAAGTGTTTTTTTGGGAAGCACGCATATAAAGATCCTGTTTTTTTTAGTTGGCGCAATTGCCCCAGGATTTTCCGCAATTGCCCCAAAGTACGGTACTGTTCCCATCTTGAGTGTTATTCGTACAATTTTTCGGTCGATGTAGCATCTGAACTTCTTCACTGGTATTTTGTCTAACTCGAGGATCTGCACAAAATCTCAAACAGAACCCTTTATTCAATCCATGGTGGTAGTATGATCTCGTTTCGTCGGCCATGACCAAGTAGTAGTCTTAAGTAATTTAAAATTGTGTTCTCCATATCACTCACAATGAGGATTGAACCTTCAGCCTCCGAAAGAGTGTCACTTTTCATTACGTGTGACAATAGCAGGAAATCCATTGTTATAAATACAATATTAAATTAATTACTACTCTCCCGGACAACACCGGATAACCCTCCTAGTGCGTAATTGCTTATGTGTTCTTCGAGAATGTTCTACTGACGCAACTACAGTGCAAAGAGATTCCTTTCTTGTAAGTGGAATTCTCATAAACAGGATTCGCAAACAAAACGTCTTTTGGAAGAGACATTCAATTAGCAAAACGAGCGTACCAGGTGGCGAGATTAATTTGAAATTTAAAGAACTTGCAGCACCTCCAAAAGCCGGCGTCTCTCGTCTTCCAGGCATTACGGGGGACACGAGCGCACTTGATGGAAACGGGTGAGCAGCTGTCTCGGTTTTACGCCCTGTCGATTTCGCCAAAAGGTTTCGAATATTATTTGCCGGTGTCTAAGTGGCCGTTGTGATTCCTAAAAAGAAGCTTCGTTATTAGCAAATCTAACAAATCCGTATCATTGTGTCTGAAGACGAAATAGTACGTCCCTTCAAGGGGTATTA
Organism: Euprymna scolopes; assembly: GCF_053919585.1. Classification (NCBI taxonomy): domain Eukaryota; kingdom Metazoa; phylum Mollusca; class Cephalopoda; order Sepiida; family Sepiolidae; genus Euprymna; species Euprymna scolopes. Next base: position 84,624,236 of record NC_136506.1, on the reverse strand, counting down.
CATCTCGGAGAGTGTTCAATATCTTCCTTTTTAAACAAACATTTATTTGTTTGAAATCAACTAATTTTCGACGATATCACGTCATCATTGAGAATAGAATTATTGTTTTTTCTTTTTCTTCATCCATCCTCGCCATTGTGTATAGATATGTCGTATCAATTTATCTAAATGTGTAATCGATAATATAAATCTCACCTGTCTGTCTGTCTGTCTGTCTGTATGTATGTATGTGTGTATGTTTATGTCAGGTCATGTCATATGCTACTGGTACCATGTAACCCAGTACTACCTGCCTCATGGTCGGGTTACCGGTGACTAAGTTGGTACCTCCAACAGACTTGTTTGGTGAGGAGGGTGGCTAGTCTCCCTGAAGACCTTCCAAAGGGCGAATGAACCCCTTTTTGGGGTCAACGGCCAACTAGTACCGTGTGTGTTTGTCTGTATGTATGTGTGTGTTTGGGGTGGAGAGAACTCCAGTAAGCCGTGGTGAAGGCAACCTTTCTAGGAGAAGCAAATCTCTGATTTAAAAAAAAAAACATAAAGCGAGAGACCAGTACCCGCATTAAGCTGATCTGCAGTTTAACTTGTTGTTGGCTATCTTGCTCTTGCTTGTTGCTGGATCTCAACATTTTGAATCGAGAGAGAGAGACCTAGCTGTCGTACAAAGCTAAGACTCTATAATATCATCTGTGTATAGATACTCCCTCAAGCATTTGTCTATAAAAATGGTCCTGTGGCGATGGAAAAGTTGTGATGCATGGAGGCTTGAAATTCTGGAAACATGTAATAATTGATGTCAATGACCATCTTCAGTGTCATGCCTGCTTGAGCGTGGCAATTCACCGGTAGGACTAAAAAAAAGTCATTTTGGGGCTCTGAGGGAGTGGCACTCGTCTGACAAGGCATTGCAATCATCATTTATGTATGTATGTATGTATGTATGTATGTATGTATGCCTAAAACTTTCGACATAGGCAACGGATTTTCACGAGATTGGTATCATTTTGAAGCACTGCCCTTCGGACGACAAATATCAAAACATTGGCCAAAACCATTAATTTCTTCACCTTCGACTGGACATTTTTCTACAGGGAAGGGTCTCTTTTTTCGCCGATATTTTCGAAAGTCATCCCCTCTTTTCGATTGTCTAGCCTTAATCTAAACCTACGTCAGTTCAGGTTTGGCGATGGGCGCAACAGCAAAGACGTCAGTTTTTTTTTGGAGGGAGAGGAGTCATGTTCTTTGCCTCCTTCGCGGTATAAGTTTTGACCTGCCTGCCTACTACCACTTTATTTTTTATTTATTTTTTATTTTCATTTATTTATTATTATTATTATTTATTTTTTTTTTTTGCTCAACACACACCTCCAAACAACCGGGCAGCGCCGGGCATCCAAGCTAGTTTTTCAATAAAGAAGAAAAATAAACACGAAACCGCTTCGTTCAAATAAAAGTATTTCTTCATTCCATACTAGCAGGGAGATCCGGCGTTGTTCGGGATTGAATAAGAATCAACAAATATTCTACACTTCTAATATTTCATTGTCGTCGAAACCTGTAAAATACCCCGCTTTTTTTTAAAATAAAATCAATCGATTTCCAGCTCTAGTCAGGAACCCACCGCGGTTCACTTGAATGAAAGCTCCTATGCCTTCCCAGAATGACTTTGTCCACAATACATCGTAGTCGACATTGCACTGTAGGGAACCTATTATTGATTTTATGAAATTATTTTTATATAATGACAATAATTAAAATTTTAAATGCAAAAGTCAAGTATCTTAGTTCGATTCTGCTGTATACAGAAACTTCCATTTCAAACGTGCCCCTGTCTTATCAAAGGACCTACTGTTGATTTTATATGCGGCGCCCTTCTGCTGATGCGGTGATGAAACTTCTCAAATGCACTTGTGATGTTAGGTTGTATAAAAGTGTTAACTTTGGTCGAAATTCGACTGTATCTTATTTAATGGGATTTTTTTTCGATTATCGATTTTCTATACTTATCGGAGGTAAACCCTATACAAAATCTATATTAGGACACTCCCAGAACCATGAAATACATTTGTGTGAAATGTCATAAACTCATCCCAGCCGTTTTAGAATCCATAGGAAAATCTCTCTCTCTCTCTCTCTCTCTCTCTCTCTCTCTCTCTCTCTCTCTCTCTCTCTAAGACACACACACACACACACAAACACAAAGTTATGGATAGCATAATCTTGTTGACACACTGGTTCCCGTTAGATAACCGAAGTTAAGCAACGTTGAGCCTGGCCAGTACTAAAATGGCTGACCATTTGGGAATTCCTGGTGCTCTATGCGCTCTCTATTTATCTCGGCATTGTTTCCAGATTGTTTCGAGTCATACTGGACTTCTTCTTGCCACTGGGCTCAAGCAGTGCCGATTCAGGAGTGGTGTGGTTAGGACTGCGCAACCCTTGCCTAACAATTTCACGCGCAGTTACCCATACAGTGGGTATCCATTGTCTTTCGAGACTGAACCGAAGCTTCTGATAGCATAATTGACAACTTTGAGTATCCACTGATATCCACTGATCATTCAGTTTTTATTAAGATCAAATAAAAGTTTAGTAAGCTCTCCGATGTCCATGTATATCGCAGAGTGTATTGATGCTCGGGGGCCGATTAGAAATCTTACATCTTTCATATCTGAAATTCGTTTGCATTCTACTTTTTTAAAAGGGTACTTCTACATTTAAATATCGAAAAATATTGAATTCCAAGTAAAACAAATGACACGTAACTGCCATGTCGCAAATAGTAAAATATCGAAAAATTACGGAAAACGATCAGGTACAAAATTATTCATGAAAAAGACCTCTTTAAAGTCTAGCGATTTGATTTTAAAATCTTCCGATTTGAATTGGAGAGTTAACAAGGGAGGTAATTAAGTTTTCGATTTCTCGGAAGTCTAATGTCAAAATTTAATCAGTTATTTTTATAAAAAAAAATTCAAAATTCAAACATTTCAAAAAAATGTTATTTTTAAAAAAATTGCAAATTGTGTATATATGTTATGTTTATTTTCGTTTTCTGAATAAATTCTGTCTGCTTTACGCGGTGATTCAACTGAGTTCCTTCCCCTTTGCTTATACCACGTGATTCAATGTCCGCTTCAGCGTGTCATCTTATCGAAGTATTTTTACCCTTGTCGGAACTGTTTTTCACGAATAATTAATTTTCTACCTCATCGTTTTCCGTAATGTTAGGATATGTTATTATTTGCGACATAGCAATCACGTAGATATCATTTATTTTACGTGAAATTCGATATAAATGATTTGTTATTCACTGGCATTAAGAGTTTTGTTGATACCCCCCCCCCACTCTCGTGCCTTAATATAAACGTAGATTCCATCAACAAAGCTTCCTTCTTAGAACTTCCCATCTGTGGAACTTTGTTCTGCGGGTCTGCTTTCCAGTTGACTACAGCATTGTCTCTGATTATACCAAATTTTCACCACAAACGATTACTGCGCTACTATCCCAATGACTACAATACACACATTATCCTTAAGTGGCCTCCGAGCCTTGATATGTGATAACCCTTTTGTCAAAAAAAAAAGAAAAAGAAAAGACTCCCAAATTTTTCAACCATTGAACACCTCTGAATATGTCGCCACCATTGGTAACAGAATTTACTGTTTTAATTTCAATAGTCTATGTCGGTGCAAAAGTTTTTGCGGAGTTAAAATTTTATTTAAAAAAATGAAAAACTGTTTTTGAAAATCATTGACTACATTTGCTCTCGATAACTTGATTTCATCTCTGAACAATCTTATAAATTCCTCGATTGTGAAATTCTTTAGGTTTTGACGGGAAATATCAATATAACTCAAGGTCGATCTCTTCTCTCGATGTAAATCTAAGGCCATCTGGATGGTTTTGTAATCCTTGAAATAACTGATAATCCGATGGGTGCTAGGTCAGGGTTAGGGTTAAATTCAACATGCTCGGTGGGGGGGGGTAGCTTTGCCTGGTCGTAAAATACGCTTAAATATGATATTTTAATTCGTCCAGATATCGTATATATTATTATAGAGTCGTAATTTCAAAAGAAAAAAAAAGTTTGGATGCCATCAGTTAGAAGCGAAACCGAAAGCTAAACTGCAGCATCCAAAGCTGGTGACGTTATCATTGTACCAACACGACACACATATGAACGAATTAAAAATAAAGTAAGATGAATGTGAAAAATTTATAATGATTTTTTTCAATTTTGACTCCTTAAAAACTATTTTAGCCGGATAAAGGCCAATAAAAGAACGGTCCATAAAAAAATCCAATCGTTTAATACCCCCCTCGCGCCGCTCTGCGACTTTTAGTTTCGGAAGAGATAGAGTTTGAAAATATGGAGACAGACAGAGAGACATAGTGAATTTTATAAATTAGATTTACAAATTCATTTCCTAAGAATTTGAAAATTTGAAAATGAACGAATACAAGAATACAAATAGCTTTTTCTTTTTTCTTTTTTTTTTTTTTTTGTTTTCACTAAAACTTGGGAAAAAAAACTTGCTTGCGAGTCGAATTATATTCATTGCAATTAAAATGGGAGCCATTTATTAGGTCGGGGCGAAAGGTTTTGCAGATTTAAAATTTCATCTTGAAAATGAAAAACTGTTTTAGAAAATCGGTGCTTGTCTACAATAAGGCCTATAAAAAAAATTTTTTTTTCAAGTAAAATCTTTAAAAATCTTTATGATATATGTACCTGTCACCGCACGAAGATGTCATATTCCAAAAATCACGTAAATCGATCAAGTATTTTTAAAAAATTTATTTAAGAAAATCAAATATTATGACACATTTTATCGGAGAAAAACTTGACGCCATGTTTATTTTGAATGATACGCTGCTAGCGACACCTCTTGGGAATCAGGGGAATGTAGGATCAAGGGCAGACAATCGACTTTCCACCCTCTAGAAAAAAATCCTTTAAAATTAACACATTTATAGCTATCAACAATTTCCCTTACTCTCTGTCTGTACTTAAAACTGAACGGAGGCATCGATAACAAAAAGTTTGCTGGTTAATTTTAATGCATCTAAAACTAAGCTTCTCTCTTGTCACCATCAACGCTCTGACCCCAATTGAAATGAATAGCTCTCGTCTTGGGGAAGCACAATGCTCTAACAATTTTCTAGGACTGACCTTCACTTCTGATCTAAAATGGAACACATATATCAAATTCGTTGCCAAGATCGCTAGGTAAAAAACAGTTGGATCATTTTACCGCTCCAGTAGATATCTCATTGCCGATGCAATTCTTTATCTGTATAAGAGCCAATTACGACTTAGGATGGAATACTGTTGCTACATCTGGAAAGAAGCTGCTCAGAGCAGGGTACAAAACTGACTCTAATTCGAAATCAAGTTGATGACGTCCTTTTCTCCTCTCTGCAGTCTCTTTCTCATAGAAGAGACGTTACGAGCCTCTCTCTCTCTCTCTGCTGTATCGTTATTTTCATGTCGGGTGCTCGACTGGGCTCCACTCTAGGTTCCCCTCGGTAAATCATTCATGACAAACACTTGTCTAGCTACAACAACTATCAACAATTTCCCTGACTCTCTATCTCGGTGGTTCCCAACCTATTTTGGGCCATGCCCCACCTAGGCATTTCTAAAATCCTTATGCCCCCCTTTGTGATATTAGTAGCAGTAGTAGTAGTAATAGTAGTAGCAGAACTACTACTACTACTACTTGCATATATATATATATATATATATATATATATATATATATATATATATATATATCGCACACACATACACGGCCGGAAGCTCCCCTTAATACGAAGATTCACTATGAAACAATTCACTGTTAATATAATAATAATAATAATAATAATAATAATAATAATAATAATAATAATAATAACTCATTCTCAAATTGCCCTATAGTCTTTGGTATAGTAAGCCCAAGGGTGCACGTTCTGCCTATGCCCCACCAAAATATTGCCATGCCCCACCGGTGGGGCATGCGCCCTACGTTGGGAATGACTGCTCTATCTACTTAAAACTAAACGAAAATTCTATGAACGGAATCTTTTCATAGAGCTGCTCGTCTGTGGAGCATAATACCATGGAAATGCTTCCCGGCTTACTATGGAATGCCCAATGTGCACAGGTTCTTGAGAGAGAAAATTATTTAATTTCCATTATACCACACATTAACTTTTATCCTTTAGTGGCCTTCGGACCTTGATAAGTGGTGACTAAATATAATGTATAAAAAAAAAGCATAAAACCTATATAGATTTTTTTCTCTCTGATCGTGACCTTTAAACATTACTATTTTTATAGGGGGTATATAAATTAATAATAATTTACAAAAACAGCAATATAAAACTATTTTTAATGCCTATATAAAACATTTGTCGCGTTCTTCTCTGGTCGCGATCTTTAAACATTACTCCCTTGAGTTTCATTCTAGACAAAGTCTGTTCTGTTTTTAACCCTTTTAATGGACGAGATTGTTATCTCAAGCCTTGATAAGCACGATCCTTATTTATGCTTTAAACAAGCCAATTCGCCCGACGTTTCGCATTTAAATTATCCATGACGAGATCAGCACGAGATTATCGTCTGTTGAAATCACGCGTGGCCCGAACCTATTTCGCGTTGCCTATCATTTTGTCTCGTTTTCTTCCAAGACATCACGCACTTTCCCCCTTCTTTCGTGGCGAACTGGTCTCGCCCTCGGAGGATAAGAATCTTTTCGGTCGATTTCTCTGCGAGTCACTTGCATTCGTGATCTGAATCAAAATCTCCAAAGAAATCCCGACTTCTTTTCAATGTCACCTGACAATTTGTCCCCCCCTCTTTTTTTTTCAAATTGAGGAGGGGAGGGGGCCGACAGGGATGGAGAAGAGCGCTTCTTCTGAAAATCCTCGGCCCCACCCTTTTTTTTTTTTTTTTTTTCAAAGTTATGTTATCTCAGTAAGCCTTAAATATCAGCTTCGCAATCGGAAAATCCCTGAGATGGATCGTCAAAAGTCTGGCACGTTTTGCCGTTTGCGCTTTCTTATAATGCGTCCATATGGTTAACCGCAGTTTCCTCTACTGACAAATCTTCCACTCTATAATAAAGAGCAATGTGTATTTATCTATTTAAATGAGGGGTGACGGTGATCTATTGATTAACGACACGGACTGGCGACATGGATGCTGCAAGTTCGAATCTAGTTCGTTCCATAAAAATCACTTTCACTTACGATGTTGGCAACCTTCACGTCGTTCCTCCCGTAAGTACCCGATGTCTTTCTAGAAAGAATTCTAACAAGAAAAATATCAGGGAAACCAATGCCAATAATAGAATCTTCGGATTTATAAGATGGTGATGATTATGATCTATTTATATCTATTATCGATATAAACCCCTTTAAGAAGATAAAGTTGAGCCCTCTTAAGAGAATTAAGTAAAAGCGGTCAACCCAAGCGCAAAATGAAATATTTTGACTTCCTGTCGTTGAATACTCGCTGACTGTTTACTGTTTATGCCCGCTGGCATGGTATTTACATGTATTTAATTTGTCTTAATTTCTGGTAGCCTGAAGATAGAATTCCAGCTTAGGGAGTCAAGCGTGACTTTGTGACTGGGTTTGAATCTCTTATCACTTACATTGATGTTTGCGTGAGTTTTAAACACTAGTGTCTGCCGGTATAAAAATAATCGTTAATATTTATTCATAAAAATATCATATATATAAAATTATATATTATTTTTGCAATTACATGAATGCTACTTTGTTTGCGTGTGTCTGAGTTCGTTCCTTATAGACTCCGAAACGGCCGAACAGATTTTCTTTAAAATTTATAGAACTTAAGTGTATAAGTCTGGGAGTGATCTTACTTAAGTTTTGTCTCAGAATACCCCCGATAATTACCGATAATTACCGATAATCGAAACCGTTATTTTAATTTATCTATCATCGGCAAAACCTTTTTTCCATATCGTCGCTTAGCAACAATGATAGAACAATGGGCCGTAAAAATTCTACTGTGGGTAAGATGAGTGTTTTTTTTCTTTGATTTTTTTTTGTTATTGTTTTTCGTTTGTTTATTTTTTGTTTGTTTTTTTTGTTGTTGTTTTCTTTTCTTTTTTTTTTTTTTTTGCATGACATGGTCTCTAGGTTCAAACTCCACACAAAAATCTCTTTTTTTTTTCATTAACTGCAAAGAATTTTATAAGACTTGAAAATTTACGTGTTTTTTTTTTTTGTTTTGTTTTTTTGTTTGTTCGTTGCATGACGTGGTTTGTAGGTTCAAACACCGCACGTAAATTTCTTAATGTTTCTTGTTCGGAAAGAAGTTTATATAAAATAATTTTATAAAAGAAACAGCAGGTTCTCTAGAGTGCAATGTAGAATAACATATATTTTGGATTAAGTTACTGCATGGAGGTATGTGAAGCTTTCTCCCGGGCGATTTCACGGATTTCGATGACAATAAAAATATAGAAGTGGAAATATTTGTTGATCATCATTCGATCCCGGGCAACGTCGGGTCTCACTGCTAGTCATATATATAAAATTTATATATTAATAGGATAGCATGTGTGTTATCTATTTTCTTTTGTGTGTCACGCTTACACCCGAGTGACTGTCGTTTAATTGTTATATACTTCCATTTCTTTTAATAAATAATTTCACCAAGAATTCTTCATAAGTTTTGGTTTCGGTATCGACTGTAGCTGAAGGTACTCCAGTAATTTATTTTTTTATAAAGAATTTCACCAAGAATTCTTTATAATTTTTGGCTTCGGTTTCGACTACATAAGTTTGGTTTCTGCTTCTATTCAAGCTGATGCACCTAAGTCATATGGATATATATTTTTTTGAAATCCCAACTTTATAATATGTAAAAATCGATAAAACATAACTCTATAATAATACTAGCATGGGTTGCCCGGATGTTTGGAAGTGTATGCTGAGCAAAAAAAAGGGGGGGATTTTTTACCCCTATTATGACCCCTTAAAATTTATTGTTTTGGGCTCCAATCGAGTTATTAAGTTAGATCCATGTCCAAGGTACCTATATCTAAAATTTCAAATGTGTAGACCCCAAATTCTCGGAGGAGTTCTCAAAGGTCAAATCGTTGAACTTTGACCCCTTAACAGCCAAATTTCTGGCCGAAAACCGATCACATACATTGTTCCAAATCTCAGTACCCTATATATCAAATTTCGAGTCTGTAGACTGAAAATTAACAGAGTTATTGCGACGGAAAATGTACACAGACACACAGACACACAGACAGACAGACAGACACACAGACACACAGACACGTTCACTTTTATAGATATATAGATGTACAAAATCTGCAAGAATTAAAATATCATATTTAAGCGTAGTTTATGGCCGGGCTACGCCAAGCGTCTCTGCTTGCTTAGATAAATACTTTTGAAGTTTTAACAAAAGATCTACAATAATATCAGAGCGTCTCCATTCACGCGAAACATCTACAGAATGCCAACTTTCCACAGGTCCTGCTAGAATATAAAACAAAAATAAATAAGTAAATAAAATAAGTAAGGGTATTTGCAAAAATGACCTTCAGCAAACGGACACCAATTAAAACATATCTAGATCAGTGATTCCCGAACATTTTTACATTTCGATACACTGTTGAGCTCTTTAAATTCTCACGGCACACCTATCACAAAAAATCAATATTAAATTTTTTTTTATGCAATAAAATGATAAAGCTTAAGAGGGTTACTAGTAAGTTGTTTTTTCATCTTACTTGAAATCATTGCTTCATTAGACAACGTTTGGCCGCACATAACACACAATAGAGAAAGAATGTGGGTACTTCCTGTCCATAGAAATCCATCACTATACAACAGGTAAACGTTTACTTATATTAAGTTATGTAATTATTATTTTCATCGTAACCTTAGCTTTTAAGAAATTTGTCCAAGTAGAATTGAATCTAACATCGAACAAGATAACACAGTAGAACCCTGGGATACGTCATTAAAAATTAGTAATAAAATACAGTACAGTATATAATACACACATATATAATCAAATAACATAATAAATAACACCGTAAGGCGGGGCAAATACCGTAACCAGGAGCCGGAAAAACTTTGTACTCCATATCGTAACCTGAAAAACAAAACTATCCTAGGGCCACCGAATCCAGGGAATCTCTCTATTCTAAATCAAATTGGATTTTTATTATATTCAATCATACATTTTTTTTTATTTTTACGATTAAAAACTTAATTTACAACACCTCAATATCAGATAAGAAATATCTACAAACTGTAAACGAGATCATATGAAACATAATCACGATTACCAATGTTTATTGTTATCAAAAACTTTAAAATATTTTACAATTTAAACAAATGGTTTATGTAACATTTTATCGTTTAAACATCAGTATCACGTTAATAATATTTATTAATACAAACAATTCCGGTTATAACGATATTAATTTTTTTTTTTTTTTTACATCTATAACAACTTGTAACTTCCATCTATAACCTCTTCACGACACATAAATAATCAATCATTCCACGACACGTTAATGTGCCACGGCACAGTGGTTGGGAACCACTGATCTAAAGGAATAACTTTAAAAGTGTTTTTTTTTTTTCTTAATTTTTCACACATATAGAAGCTTCCTCAGCCATGTCGGACCCCTAACAACATCTCATGAAGAGACCAGACTATATCTGTACAGCAAACGGCCAGAGAATACCAATCTCATCTTTCTGACCCTCCCTTCTGAGACCCTGCCTTCCGATTTAGAAACATCAAGTGGAAAACACTCAGTCGCACAAGAACTGGAATGAGACGATAAAAAACTGTTATGACCAGAAGAGGCTGCAAAACTTACCCAACAATACAACATTAATGCGAAGGACTGCTTAAAAAAAGGGGAAAATTATTGCGTGACCACATGCTTTAAATGTTGCATTTTCAACAAAAAAAAAACAAAAAAAAAAAAAACAAGCAGCGGGACCTGTGGAAATTCCACAGTGGACTCATTCATATGTAATATAGTGATGGTGACATTCTGTAGATGTTCAGTGTAAATGGAGACACTCTTAGTATTATAGCTTTTTTGTTAAAACTGCAAAAGCTAGAACGAACGCCCGGCAAAGTTCACTCGTAAAGTACGCTTAAATATGATATTCTAATTTTTGCAGATTTCGTATATATTATTATAGAGTTAATGTTCTATCGATTTTTATATATATAAAGTAGCGATTTCCAAAAATAAAAGTATATATATATATATATATATATATATATATATATATATATATATATATATATATATATATATATATATATATATATGGCGATTAAGCTACACTGAATATTCGGCGTTTCATCCACTCTAGGATTCCTCAGGCTTATGCGCATAAGCCTGATGAATACTATGAAACGCCGAATATTCAGTGTAGCTTAATCGCCATATATATTTTATAAATTACTAACTAGCTCTACCTACGTATTGAGCACTTTTGAAGTAAATGCTTAAAGTTTACGCATAAATCTATACTTTCGTATATTAATTTATGTGAGCAAATGAAGTAGTTATATATATATATATATATATATATATATATATATATATATATGAATGACTTGCGTGCTTTAGCTTGAATCGAAACCAAAATAAAATTATGAAATATATATATGTATATATATATATATATATATATATATATATATATATATATAAACTTAAGTTCTTTCAGTCATAATCGAAACCAAAATCAAAGCTTATGAAGGGTTCTTGATAAAATTATTTATTTAAAAAAAAAAGAGTACTATCAGCTATAATCGAAACCGAAACGAAACCTTATGAAGAATTCTTGGTAAAATTATTTATGGCAATAAATGGAAGTACATAATTAAACGACCCGGATGTAAGCGTGACACACAAAAGAACACACACACGCTATCGTATTAATATAGATGATGATGATGATGATGATGATGATGATGATGATGATGATGATGATGATGATGATCCACACTGATACAGAACGACACAGAGAAAGAAATCGCCCTCCCCAGCAACTATTGGCCTATCACGTGCTTACCCAGTATGTGGAAAATACTACCAGCGCAGCTGAGAGACCATATCTACCACTCTCTGAATAATCGTGGACTTCTCCCCTGGGGAACAGAAAGGATGCCAGAAAGGAAAAAGAGGAACACATGATTTGCTATGCATAGATCAAAAGATCAGAAAGAAGGTAAAAAGAAGGAGAAAGAATTTAGCCATACATCGACTACAAAATAGCTTTTTACATATTAAAAGCATTTGATAGTTTGGCATAAAGGTCTACTTCACAGGCCAATAACGACCAAGATCTCTATTAGCCTCTCTCCTCAGACCTTGAGCATGTAGAGCAACGGTATTAAAAGATGGCTGGTTAATTTTAATGCATCCCAAACCAAACTTCTATCTTCTCACCATAAACGCTCTGATCCCCAATCGGTCCCAATTCATATGCAAAGCGGCTCCTAGTTTTGACAATCTTCTATATCTGATCTTTATTCCTAACCTGAAATGCCAAGGTCGCCAAAAGAATGGTTCGTTATTTTACCGCTCCATAAGGTATCTAACTTCCGATGTAATCCTTTACCTGTATAAGAGCCAGATGCGTCCTAAAATGGAGTACTGTTGGCATATCTGGGCGGAAGTTGCTTGGAGCACGACAAAATCGAAAGTAAACTCGCTTCTCAAAATCATAACTGAGTCCTGAAGGATGGCCTTCTACATTGAGGAGGTTATAATGATAAGACAATTTTTTTTCTTTCGCCTTTGACCGCTTCCTCTTCCTCTTCTTGAGAACAATTTTCGCCATTCCTTCTTTCTTCTTCTTCCTCCTCCTCTTCCTCCTCTTCGTTTTCTTCTCCTCCTTTCCCCTTTTCTTCTCCATCTTTTTTCTTTCTTTCTTTCTGCTTCCTCCACCTTTTCCTCTTCTTCCTCTTCTTCGTTATCATCATAATCTTCTTCTTCTTCTTCTTCCTTTTCCTCTTCCTCTTATTTTTCTTCTTCATTATATTCCTCTTTTTTCTTCTTTCTCTTCTCCTTTCTTTTTCTTGTTCTTTTCTACATATTCCTTTTCTTCTTCTTCTTCTTCTTCTTCTTCTTCTTTTTCTTCTTCTTCTTCTTCTTCTTCTTCTTTTTCTTCTTCTTCTTCTTCTTCTTCTATTACCCTCACACTATATAACAAGCAATAATATTATATATAAATACAAAATTATGGGATTAGTGTCAGATTTTTCGGGGAGTTTATTTACCACACCCTAACTCCACCGAAAACTAATATGGAAGTTGAGAGCAGCGATGGTAACCGGAATATTTGCCATCTCCATCCTCCTTTTTATTCTTCTTATTTTTCGTTCGTTTCTTCATCTTTTCCTTTATTTTCTTCATTTTCTGTTTTTTTTTTGTCTTTTTCTTTTTCAATTTCTACTTTAAATTCTATTTTCTACTTTGTATATTCCTCTTTTTTCTTCTTCTCCACTTCTTTTTTTGTTATTGTTGTTATTGATGTAGTTTTTCTTTTTATTTTTTTATTTTTTTATTCCACCCCCTCCCCTTCTTTTTTCTTCTTTTTGTTCTTCTATGCCTTCGTATTCTTTACCTTCAACTTCATCTTCTTCATCTTCATCTTCATCATCTTTGTCGTCATCATCATGATCATCATCTTTTTTCTTCTTCTTTGTCATCATTATCATCACCACCACCACCATCATCATCATCATCATCATCATCATCGTCATTATCGTTATTATCGTCATAACCATTGTCATAATCATTACCATCGTCATCATCATCATTGTTATCATCATCGTCACCATTATCATAATAATAATCAGTGTCATCATCATCATCATCATCATCATCACTATCGACGGCGTCATCATCATCATCATCATCATCCTTTATTTCATTTTTTTATTTGTTTAATTCTTGTGACGGTCCTGTTGACCAGCTGTTTTTAGCATCGCTCTTATTTTTTTTTTTTTTCGGCACTGCTCTATTATGCTCTACCCCGTGCCAGATTAAAAAGAAGTTGTTTACCATCGTTTTGTATAGTCGAAGGTGCGAGGCCCAATTCACCACAAGAGCGAGCGAGATAGGAGAGAGATGTGGGAGAGAACGAGAGAGATAGAGCGAGGAAGAGAGCGAGAAGGAGAGATAGGAGAAAAGGAACTAGAAATAGAGATAACTAGAAAGAGGGAGAAAGCATGAGAGAGGAGTAGAGAGGGGGAGAGAGGGAGAGAAAGTGCTCGCGATAAAGAAAGCGAGAGATAGGAGGAAAGAGAAATAGACAGCGAGAGAGAGAACACGAGAGAGAGAGAGAGAGAGGGGGGGTATAAGCCGATTCCAGCTATAAGTACGGGATGATGCCTATAGAGTAACGAAGAGACGAGAAAGGCATGTCATTTTCTGAATACTGCAATCTGCTTATCTGCAGCCAAATAAATATACTTGTGCCTGCCAAAAATATCCAAATTTTCCAGAAAGAACTTCACTCTCTGTAGAACACCACCTCCCGGCCCACCCCAACCACTCCTCGCGTGTATGTGCTGAGGTGCGTATAAAAGGGGTGGGGTGGTATGCGTTTACACCTGCCAGCGTTTCGATCTCATCCGTGCGATGCCAACGTTATCTTTTCCGCATCCTTCGTTAGGTGCCACGGTCAGTCATTCAGCCAACGTCTGTTTTAGCCTCGAAATACGAGCGGGGGTGTGTGTGGGGGTGGGGCACGTGCAGCATCATTTGACCCTTTGGAATTTCCAATAGACAAGATACACGCGGTCATATTTGGATTTAAGTGCTGGGAACGTAATTTGAGCGGGGAAGGGAGGGCGTCACAAAAGGCACGCACACTCTACACACACGTAGGTACATTTTAAGAGTTTGCTTTCTTCTAGCAGATAAATAAAATAACAAGAAATTTTTCCTAATTCCAAAGATTCGCGCGTTTTTTTTTTTTGTTTGTTTGTTTTTTTGTTTTGTTTTTTTTGTTTTTTTTTTAACAAACTCTCATTTACTTTAAACTGCCAATTGAACGTAAGGGATTACTATTTGGGAGATTTTTTGTTTTTTTAAGCGAGACCTAAAGCTGGCACAGGGATGCAAAATTGTGGTGATGGAACAGGGTTTGTAGCTTAGTTGACAGTGCAGACCTTTTATATGGGAGACTCATTTTTTTGGACTCTGTCCAAGAGTGAAAGACAAGTGGTAGATCCTGCCCCCACCAAATCAACAAAGATTAGACCATGCCTGTAATGACCTTTTTCCCCGTTGATTTTGCTATGTGAGTTTAGTTCTGTGCAGTTCTAGGAGGTCCACCCTTCCAGGCTTTGCTTTCTCTCTCTCTCTCTCTCTTTGAGAGGAGGTTAGTTTATTGCCTGAGGCTCCCTGATCGGAGAATGCTGACGGGGCTGTCCATGAACTTTTGCAGGTCAGAGTGCCTCTCCTCGAAGGCGCTGGCTTCTCAACCCCACTTTCCTATCCTGGTGTCTAAATTCTTGCAGTAGAAGATAACTGAAATAAGACAATACTCCATGCATGAATGAATGTTGACTTTGCAGATATATAGGATACTGTCAGATGTAAACAGTTTTCTAGCACGGTAGAGGGAGTCCACCTACTTTGCAGCAAGTTTGACTATATCTCCAATTTGTCCCAATTCACGTTGCCTGTGAATGTTAAGCCGAAAAGTTTGAACGAGGAGCTTTCAGATAGCGTATTCCCACTCATCGCTATTAGTGGTCGAGAATTGTTTTTTTTTTTTTTTTCCTTTCTTTCACGTTCACACCAAACAAGGCATATCGCCATTTAGACGTAAGGGGTTAATATTTGGGACGATGCCTAGGGAAGATTAACAAGATGTTGGTTTATGTTACATTTAAACTTCTGCATATCAGTACAGCATACAGTATAATCATGTTGACACACCGGTTCTTGTCAGATCACCGAAGTTAAGCAACGCTGATCCTGGTTATTACTAAAATGGATGACCAATTTGGGAATTCTAGGCGCTGTGTGTAGGAGGACGTCGACACCTCCCGACAAGAGTTGCAAAAATCTAAAGTCATCATCTCCCCTAAAGGGGATATACATGCGACTGGGGACCGCTGGTGAATTTCATACTCCCATGAAACTTTCTCCTTTGGAGGAATCCAGTTAACCCCGAATAGGCTTGGTGCCAATCGACACATATCAGTACAGTCAGTGAAGCAGATAGCAGGAAGGGAATTCTAAAGTGTAACTCTTCGAGGGAAAAAATCTATTAGAGTAGAAAGCTTTCTGGCATTTAGGGGCCTCAACAGTGAAGGGATGTGATTTTGTTGCTAAGCGGGTTTGTCGGGGATACGTACGTCGAAGGAAAAGGGGGTTAGTCTTAAAAAATTTACCAAAAAACAAAATTGGTCTTATTTTGAATGATATTGTCACAATGTTTCAGCTGATGTAATTTCCGATCCTGTATCTTATTAAACTCTGGAATATGAATTTTTTTATTACACCCTCGGGGGTAGGTTGCTCTCGTTATGTGAGCCCTGAAAAGGCAAAAGTCTTAAGCAATTCCTAATTGTATTCTTAGCATAGCCTGTATTGAGAATTAAACCATCAACCTCCTGGAGTCTGTCACCTAAAACTGATTATTATTTTAGCACTTTATCCTTTAAAGCAATTTTATCTTTACCGCAAGAAGTCTTGGCGTAACGGATAAAGTACTAGTGTAATAATGCAAATACATGCAAAATGACGTCACCGATAAGGTTAGAGACGTCGATGAGGTTCGAGAGCACGTTAGAGACGTGAGGAACGTTGCAGACGTAACGAGAAGGAAATGTTTAGCGGGAGAACGAGGAAATAAATGTCGTTGTTACAACGAGGACAGGCGAGTTGAAGTTCTTTCCTATTCTTTATTTACATGGCGACTGAGACTACAACGTGTTGGGTAACGTTACACTAGGTGAAATTCACTTGAAAGGTCGAAAGTTCGATCTTCAATGCATGTAATATTCAGAATATTTAGAATATAATTGCGAATTAGATAAGACTGCTATTCAGTCAGGCATTTTTTGAAGAGTTTGGAGAGGACAGCATCTATCTCAGCAGAGCATTTCTTAATTAATATAGCAGGGATGAGATTCGAGGTGTCTAGTTTTTGGTATCTGTTGTGGTGTAAATGTTGAACAGAATAACAAGAAGACTCAGAAACCGTGAAATGAATCATATATTAAACAGAAATAGAGACAAGTATGTTAGTTGAGTTTGGAACTCCGCTCAACTGAAGGACAAGTAATGTTATGACTCTCTCTCCCTTTGAGTATTGGATCCAGACTGACTAGAAAGCAGAATCTACTTACCGGAAATTACGCCAGGAATAGTCCATCATAAAAATCTGCTACCTTCACAATATGACGGAGATGAGAATGAGAAGGGATGGTTTTCAAATTTATGAGTGTGGCTTCTGTTCAAAAAAGTGAAATTTGGAAGGAAGTGGTTTGTGTGGTCTAAGATGGAGTTGGAGACGAATCACCGAACAAGTAGATCACCCGTATTGGTTGCCTTGCAAACGATCTCATGGTTGTTGGATAGTTGGGGGATTGTTGATTGTCCACCATTTGACACATTGTTATAAATTTTCCAAAAATCGCGACTTCCTATTTTCTGCGACTCAATACGTTTCCTGGTTCATTCGTTATACCTTTTCTTGGCTGAAGCTATTTCACTCTTATAATCATTTTTAACTTCTATAAACTTTTGTCTATTTATTCTTGAATTGTGGGTGCATGCTGCTTTTGCGCAATGGCAGCTGCGCAAGTTCAATTGAATTATTGAGGAGTGTAGAACTTGCTATCGTACTTCCTTGCAAGAACATGTACTTCAATATTTGCTTTGCACGATTCAGTTATCTCGTTGGCACACTGTTCAGCAGGAAACGAAAAGATGTTAATCCATGAGGCATCTCTGACGTGTTCTCTGATGGCTTCCCAAGCAGCTCTTCGGCTTTGGAATCAAGAACCAAGAGCGATGTCTACCAATATCACAAGTCGTATATAAGCAATTATCACACAATACTCGGATACTGAAGGTATAAGGTGGAACAATAAAAGTGTCGCCTTAAAGAAAACAACACTACAGCTTTATTTTAAAACTTTTATTAAAAAAAGTAAATTCAGCTAACTTGATTATGTAGTAGAACTGACATCTATTTAATATAGCGGCCTTCAGCTTCAGTCACGCAAACCTATGATTTCTGTAAGGAAAAGAAAGCGTTGTCTTCGCAATGAAGATCGTGCCCTTCATTCTGGTCGAAAGTGATTTTTAGTGATGAAAGCAAGTTCAATAGGCTATGCAGTGATGGTAGGCAACACGTCTATCGAAGGAAGGATGAAGAATTTTATCCCAGGTGCTCAGTTTCAATGCTGTAATCCATTCAATGTAGTTGTCTTCAACCTCAATGATCGCCATGATACATGTCTGGAACTGAGAGCATGTCTTTTCCACAAGCGCTGGTGGGAGTTCAGTGGATGGAGGCGATCAGACTGACTTTTGTGTTGTGGGAGGTCATGTTGGTAATGTTCTCAACATATGACAAAACGAAGTAATCCAGCGGTTTCAGGTTGAGGCTGGAAGGGGACAGTGAGAGAAAGGTACAAAGTCTGCTGAATCTCTTTGGACTTTAATAGGCCGATGTTGAGTTCTGCTGCCACAACCAGAGTTTGCCAGCGGCCACATGATTGCATCAGGGGCACACCACACTCTTCAGCACATCCATGGTGTTGACTTTACAGCCGACATCGAAGATGTGAGGTGGCATGATGTGACCCTCACGTGAAACAACACCAATGACCATAATCGTGGCCGGAAACTGAGTTCTCAACCGAAACCAAAACGTAGATTCCATGAACAAAGCTTCTTTTTTAGAAGTGCACGCCTGTGGAACTCTTTTCCGTTTGCCTGTTTCCCACCTGACTACAACCTGGATGTCTTCAAGTCTAACATAAACAAATTCCTGATGAACCGCCCCCTTAAGTAAGACACTTTATCAAATCTCCAATCCTAACGATTACTACGATACTATCCCATTGATTACTGTACACGCAATAACCCTTATCCCCGAGTGGCTTCCGGGCCTTGATAAGTAGTGACTACCTCGTAAATAAATCACCCTGGGAACGCTTTTATTATTCGTAGCAATCTAGTAATGCATCGTGAGGGTGTTGGCAATGGTCCTGTTGTCATAACTTTGATCGGTAGAGAACATAAGTTGTACAGCGGCGCATCTCTGATCTCGCTCGTTGAACATTGTGTTACTTTCAGTCATGGTAGAAGCCAATTAGTAAGATGGCCTGCAACAAAAAAAAAAAGTAAACCAGTTTTCATCAAACGGAAATGAAATCATGTCGTTTTTTTCTTATAGAGACACTTTTGTCGTTCCACTCTGTAGGAATTGATTTAGAAGTGAAGCTAGCTGATCTTCACAGACGGTTCGGGAAATTGTGTATGGGAATGAGCTATAAAGAAGCTATGTGTATTACTACTAGCTGCGTCAGTGTAACTAGAAACCAATTTCTGTTGTAGACATTAAAATCCCCAAATACATGTATCTGGGCGTTATCAAAGAGTGCTACATCTATAGTGTCAAATACATAGATGATTAGGGTACAGTCCTTATTAGAGAAAATATAAAGAACGCAGTGTTTTAAGTCTAGCCTGAAGCACATAGCGGCTTGATAATCTAACTGTGGTCTCTAGTTAAAGAGGAATGTTATGAATATAGACTTCAAGTTCGTGCATGTATTTGGTTTACGGCAGAGACGGATGTATCTTTTCATGCAAAAACAGTTAGAGGGGACTGGGGTGCAGTGGTTAATTTCACTTAATGCTATGATATCCGAGGAGTTTACTCAGAGAAAGGGGGGTAGTGGTTAAGTGGTTAACTACATGGATTGACGACCTGGGTGTTTCAAGTTCGAATCCGACTGACGACCTGGGTGTTTTAAGTTCGAATCCGCAAAAATTAACTGTCATTACGGATGTTGGCAACCTTCTAGTGGCTCCTCCCATAAAGTACCCGATGTCTTTCTTGGAAAAATACTGATTAGAAAAATATCAGGGACAGGATAGGATGATGATGATGATGATGATGATGATGATGATGATGATGACGATGACGATGATGACGATGCCGATGACGATGATGATGATGATGATGATGATGACGATGATGACGATGACGATGATGATGATGATGACGATGACGACGACGACGATGACGATGACGATGATGACGATGACGATGATGATGATGATGATGATGATGCTGACGATGATGACGATGACGATGACGATGATGACGATGACGATGACGATGATGATGATGACGATGACGATGACGATGATGACGATGACGATGATGATGATGATGATGATGATGACGATGACGACGATGATGATGATGATGATGATGACGATGACGATGACGATGATGATGATGACGATGACGATGAATATGATGATGATAACGATGACGATGATGATGATGATGACGATGACGATGACGATGATGATGATGATGACGATGACGACGATGACGATGACGATGATGACGATGACGATGCCGATGATGATGATGATGATGATGATGATGATGATGATGATGATGATGATGATGATGATGACAATGATGATGATGATGATGATGACGATGACGATAATGATGACTAGTAGAAAAGATTCTACATCATCTGGATTATTTAATACTTCACAACCAATTAATGTAAATCTTTTCTCTCTCTCTCTCTATCTCTCTTTCTCTCTCAATATGTTTCTTTAATTCTCTTGCCCCCCCCTCTCTCTCTCTCTTTCTCTCTCCTTCCTTGATGAGTTTTTTTTTCACCTCTTTCTTTTTATGAAAAGGGTAATTCTATTATGTACCTTTTTTGAGTGGTGTTTTCGCTTGACATGGTTTGATTATAGTTCTTCTGGTCACTCTCGATACAAACCTGCCTATTTTATTTCGTTAAGAATTTATTTTTTCTCCACGATATCCTAACAAAAACATATTCTATTATTTCTCCGAAACCTAGGATCTCTTAAATCCCGTGTCAAACACCCCACTATCACACCTGACCCTTAGATCATAAGTAGAGTGATTTTATGCTGCATGGCGCGTGAATATAGTGTTATAATAGTATAGTTACCGGAGATATTTTTCAATGCGAGCCTCAAGGAAGGAGGCGAATTGGTTTCATTTGGGGGATGGTTGATTTTAGACGTGTTTTTTGTTGTTTTATTGTTCGTTCGTTTGTTTGTTCTTGTTGTTTTTATTTTTGCTTATATTTTTTTTACTTTGTTTTTTGTTTTGCTGTGTTTTTTTTCTTACTTTATTATTTTGTTTTACTTTGTTTTGTTTTTTTGTTTTGCTTTGTTTTTTGTTTTGCTTTGGATATCATTTCATTTCATTATTTCAGTTTGAGTGTGGAGTGGACCGGGCGAAGTGAGTCAGTTTGATGCCAAATATGCACACACAAGTAGACTATTAGCCGTCTAATCACGTCTAGATGGTTGTGGCCTCGAGACATGGCACTACAACCATCCGATATTATACAACAGACGGTAGAGCCACAACTCTTAGCACTACCTGTCAAACTCGTGCCCTCAATCTGTCAGACAAGAGCAGCCCAGACTAGTTGCGTGAACGTCAGTGGCAAGCAAGGTCTTCTATTTTAGAGAGATGGAAGAAAGAAAGGCGAGAAAAAAAATCTATGACAGTGTTCATTATCCTAGTAAGGAAACAAGATCAAGCACTAGAGGTCTGTGATGAGTTTCTCTGATTGTCCCTCTGCGCCTAGCTAATAGACAAAGGAATATAAAAGCCGGTCGATAGGCAGAACCTTCATACTCCTTAAGCAATTTAGGTTTGTCAACCGGATAATTTCTTTGGGTCATCAGCTTTAGGAAAATTGTCAACAAGGACTAAGGAGGTCTCCTTCCCCCAGTAGTTTGGTACCATTACGTGTGAGGTTTTATATAAGAGTTTTCTTTCTCCTAGATGGATGATCTGAAGGTCTGAAGGTCCACCTCAGTTCTAAATCAGGTATTTTTCACCCCCGCCAGAAGAAAATATAAATGATAAGTATCCATAGTTGTGTTCCCTTTTAAAGAAAGAATATGTCCCCTCTCATAATATTATGCGTGTCTCTTGTATATCTCCATCTCTACTATTACGGCAAAGTCACTTTGTGTGTTTAAGAGTTCTTTCCTTATAGATTCCCAAACGGCTAGTCTATCCTTTGCAAATTTCACACAAAGCTAATTTATATGTTTAGCAGTGTTCATAGATATGTTTTGTATAGAAATTCGCCCGATCTTAAAAATAGTCTTTTCTCTCTTAGATAAAAGAAGAGTACCATTTAAAATCGTCGCAAATCATTTCTTCGTTTGCATATTTTAAAACTAAACATTAACCAGAAGTGACTTTTCCAGGTCATTTACCGTCAGGCTCAAATATCAGCTGACTTGATATTGTAAACATGCATAGACGGAATTTGAGAAAGGACATTATATTTATTTATTTATTTATTTTTTTATCTATTTATTTGCGAATTTGTCCACCGGGCAAATAATTATTCGTAATATACAATAATCAATAGAGGATTAATTTTATAATAATACATACGAAATATCTGATTAAATTAAAATATGTTTAAGCATATTATACGACTGGGCAACGCTGGGTTGCCAGCTAGTATATATTACATGTGTCTAAACTCGTGCATCGTCTAGGTATAAAATGTTCTTTTAATGAATGTGTGTACGTTTGTACATACATGTCACAGTCATCTATATGACGTGTGTATATACGTGTGTTCGTCTAATCTAGTTTTTCTACCGTTCGTTGAACTGACGCGTGTATAACACTCACGACAACAGATACAGTTTAACAACGAACAAGAAAGGAACAAATAACAGTTCTCTAGGATTGTAACATCGGGCCAATCGGAGAAACATAGCTGTTCCATCTTTGATCTTGTTTGACGGATCCTCGGGAAAAGCTGCAAAAAAGATTGATCCTAGTGAATAAATCTCAGGTTGTCTTTTCAGCAACTTTTTTACCGATGTTCCCCATTGTGAAGCTGCAACGCAGGTTCTAGGCTAACGCATTCTGATTACCTTTACTGTGTGCCATCACGGTTCGTGGAACGTCTTTCTCTTCCTATCAACTTCGACTGCGTATGCTCTCACTCTTCTGATCTCTAACTTATCAAATCATACGCGTCTTTTCCAAGATCTACTCAAAGTCAAAGTCACTTTAAGTGATCTCTACGTAATTCTGCGTCAGACTGTATATACTAGCAGTTCATCCCGGCTCTGTTCGGGCCCTATGTACTGTTCATAACTTTATGTGTATATATTTATATATATTAAAAAGTTTGACTCTTGAAATTACAAAAAAAAAAAATGAAAGAAAACAATAAGAAAAACTTGGTCTGCAATTCTGATGAAAATTCAAAAACCTTCGAAACAACTATTTAAATAACTGCGTGTAACATAATCGCGTCAGCATATTAGAGTGTAACATAAGTGTGACGTCACGATCGCAAATGGGATTAAGAGCGGAAAGAAAGAGGAGGAGATAAGAGAAAAGAAAAAGAAAATACTACGTGGGAGTTACGTTCGGCAAGTACGCGTCGGCTCTTTCTATACGAATTCGATTGAAAGCTAGCTATATTTGGTGCTGCGTATTGAGAGCCAGTAGTGTGTGATATCGTGTAATGACATCTAGCCACGTCTAGTGCTGTGTAATGATAGTTACCTGTGCCTAGTGCCATGTATTGACAGCCAGCAGTATCTGGTGCCAAAAGGGTGTACAGTCGGCTGTGTCTGGTGCTGTATATTTACAGCCAGTTTTGTCTGATACCGTGTAATGACATTCAACCGTATCTGGAACCGTGTATTGACAGCTAGCTGTGTCTTGTGAAGTCTAATGACAGCCAGCTGTGTCTGGTACCGTGTATTTACAATCAAACATGTCTGAGGTCGTGTATTGACAGTCAGCTTTGTCTGGTGCCGTGTGCATTGTAATGACAGTCGGCCGATGTGGCAGTCAGAAAGAGAGAACATACTGGTGTTAAATACGTGTCAGCGACTAGTGTGGTAAACGAAAAATTAAATAACATTTTTCTTGCACCTGGAAAGTTTGTGTTGAAGTTCTCATTTTCTTTGCGATTGTCTCTACATTCAACGTTTGAGTCTGTTAGAGAGACCAACGACGTTATATTAAAAAATATAGCTATATTTCTTGTATGTGTTTTATGGCAGATAAAACATTTTGGACTCTGTGTCGAAACCATATCTTTCTTTATATAAATTTAGGTATGTATATATGTTTTTATACGAAGGGATTTCCAAAGTAATGCCTCCTATTCTTCTATTCCACCTAAATAATCAAAGAAGATAACGTACGTTTAGTTAAGATTAAATAATAAATTAATATTTTGTTAAGATTAAATAATAAATTAATATTTTGTTAAGATTAAATAATAAATTAATATTTTGTTAAGATTAAATAATAAATTGATATTTTGTTAAGATTAAACAATGAATTGATATTTTGTTAAGATTAAATAATAAATTGATATTTTGTTAAGATTAAATAATAAATTAATAATTTGTTAAGATTAAATAATAAATTAATATTTTGTTAAGATTAAATAATAAATTAATAATTTGTTAAGATTAAACAATAAATTAATATTTTGTTTCTACGCTGCGCGTTTTCAACGAGTTAGAACCGTGGGGCACTGTAGTTCGGTCGAGTATCATTCACTCCGTATGAATCGGGTGATTTGTGCTGCCAGTTGTTGACCCGATATCTTTCTAGTTAGACTTCTTTCTAGAAAGACATCGGCTACTTATGTGGGAAACCGTATGAAGTTTGCCAACATCTATAAGTGAAAGTGGAATGAACTGGAGCCGAACATAGCACACGTAGGTTACCAGTTAGCGTCGTTTACCACTTAGTCACCGTCATCTCCTTCTCGGGTGGTTTTAGTAATATGGCGACACTATGTAAACTTTTAAAGTTGAATTTAAAAATATATATGTACTGGCATTTTATTGAATTTTCATACAGTTGTGTTTCCACAAACAGAATAAGACAAATTCGTTTGGCGGGAAAAGTCGTGGGTAGTAGAAACAGTGGACGACAGCGAGAAACATACGTGGATAGTCTGAACACTTGGGTAATGAGCCTAGATCGCAGTGTAGTTCCTATTCTGATGCTAAACTCCACCTTTTCTGTCCTCTGTCAGTGGAGAAGAAATCCTTAATGACTGAGATAATTTAAATTTTTGTTCCTTTCCACACATTAAAAACCGACCTTGAATCTAACTCTGCCCTCGTAGGGAGGCAAGTAAATAGGAACATCAAAAATGATGAGCAATAAGGAATTTATGAAAAAGAGAAAGATAGATGGAGAGAAATAGCCGTCAATCCCTGTACCAGACAAGACACCACTTGAATGAATTAAGTAATTCCCGCATAAAATAAATGACTATTCAAAGATAAAATACGACGCTTTTCTCATAGCGAGGTTACCGTAAAAAGAGACATAGAAGATGATCGCTTGTAAGTAAATAAATACGTACGCGTCGTTTTACTAATAGAAAGATTGAAAACACAAGCACGTTTAAGTAAAGACGATCGGGATGTTGAAAAGAAGATGATAATAATTTGCATGGGAACAATGCAAACAATTCTTTCTCATCATAAATTAGACAAACAATATTCGGATATTCAAATAACTGATATGAGGTAACACGATCTCTGCGTGTAATACATGTGGGTTTTTTTTAATTCGTTACCGAATATTTTTTTCGTAAATATTTGAGATAAAGATTAATATGATCTCTATTCACTCCGACGCCATTTTGCTTTTTTTTTTGCTTTTTTTTTTTTTTTTTTTTTCAATTGGACGCCATCTTATTTTTTCTTACTTGAACGCTATCTTGTTTTTTCTCTTCGACGCCATCTTATTTTTCACTAGGACGCCATCTTGTTTGTTTTTCATAATCTACTTATTTATCACTTGAACACCGTCTTCTTTTAATAACTTGGACACCATCTTGTTTTTTCACTTGGACCCCATCTTGTTTTTTCACTTGGACACCATCTTGTTTTTTCACTTGGACCCCATCTTATTTTTTCACTTGGGCGCCATTTTGTTTTTTTCACTTAGACCCCATCTTGTTTTTTCACTTGGACCCCATCTTGTTTTTTCACTTGGACTCCATCTTGTTTTTTCACTTGGACGCCATCTTGTTTTTTCACTTGGGCGCCATTTTGTTTTTTCACTTGGACCCCATCTTGTTTTTTCACTTGGACCCCATCTTGTTTTTCACTTGGGCGCCATCTTGTTTTTTCACTTGGACCCCATCTTATTTTTTCACTTGGGCGACATTTTGTTTTTTCTCAATTGGACGCAATCTTGTTTTTATCTTGGATGCCATCTAGTTTGTTTTTTTTTATCTTGGACACCATTTTGTTTTTTCTACACTTGGACGCCATCTTACTTTTTTTACTTGGACACTTTCTTGGTTTTTTTTTTTTGGTTTTTTTTTTTTTTTCTCAGTTAGATGCCATTTTGTATTTTTTAATGTGGATGTAATCTTGTTTTTCCGTTGGACGCCATCTTGTGTTTTTACACTTAGACACCATCTTTTTTTTTTTTTTTTTTTTTTAGATGCAATCTTGTTTTTATCACTGAAAGCTATCTTTTTTTTTAGACATAATCTCCTTATTTTTACTAAAACAGTTTCTTTACGATTTCCGCTTTCTGTTTAGCGGAAGTCTCACCAAGTATTGCCGGTGTATAACGAAGAAGAATCCGTTAAGACCTATATAATTCCAGTTTGATTTTAATACTCTACACAAAAAAAGAATGTTCTTTACTTTATAATGATTTTTTTCGACATAGTTTTATTTTTAATAAAATATGTAATCAAAATGTATTTTTTTTTGTCTTGACTTTAAAAAAAATAATTCTTTTTAAATATTTGAATATATATTATAAATTCCAGATCTTTTTATGATCTCCGGTTATTTTTTCTTCAATTGGACGCCATCTTGTTTTTCTTATTTGGACACCATCTTGTATTATATCACTTGGACGCCATCTTGCTTTTCCTTCATTTGAAAACAATCTAATTTTTTTCTTCACTTCGACGTCATCTTTTTTTCACGTTGACGCCATCTGGCATTTTCTTCTACATGAACGCCATCTCGTATTTTTTTTTTCACTTGGACGCAATCATTTTTTTTTTTACTTGGATGTCATCTTGTTTATTTTGTTCTTTTTTACTTAGACGCAATTTTGTTATCTATATATATATAAAAGGCAACATGTGTGTGACCATTTCGTGTATGTCTTCAAAAGGCTTTTCGAGCACACGCTCCAGGGTTCGTTACTATCGCTTACAACTGTTTATATGGGTCCTATATCATAATATGTAGGATTTGGGAACGCGGGTCGTCTCTAGATTCATTTACGTCGACTTTTATGAGATTCGTGCTATTTCGCTTTGTGCCCGGTTCGTCCTGCATTTTAGTATAAATACAGTGAAAAACGTTGGGTTCTCGGCTTTCGCTCTGTTTCCCCCCCCCCTTCCCACCATCATCTGGGGAAAGTGAGAACTAAAAATAATGATCCCGCGATGACCTCATTTAGCGTCATCCTGTCAATCAAACCTCTTTTAGCTTTATAAGCTTTAACTTAACACGTTAATCAATTACTCTCACTCGTGGTCGAGACCATTAAGTATTGGCATTGGTTTCCGCGTCAAAGCTTCCGGGTTCAATCCCTCCTCCCGACCAAACGTTTTTTTTTATTACTTCGCTTATTCTTTAGTTTACCCTCCCCCCATACACAGGTTTATTTATGCCATTTGTTTCCGTTTTGGTTTTGGATTTTTTTTTTTTTTTTACATCGTCTTTTTTATAATATTTAAGCAGGATTATTAATTACTCCCCCCTCATACACACACCTACAAATACCCGGGCAACGCCGTGTACCCCCCCCCCGCTAGTTTTAAATAAAACCGTTTCTTTACGGTTTCTCCTTTCTGTTTAACGGAAGTCTTGCCAAGTCTTACCGGTGTGTAACGAAAAAGAGTCCCTTCTGATTATTATGTACATCCAGTTTGGTTCTAATACACTACATAAAAAAGTGGTCTTTACTTTGAAATGATTATTTTTCGACATTTTATTTTGCATAAAATATGTAATCAAAATGTATTTGAAAGAAAAAAATTTAATTAAAAACTTTTTAATATTTGAATATATTGTTATATTATGGTGTACCGAAAAGGCACCAAAACAATATTTTGTATGTTGTATAATCGTCTAGATGTTGATATGCGTACTTCCGGTAAACTTCGTCTCTAATATAATTTTACCAATATTCTTCATATTATTCCAGTTAGATAGACCGAGATGGATTAGATACAGAAATAGATAACTAACTACCGACACTTTCTTGTGTTGGATCTATTACATAACAATATTTATTAATTCTAGATTTTTTGTGACTTCCGGTTCCCGTTTCGTTACTGATCAACTTAATCTCAAATAAAGTCTAATCATGGACAAGCTAGTGATCGATATAATGCCAGAATCTTTAGGAAATATGTTTTGTATTATGAGAGTAGTTCCAAAAGTAAGGCCTTCTATTTTTTAACTCAATAACTAAAACGATGAAGAGCTACCAAGACGAGAGTGGTGCCATTAAAACGAGTGATCTTTGTGCCCCAGAATTCATTTTTCCACATAGTCACAACCATTCTCAATGTATTTTTACCAGCGATGAACGATGGCTCATTTGTAAAAGTCCAGAACGCGCTTTGTCACTCCTATCTCTATCACCACTCATAAATCGACGAACCCATCTCCTAGCTGTGCTGACATCAACTTCATCGGCTTCATAAACGTGTTAGACACTGATGAATATTGATCGGTTCAAATTTTTTCTCTGCATGAGAGGAGGGGAATTCATTGATGCATCTGTACTTCTGACACATCCATGACAGGGTTGTCTCTTAAAGTCTCACACTGTCAATATCTGCAACAGAGAGTTGAAACTTTCAGGTCATGAATGCATGAGTTCAATCATCATAAAAGTGGAATTTCTAATCCTCTCTGATAATTTGAGCTGAATATAAAAAGTACAGGGTATTACTTCTTATTTAGTAAAAGATCAAGACCAAACAAAATACATTTTAATTATAACATATTTTATTAAAAATGAAATCATTCCGAAAAAAGAAATCATTTCAAAGTGTTGTATATTGGAAGAGTATATATTATGTACGTGTGTCTAAACTTGTGCATCGTCGAGTGTTATTTTTGTTATTAAAAATGTAATAAACAAAGACGGTCAGCTTGTCGTGTTTGTGAAGCCTGATCTTAATTATAGTCCCAGCGAGTATAGAGTTACATATTGCCTTTCTCTAGTAGCAATAAAAACTGTATGTAAAGGTCGTAGGTCTCTGTCTCTCTCTCTCTCTTTCTTTTTTCTTTGTTTATATTATCACGTGTAATCGTTATTTCATATAATACTTTTACATATTACCGTTGTTGTTTCAATATTTTCTTTTGTAGAGTATTATGTGTGAGCGTGCTTGCAATTGTGTGTGTGTGTGTGTGTGTGTGTGTGTGTGTGTGTGTGTGTGTGTGTGTGTGTGTGTGTGCATTATGTGTATGTGAGTGTGCGTTTTCGGTGTGAACCTTGCGTGTGTGTGTACATGTATGTATGTGTGCATGAGTGTGAGTGAGTGTGCGTGTGAGTGTGCGTGTGTGTACATGTATGTGAGTGTGTGTATATGTACCAGAGGCGTGCAATAAGTAATGCCCCTAACCCACTTCCCATAGGAGTAGAGAAACGAAACTTGGTACAGTTATTAGTCTTTCTCTACATAGGAACCACCCAGAGTTATGCATTTCTCCCATCGTTTGATGCAGCTCTGGAGACTGTTTTTGTAGAACATCCCAGGTTGGTCCTCCAACCATGGCGTGACTTCAGAAATCAAGACTGCATCATCTTGGAAACGCTTTCCTTTCAAAGACAACTTCATGGCTGGGAAGAGGTGAAAGTCAGAGAGTGCAAGGTCAGGAGAGTAGGGAGGATGGGGAGGATTTCATAACCACACGCCCGTGCTTCTGATCTGGCGACATGCGAGTCATGGACCGGAACGTTGTCTTGCAGGAGGAGGGTACCTTTGCTGATCTGGCCCCGCTTCTTGATTTTGATAGCTTCCCTTAATTTCCTCAAAAGTGAAGCATGATATGCTCCTATAATTGTCGTACCCTTTGCCAGGAAATTTGTCATCACTACTCCGTCCTGGTCCCAGAAGACTGTGAGCATGACCTTGCCAGCGGAGGGCTGCACCCTTGCCTTCTTTGGAGGTGGTGAGTCCAAGTGTTTCCACTGCATTGACTGGGCTTTGCTCTCTGGATCATAGTGATGGACCCAGGGTTTCATCCTGTGTAATCAGTTTTTTGAAAAACTTTGACTCATCTTCTTGGCACATCTTCAAATTCATCCTCGAGCACTCGACGCGTTCTCACTTCTGGAATGGTATGAGCAACCTTGGAATTCATCTGGCAGACACCTTATGCATATGCAAATGGTCATGAATGATAGTTTTCACAGATCCTGTACTAATCTTGACATCTTGGGCTACTTGGCGAATAGTAATGCGCCGATCTTCCAAAATGGCAGCCTCAACTTGAGGGAAAGATGCCTCATCAATGGCAGAAGGTTATGTTTGAATTCACGATGCCAGCGTTTTACAAGTTCATATGACGGGGCATTATCACCATAAGTTTCTTTCATTTCATCAAAAGTCTCCTGTGGTGTGCGTCCTTTCAAATACAAAAACCGAATCACTGCTCGACATTCAACAGGCTCCATTTCACACCTGACTCAGTTCATACACCTGTAAAACAGAAACTACAATTAGTTCAGAGCTGTAATTTGCCACATAACCCGTAGAGATATAAATCATTGCACATGCAAAATCTCAGCTAGGTCAAACGACTGGAAGTGGGTCAGGGGCATTACTTATTGCACGCCCCTCGTATGTTCGCGTGGATGTGTGCGTGTGTGCATTATGTGTATGCGAGTGTGTTTTTGTGGTGTGAATATTGCGTGTGTGTACATGTATGTATTTGTGCGTGTGCATGTGCATGTGCGTGCGTGTGTGTGTGTGTGTGTGTGTGTGTGTGTGTGTGTGTGTGTGTGTGTGTGTGTGTGTGTGTGTGTGTGTGTGTGTGTGTGTGTGTGTGTGTGTGTGTGTGTGTTGAAAACCTCTCGATGTTTCGATTGTAATCTGTGAACCGTTGATAAGACCGTTTTAGACAAACATAATCTTGAATTCTTCGCCTGCGATTCAAATTGGGAATTTCTAAAGTTACTCAAACTCTGTCGTCGGTTTTTGTTATCGTCTGATAAAGATTTCAACGCTGATTATTTACGGAAGGAAAGTCGTAAACTTTGAACTGGACGATAAGAACCACACTGGTTAGAAATTGTGTTAAAACAGAGAAAAAAACAAACGCTTTGGGCCACGAATTTCGTTTGGTTTTATTTTTTAACAACATATCAACTTTTTCTGTGTTATCGAATGTCGAAAAAGAATACCCACAAGAAATTATTATTAGATTTGATTTGTCTGTTTTACGGAATGTCAGCCATTTTGGGAGTAATTTAATGTCTAGTACTTCTAGGTTTAAAAATAACACGGCATGTAAACCATCTCTTTTTTTTACATTTAGCACTTATTAAGGCCCGGTAGCCACTTGAGGATAATGGTTAATGAGTATACAGTAGTCAATGGGACACTATCGTAATAATCGTTAGTAGTGGAAATTTGGTAAATAGGATTACTTAAAGGGGCGGCTTATCAAGAACTTGTTTACATTAGACTTGAAGACAACCATATTGTAGTCAGTTGGAAAACGGAACAAAGTTCCACAGGCATACAGTTCTAAGAAAGAAGCTTTGTTCATGAATCCTACGTTTAGGTTTAGACATAAATAAAGAGTGGGCGAAATTATTGATAGTGGTTTCAACTAGACGAGTGTTTTTTCATGAAAGTCAGACCAGGGGACACCATAGAGTGGAGCTCAGACGAGCACTTGCCATGAAAATAACCATAAAGCAGAAACAGGCTCGCAACAGTGAGTGAAATAAGCAAAGTGTGATTAAAGATGGGGATAGTTTAGAACAAGTATATGTTTGCATTGGATTTGAAGACGACTATGTTGTAGTTTGCAGAAAAGTGGCCTATTAGGAACGCGTTGCACAGATGTTAAATTCTTCGATAGAAACTCCGTTAATGGAAATTCCACCTAACGCTAGGCACACAGATGTAGAAAGGATCATTTGTTTTCTGTTGTGGTGGAAAGACGAGTTATTGCTGTGAAATTCTTACAAGAGTGAATCAGTGGGCGGAGCTCAGTCGAGTACTTTCCATAACAATAGAATAAAGAAAGACTAGCAATGTGTCTTATTTACCCCCTTATCTGCTCTTCCTTATTTATTACTTGTTCGAAAAAAAAATAGTTGTGGCTCTGATGAAGACCGAAGATATCGAAGAGTCTCATTCCGTGGGATTATCGCTCACGGCGTTGGGCATCGGAGTTGTATCGTTGCGGAGCAAAGGTCATATTTAAGCAAAATAAACAAATAAATAAACAAATGAGTAAATAAATAAATAAATAAAAAATAAATAAGTAACTAAATAAATGAATAAATAAATAAATAAGTAGATAGATAAATAAACAAACAAATAAATAAATAATTAAGTAAATAAATAAAGAAATAAGTAAATAAATAAATAAATAAATAAAGTAAATAAATGAATAATTAAATAAATAAATAAATAAATAAATAAAATAAATAAATTAATAAGTAAATAAATAAACAAGTAAATAAGTAAATAAATAAATAAAGAATAATTAAATAAGTAAATAAATGAATAAAAAATAATTAAATCAGTAAATAAATAAATAAAAAATAATTAAATCAGTAAATAAATAAACTAAATAAGTAAGTAAATAAATAACAATTCGACAGCTGTCTTTTTTGTAGAAAAATTCGAAGAGGCGTTCCAAAGTAATGCCTCCTATTTTTTATTATTATGCTCTAATGGATCAGATAAGATTGTTATACTGCATTGAAGCCGTGAAAGTTTCATCTCTCTGTGGCAGATACTAACGATGTGACACTTTAAGAAAGCAACGCCTGTCATGTACATGTATAATATGTGAGAGAGACAATACAGTATACTTCTAACGTAGAAGAGCGTCCCTTGAACGAAAAAAGATAAACAAATGTAACGAAAAATGAAGAAATCTCTCATATTAGTAAAAATAAATGGTTAATTATGTCTAACTAGATGGCAGTAATAGAAGTCTGTTTGAACGTAGAAGTATACATAATAGAATATTTATTCATGTCAAAATAAAATAATGTAATAATCATGTAATAAGTTATAGCCGATCAAATATTTAAGTTTGAACAAATAACTAAAATAGGATAAACAAATTCAATAAATTAAATATTAGTTTCGTATAAAAAATAAAACCTCAGTATATATATTCTGGACTTAAACATAGTCATTATTATCTAAGACAATACATATAAATTAAAAAAATATTATATGTTAATATGACCACATTATATTAATACGTTTCGTATTGCATTAATGACTCTACTTAAATTAAAGAATAAATCAAATGTTTATCTTTTCAAATCCCGCATTATCATTTATACATACATACACATATATATATATATATATATATATATATATATATATATATATATATATATATATAACTACTTCATTTACTCACAAAAAATTAGTATACGAAAGTTTAGATTTATGCGTAAACTTTAAGTATTTATTTCAAAAGTGCTCAATACATAGGTAGAGCTAGTTAGTAATTTATAAAATATATATGGCGATTAAGCTACACTGAATATTCGGCGTTTCATCCACTCTAGGATTCCTCAGGCTTATGCGCGAATTCTGTCTAAGACAAGCTACCACGTGTAGGCATCTAGACGACCCATGTAGATTATGTCTTCATGAAAAATTTACTATCCTGTACTTTAAAGAACCCCAACATCTATTAAACTGTAGAAGAGAAATAGCAAATAACTGTGTTCACAAAATAAAATTTACTCTAGGATAGCGATACAAAATAGTTTTAACACTAACAAAAACAATAGAAAATAAACAAATAAATAAATTAAATGAACATGAATATACATAAACGATCACACATATATGTATGTATATATATATGTATATATATGTGCATATATGCATGTACACACAAATATATATTTATATATAAACTAACAAAAAAAAAGAAAAAATCACTAACCTAGTTTTAAAACAGATCCTTTGTCCGATAAAATGCATGCCCATTGGCTGATAGGAAGGGGCGCGGTGGATACTAGAAAGCTGATTGGCTAACTAAATCCTCAATAGAAGAGGACCATATAAAAACGATAAACAACCACAGAATTCGCGCATAAGCCTGATGAATCCTAGAGTGGATGAAACGCCGAATATTCAGTGTAGCTTAATCGCCATATATATTTTATAAATTACTATATATATATATATATATATATATATATATATATATATATATATATATATATATTTACTTATTTATTTATTTACTTGTTTATTTATTTACTTATAGGGAGAACTGCCGACTGTCACCACGACGGTTCTAGGTTCAATTCTTGGCGGGAGAGATGCTAGTCTAGCGGCACTAATGAGTTGTGATACAACGAAACAGGAATGTGTGTCGACGACTACAAATATATATATATATATATATATATATATATATATATATATATATATATATATATATATATATATGCACACAGAGTGACCCAAAAAACGGGCCCCAACTCTAATTAGGCCCCGTTTCTTAGTGTTTTGTCCGAATGAAATGAAACATTGGTCATAACTAGTTTATTATATTCAAAACATCACATCAAAACACTTTGGCCTTTTTTTGTCTCCGTTCTACAGCGTATGTTCTAGATGGCCTTCATTTAGCTTTTTTTTTGGGGGGGGGTTACCCTGCACTGAAGAATCCCGAAAGGATGAAACACTAGTGTCTGTAGGTATTTAATTATTATAGTAAAAAAATAATTATGACAGCCCCTTTAAGAAATTCGTTTCTTATCGTTGAGCACTTTCAGTTGAATTAAAAGTCGGTCAATTTAGCTCTTATGCGTAGATCATCGTATAACGATTTGATCACTGTCTGTCTGACGTAATGAACATTTAAATTAAAATGTTTAAAATTCAACGCTATTTCACATGGTTACTGGTAGCCGAGTGGATACGGCCTCCGCTAATCGAGCCAGAGATGTCTCGTGTCGCGGGGTGCGAATCGTTCGACTGGTAGTAATCGTGACACCCTGCACTGAAGAATCCCGAAAGGATGAAACACTAGTGTCTGTAGGTATTTAATTATTATAGTAAAAAAAATAATTATACATATATATATATAGAGAGAGAGAGAGAGAAAGTCCGCATTTTTCATTTTTTCAAAAACTGCAAATTTTAGCTAAACTCAATGTAACTGTTTAAACAACCTATACCTCATTTGATTCGCCTTTTATTCTTCTATAATTTTTCCTGTGCATATTTTACTTTTAATGAAATATTCTAGTGTTCACGGCAATTTTAAAAAAATAAACTTCAAATCGAGTAGGCAAATAGAAACTCCGCACAATGGATAATTGTTATTTAAATGTAACTTCAGAACAATAACGACACACAAATACAACAGGAACACAATGAACTATTTAATATTTAG
Organism: Euprymna scolopes; assembly: GCF_053919585.1. NCBI lineage: Eukaryota > Metazoa > Mollusca > Cephalopoda > Sepiida > Sepiolidae > Euprymna > Euprymna scolopes. Next base: position 84,588,278 of record NC_136506.1, on the reverse strand, counting down.
TAGCATAGCCCTTATGCAATTTGGCAGCCTGCAATCTTTTGGGTATTATTTAAATTTGTTGTGGCAATATTCCGGTGAGAGGGCATCTCGGTTCTCTTTAATTATTGTGCAAAGTTCTTCCAGATTTAAAATTTTATCATTGCGTAGTGTTGTATTTACCCCAGGTTCGGTTTTTCATCGTTGATGCAAATTGGTCAACGGGCACCAAATCGTGTTTGTTATATTTTCATTATTATTATTATTATTGTTGTTTGTTATTATTATTGTTCGTTGTTGAGTCTTATTAAAGGTGATGTTGTTGAGAGTCTTATTAAGAGTTTGTTGTTGTGTCTTTGAGAGAGAGAGAGAGAGAGAGAGATGTTGTAAGAGAGATTGTTCGTGTTATGAAGTTTTTCATATATATAAAATGTTCATACTTAGAAGTGTAGATATGAGATGTAGAGTTCACATTGTAGATATGTAAAGACATTGTGTAAGTGAAGACATTTTAAAACACATGATATACAAGACATATAATAACAATTTTCACTTTACCTTTTGGTAGAATTACAACACAAAGACGACGTTTATAAAAACACATGATGGGTTTATTTCTTCTCCCGACCGGTCGTGGATTTCTGAGTCAAGAATTCAAAGCTTCACATTCTAAGTTTCAAAAGTGACCGTCTCGCTTCTAGACGTTCGAATCCCAACTCCAGACTATCGTCTGTCGTACTCAAACTCTCTTCCAGTTTCTCCTTGCTTAACTCTAAAGTTTCTAACTATATCGAGAACTTCCCATTTTCTATGACGTCATACACATGTTAAAACATGTGTCTTCTTTCACGTGTTCTGCAAATGCGTGTCCAAAACATTTTCCTTTGTTTACAAAAGGAATTTTAACCTATATTCCCAGTAACCTATATTTCCAATATGTTAAAAACATGTTTATTAAATTATCTTGTAGTTGCATTCTTTCAATTGAATTTTCATAACAGAATTGAAAATGCACATTATTTTCTTAAAACTATTTTATCTCTAAGCTAAACAATGGTTTGTTTTTTGCATTCTATTTGCTAATTCTCTATCGTAATCTATTTCTAAACCTAAATTACGAGGTTCGAATTTCATCTATTCTATTTCATTTTCATTTTAACTAAATTTCTCTTTTTTTTATACTTACATGAAAAGGGGACAGCCCTTATCATGTAACAGTAGCTGTTGCTTGATGTAATGCCATACGCATTCAATAGGATTGACGTCTGGAGATTGTGATCTTCGTTATTTTGCTGCAAACAATTAGCAACTTCCAGAAATGCTTGCTTTCTCTCCGAATCCTCTGGTATATCAAGGTTTTGTTACTTAGAAGAATCGGCAGAAGAGAATGTCTTCGAAATGTTTTTATTGGAATCAAAGTTTGCAAAACATGTTTTGCAATAATATGGTTCTTGTGAAACAAGGTCAGCTACATAACTTATTCTACCTTTAACAGTGGATGCCCAGCCATCATTTTTTCGGACTTTCTCGCCAACTTTTAACACTCGGTCCTTAAACTCAATAGTTGCTACATGAGAAACATCAACACCTATTTTTTTGTTTCTATCAAATTTTGCTCCAGTACCACAAAAATACCAATGTTCCTTAAAGTTAAACACACACAAAGCACGAATTGTGCGGGATGGCATTTCATCATAGGTGGACCTGCTTTTACGGTCAATTTCTATGTATTTGGGGTTGATCCAACGCTGTCTGCATTTCTTGTTGACCAATCTGAATTATGATCTTCTCTCCACGATGTTCGGAAGCTCTGTTAATGGAATCGATTCCCTTTTGGCTGACGATGAATGCTTCTTCATTACTGGACAGTTTATTGTTGCAAATAGCACCCTCGTCAGCATCCATAATTATCGGTACTTCACTTTGACCAACCTGAAATTAGAATATCACAAAATATTAAGCTCCTGCAGTAATACATGAAAAGAGACAAAAATAAAGCATAAGAAATTATGGTACTTGTACAGTTTAATCAAGACATTAAAAAATGAAAATATCGAAAAAGTTTAAATTGTACGTATCCGTTATGGAATGAAGTTCTCCGAAAAAAAACTTTCACTTAATTTCATCAAGCAGTTTTTTTTGGGGTTTTTTTACAGCGAAAAAACAATTTGTTATGATACCGAGCAAAAGGTTCGATTTTTAAGAAGAAAAGCTAGTATTAAAGATGGGGAGAGAGTGTCGGCGCTTTAACTAGAGTTATCTCCCCGTGGTGTTTCTAAAATTCAAACAAATTTTTTTTTTTTTAAATCCAAGAATACTGCCGTCAACGTGCTGTCATAAAAACGAGTCTTTTCCGCTGTAAAAAAAAACAAAAAAAAAACTACTCGATCAAATTAAGTGAAATTTTTTTTTTCGGAAATCATCAGTTCAAAACGTATGCGTACAATATAACCTTTTTTGATATTTTCATTTTTTTATGTCTTGATTAAACTGTACAAGTACCGAAATTATAATTATATTTAACTTTATGAAAACTGTTGGTTTTATCCAATTTCATATTGCTACATTTGTTAATTTTTGAAGATGAATTTACAGTAATTGAGTTCGGTGGGGGGGATAAAATGTGCGGCAATCTTTAAAGATGGCGACCCTCCCCCATTTCGGCAAGGTTATTTGTGGTAAACTTTTTTTTTTATCTAAAAAAGAGGTTTTCCATGCCCAATATGCAAGTTAAAATCCTTTGTTAGCAATTTGTTGAGATTCAGAAACATTTTTACTGGACTATTTTTAATAAAAACGTTTGTACTGTATTTTAGCATCCAAGCGATCTCCCGGGACTAGTTCCCACAAATGGCTTCCACCCGTGTCTCGTGTGCAGTATCGGGAGCCGAGAAATCCTGACGTTCTGATTGAGATCAGTCGATAAAATGATATCGACATTGTTAATTGAATTCAACATCATATGACAAATTGGACCCCTACACAGTACTAGTTCTTATATTCGCGTTTTATTGATTTGTCAGCCGATGTTGGTTAAGGGGTTCTGCAGCCTACAAAGAAACTAAAAACATGGTCACTTAAAAATGGTTGCCATTTTTCTCCTTGAAAAAAAAATGGGCGCTTGTACACTATCAGAACGAAATTTCAGAAATTTGTAATACTGAATTTCACATGAAAACAATTGTATCTATATATTCATCGTATTTTTAAGATGACTATATCCAAAAATTACGAAAATCGATAAGGTAGAAAATTATTTATTAAAGAAAATGGAATTTGAAGAAAACAATTGTATTTGCTTATGTAAGACGCAGGAGAGTTCAAAAAGGAAGTAATTTTCTGTTTCCATTTATTTTATAAAAACAAGATGGCCGCAGTTTTCACCTGCTAACCCGATTAAAGCTTCTTTTAATAATTCAGTAATATTCATGTAATTTCGACTGCATAATTTGGAAGCTAACATTATAATTTATTAAAAGTTACCAAAACAAAAAAAAAGAAAAAACAGTAGAAACCATTTTTTGTTTTTATCTGAAAACTCCGTTTACGACTACAGAATTTCGTTCTGAAGTGTCAAAAAATGTCGATGGCGAGAAACGAGTCAGCACAATAGCGAGACTCCTTCTCCTCCTCCTCCTCATCATCATCATTTCTTTCTTCTCTGTCTCTTCCAGACGTCATATTACTAGTCTCAGTCTTTTCTATAAATAATATCGTGGCATGTGTTCCTCAAAATTGCCTTATCTATTCCCTGCTTCCTTTGTCCCAGCTTGTTTGACTCATTGTTCTAGTGGTCTTCATTAATCCACGGTTTCGATACCTTATTCTAATACAGCTTGTGGAATTCTCTTCCTGCTCACTGTTTTCCTCCTACCTTGGTCTTTTCAGAACTAAGGTCAATGTGCATCTCCTTTCTGTGTAATAATCACCTTTCTTTATTGTTAGCGCCTTATATTAAATGGCTCTCTACCTTGTCTGAGGCGATTTCCATTAAAAAAAAATATCGTTTTAATTCTCGTATTCTTGATACTCCCTCTAGTCAAACGCTCTTTTTTTATATACCTAACTACCCACTCCTTCCCCCATCTCAGATGATCCTAATTTCTTTAACCACACACCCATTTCCCAATCCGAAGAAGAACCGCGCCATCTTCTCGTGTTTGCACCAACGAACACAATTTCCTGTCGAACTAATCAAGCGTTAAAAAATATACTGCGTTTAGCCGGCGGATGCCTTTCCCCTTCCCATTAAAGTTCCCACTCTTCTCCGTTCTGAATGATCCATAGTTTGGGTCATTATGGCTGGGTCTTGTTAGGGGCTTGGGGGTTCGGCGAGGAATATAAACATGGTTTTCAAGCAATATTCTTCCCGACATTTGTTTCATGTCAACCTACAACTACTGTGTTCCTTAGCTTCGGTGAACCTTATCATCTGTATCCATGGTCCTCAGCTGACAAAACCCAGTCAGACAAAAGTAGAAGTAAGATTTGCTCGTCGCTGCTTTATAAGCGCCATTTTACATGTTATCAATAATTTATCAAGTTTACAACGGATTCAGCGCACCTCAACATTTTTTTTATTTTATTCTTGGCTTCAAATTTGGGGCGTGACCTTTTTATAGATTTTGTAAATTTTGTCTTGGATGCCCGGCTTCAAAACAGCTTCTCGAGTTCCAAAATTCGAATTATGCCCTCTTTTATTAGGTCGGTGCAAAAGTTTTGCCGATTCAAAATTTCGTTTTTAAAAAGAAAACATTGTGCGTTTTTAAAACTCTGTAGTATAATAGTAGGTGTATATAAACAGATGTGTACTAGGATGATAAGTCTCTTTTAACTCATGAGTGTTGACGTTCTGATGTGAGATTCGTCTAGTTTGTTCTCTATTGGGTGTCGATGTGTGGTATACATAAATTAACAGTTTTTTTCTGTTGCTTGCCCTTCGGGCCGGGATCACAGTGTAGTATCTGTTCCGGCAGATGCTGCACTTAAGATAATTTGTACCAGTCAATGGAGGGGAAACCCTCTATACTGGGACAATTATTATTTTTGGTAACCAGAGTGACCCCTTTTAGGGGAGCTGGTTTTTACCTCACATTAAAAACGGCCTTGTGCCTAATTTGCTCAGTGGGGGAGCAAATAAATACCATCTGTTCCGGCAGATACTGCAAGCTATGACTAGCTAGGACTAGCTATGACTAGCAAAGACCAGATGTGGGGGCAACCCCACATGTCTGACCTTTAACCAGCTCCCATTTCCCACCTCTCGGGAGCTGGTCCCCTTTTCCCCTTCCCCCTCCCTTCACTCCTCACATTAAAAATCGGCCTTGTGCCTAATTTGCTCGGTGGGGGAGCAAATAAATACCATCTGTTCCGGCAGATGCTGCAAGCTATGACTAGCTATGACTAGCAAAGACCAGATGTGGGGGCAACCCAACATATCTGACCAGTCAAGTCAAGGATTCGTCACTTGACACTCAGCCCAACAGGTGAAGGGCCGGGAATCGGCCCAGCACCTGTTGGACTGAGGTACACCGCCTGGGTAATACCTAGGAGGTCCACCCTCCCAGGCCTTGCCACCGGGCTTTCCGGTGGGGCAAGTTTATTGCTTGCTGCCTGAGGCGCCCCGACCGGGGAATGCCGACGGGGTTACTCAGGCAATTTTTAAAATTGCAGGAGTGCCCCTCCTTTAGGGGAGCCTGCGGGGTTCCCACTTTCCGGCCTTGTGCCACATAATGCTGATGTGGGCAGCATTTAAATAAAAACCCCACATGCCTGACCATTAACCAACTCCCATTTCCCACCTCTCGGGAGCTGGTCCCCTTTTTCCCTTCCCCCTCCCTTCACTCCTCACATTAAAAATCGGCCTTGTGCCTAATTTGCTCGGTGGGGGAGCAAATAAATACCATCTGTTCCGGCAGATACTGCACTTGAGATAATTTGTACCAGTCAATGGAGGGGAAACCCTCTATACTGGGACAATTATTATTTTTGGTAACCAGAGTGACCCCTTTTAGGGGAGCTGGTTTTTACCTCACATTAAAAACGGCCTTGTGCCTAATTTGCTCAGTGGGGGAGCAAATAAATACCATCTGTTCCGGCAGATACTGCAAGCTATGACTAGCAAAGACCAGATGTGGGGGCAACCCCACATGCCTGACCATTAACCAGCTCCCATTTCCCACCTCTCGGGAGCTGGTCCCCTTTTTCCCTTCCCCCTCCCTTCACTCCTCACATTAAAAATCGGCCTTGTGCCTAATTTGCTCGGTGGGGGAGCAAATAAACACCATCAAAGTGTAGCATCTGTTCCGGCAGATACTGCTAGCTATGACTAGCAAAGACCAGATGTGGGGGCGGCCCCACATGCCTTACCTTTGACCGGCTCCCATTTCCCACCTCTCGGGAGCTGGTCCCCTTTTTCCCTTCCCCCTCCCTTCACTCCTCACATTAAAAATCGGCCTTGTGCCTAATTTGCTTGGTGGGGGAGCAAATAAATACCATCTGTTCCGGCAGATGCTGCAGGCTATGACTAGCTATGACTAGCTATGACTAGCAAAGACCAGATGTGGGGGCAACCCCACATGCCTGACCATTAACCAGCTCCCATTTCCCACCTCTCGGGAGCTGGTCCCCTTTTTCCCTTCCCCCTCCCTTCACTCCTCACATTAAAAATCGGCCTTGTGCCTAATTTGCTCGGTGGGGGAGCAAATAAATACCATCTGTTCCGGCAGATGCTGCAAGCTATGACTAGCTATGACTAGCAGGGACCAGATGTGGGGGCAACCCCACATGCCTGACCTTTAACCAGCTCCCATTTCCCACCTCTCGGGAGCTGGTCCCCTTTTTCCCTTCCCCCTCCCTTCACTCCTCACATTAAAAATCGGCCTTGTGCCTAATTTGCTCGGTGGGGGAGCAAATAAATACCATCTGTTCCGGCAGATACTGCAAGCTATGACTAGCTATGACTAGCAAAGACCAGATGTGGGGGCAACCCCGCATGCCTGACCTTTAACCAGCTCCCATTTCCCACCTCTCGGGAGCTGGTCCCCCCTTTCCCTTCCCCCTCCCTTCATTCCTCACATTAAAAATCGGCCTTGTGCCTAATTTGCTCGGTGGGGGAGCAAATAAATACCATCTGTTCCGGCAGATACTGCAAGCTATGACTAGCTATGACTAGCAAAGACCAGATGTGGGGGCAACCCCACATACCTGACCTTTAACCAGCTCCCATTTCCCACCTCTCGGGAGCTGGTCCCCTTTTCCCTTCCCCCTCCCTTCACTCCTCACATTAAAAATTGCCTTGTGCCTAATTTGCTCGGTGAGGGAGCAAATAAATACCATCTGTTCTGCAGATGCTGCAAGCAGGGACCGGGTGTGGGGGCAACCCCACATACCTGACCTTTAACCAGCTCCCATTTCCCACCTCTCGGGAGCTGGTCCCCTTTTTCCCTTCCTCCTCCCTTCACTCCTCACATTAAAAATCGGCCTTGTGCCTAATTTGCTCGGTGGGGGAGCAAATAAATACCATCTGTTCTGCAGATGCTGCACTTAAGATAATTTGTACCAGTCAATGGAGGGGAAACCCTCTATACTGGGACAATTATTATTTTTGGTAACCAGAGTGCCCCCTTTTTGCCTACTTTTAGGGGAGCTGGTTTTTACCCCACATTAAAAACGGCCTTGTGCCTAATTTGCTTTGGTGGGGAAGCAAATAAATACAATAAATTAACAGTTGATAGAAATCGTTGGCGGTTGGAACACCAGCAAAAACATACCTCAAATCTTCCTTCTATGCGACCCTTCCATCCGCCCTGAAATTAAAGGTGCTTCTCTCCGACAGTAAAAACGCTCAGACGGGAATTATATTTTGATATAAACATTGATTCCTTACTAGGTTCATTTCCAGAGTTGGCACGCTTTGTATAAGATTATATCTTTTTAAGCAGCCCCTTTCTGACTTACATGGGCGGCCAGTCATGAAACCCCATCTGTCTGTTAACGATTTGCGTATCGAAATGATCTCCCACGTAACTACATCTCAAAATCTTTATTACGTCATCACTACACATATCCTAAAGATCCTTCCCATAATAATTTCGAAATAATAATCTTAATATTTCAGTGCGCAGGTCAATAAAATCTGCAAAAGAAGCGTTTTGTCTTTACTTGTTAACGTTGTTATAGGTTAATGCTTATGTGCGCATGTGCAACCGGATGTCGTAAACCGGAAAGTGGGTTACATCACTCGTTACAAGGTCATTTGAGTATTATATATATATATACTAGCTGGCCGCCCGGCATTGTCCGGTCATACTTAAGCATGATATTTTAATTTATATAGATTGTGTATGAATTATTATAGAATCAATCCTCTATTGATTATTATATATTACGAGGAATAATTTGCCCGGTTGACTAATTCGTACATTTTTTTTTTTTAATAATAATGATAATGTCATTTATCAAATTCCGTCTGTGTTTGTTTACAATATCACGTCAGCTGATATTTGGGCTTAACGATCTTAAGCATGGTGTTTCTTCTTTTATAGATAAAAAAAAAGAAGAAAGACTATTTTTAAGATTGGATTTTTCGATTTTCGATACTCATTTCGGCTCATCAAGAACTTGTTTACGTTGGACTTGAAGACAACCATATTGTAGTCAACTGGAAAGCAAGAAAACGGAAGACAATTCCACAGGCGTGCACTACTAAGAAAGAAGTTTTGTTCATGGAATCTACGTTTAGGTTAAGGCACAGAGTGTGAGAATTATTGATAGTGTTTTCTGCTAGACGAGTGTTTCTTTTGAAAGTTTGGCGAGGGGGGAACATAGATTGAAGCTCAGTCGAGCACTTGCCATGAACAAAACGATAAAGCAGAGACAAACTCGCAACATTTCTTCTGTGAGAAAGAGGTTGCAGTGAAGAGAAAAGGACATCTCCTACGAGGCTACGAAGTCTATTTTGAACTCTATCAAGGCAGTACAAGCCTTTTTTAGCAGCTCCTGTCCAGGTGTGGCAACAGTATTCCATCCTTGGACGTACCTGGCTCTTATATAGATAGAGAATTGCATCAGCAGTGAGATATCTACTGGATCGATAGAAGGATCCCACCATTTTTCCAGTGGCCTTGGCAACAGATTTGATGTACGTGTTCTATTTAGGATCAGGAGTAAAGGTCAAGCGCAGAAGCTTGTCAAAACTTGAGGTATCCCCAAGACGAGAGCCATTCATTTCAGTTGATGCCAGATGGGGATCAGAACGTTGATGATGTATAATATAGACGCAACGTAGATGATCTAAGATATAGAAGCAACTGGGTTCGAATTTGGGACATCCAGATGATCCATCTGTGTCTAGCTTCAAGAGCCACAACACTTTTTATATAGAGAAGGTTTACGTGAAGAAGTTATCATCCATTGTTGCGGATCTTCTGCGAATCCGAAACATTTTTTTTTTTCATTCCAAAATGGTGTTTTATATATTTTATGAATTGTATTCTAGCTGATCACGTCAAAAACAGGGTTTCGGGTCCCAAAATCGGAATTACCTTACCTTTTATAGTGCTTGTCTAGACAGAGTCGACAGTTCGTTATTTTTAATATGTCGTTTTAAGCGAAAACAACAGTATTTACTTAACTGTCATATCGAAAATAGTAATATATCCAAAAATTACGAAAATCCATCGAGTAAAACAGCTGCTATTGTGTTTTTAGTAAAAAAAAAAAAAATTTAAGTCTATCGCTATGGTCTAAAATAGTAAGGGCAGCCATTAAAGTGGCGAAAATGGAGATAAATATGCCTCCTGTATTCGCAATCTTTAAGGTGTTCACATCTGGAGGAAATGCAATTTCCTAATTTTCCGTAAAAATTTTATATTTTATCGATCAATTTTTGTAAACTTTGGATTTATTATTATTTCCGACATGACAATTAAGGAAGTGCTGTTGTTGTTTTACTTAAAACCATATATATTTTTTAAATTGAGTTTATTTTGAATGATAAATATTTTAGTAATATTTGCAGGCTAAGAAATTTATGAAAACACCAAATTGTTAAAAAAAACAAATTAATTAACCTTTATTTCTTGTTTAAACTAGCATGGCGGACCAAGATCAAAGTGTAGTATCTGTTCTTCAGATGCTAGACTTCAATTTCTTGTTCTGTCAGTGGAGGAGAAATCCTTCACGACTGAGACAATTTTTATTTTTGTTCCTTTTCTCCACATTAAAAAACGATCCTGGTGTCTAACTCTGTCCCGCTTCTGTTTAGTTTCATAGGAATGCAATTAAAAATATATTTGAATAGCAAATTTAATCTGAGTGAGTTTATATATTTTTTTAATCATTATTAATATTTATGAACAACATCTATATTTTATAAAAAAATAAATAAATAAAAGACAAGCAGGGGGTGCCCGGCGTTGCTCGGGGTTATATGAATTTGAATTTTAGAAAACTCGTCCTTGGGAGACTCCTACCCGGAAAACTCGTACCCGGAAAATGTGTTTTCAATCGATATTTACTCAATAATGAGCAATAATAATTCAATAATAATCAGTTTTCCTACCTAGCAAAATGGACGAGTTTTCCGGGGACGAGTTTTCCGGGACGAGTTTTCCGGAGACGAGTTTTCCGGGCACCATGAATTTAAATAACAGAGAAATTATGTATATTTTTATATTAAAATTTCTCTCTCTCTCCCTCTCCCTCTCTCTCTCTCTCTCTCTCTCTCTCTCTCTCTCTCTCTCTCTCTCTCAAGCCGTTTCTTCTGTGTTTCTCTCTTTTCCTCTTTTAGCATCCTCCGCCTAATATCAAACTGCATTCTCATATTTATTGTTTCCCTTCGGACCGAGATCACAGTGTAGTATCTGTTCTGATGCTGCACTGCACTAGCTTTTGTTCTCAGTCAGTGGAGGAGAAATCCTTGTCTCTAAATCTGCCCTCGTGGGGAGGCAAATAAATAGGAAGTCCAAAGAGAACAAAGCAATGACATGTGTACTTGAATAAATGGAATTCCGTTCCTTACACCCGCTTTCACAATC
>NC_136506.1:84522263-84569763 GCF_053919585.1 Euprymna scolopes | reverse complement strand
AGACGAGTGTTTCTTTTGAAAGTTTTGCGAGGGGGGAACATAAATTGAAGCTCGGTCGAGCACTGGCTATGAAAATAACGATAAAACAGAGAAACTCGCAACATTTCTTCTGTGAGATAGAGGTTGCACGGGAGAGAAAAGGACATCTACAAGCCTACGAAGTCTATTTTGAACTCTATCAAGGAAAGATAAGTTCTTTCTATCAGCTTCTGCCCAGATGTGGCAACAGTACTCCATCCTTGGACGTACCTGGCTCTTTTATAGATAGAGAATTGCGTCAGCAGTGAGATATCTACTGGATCGATAGAAGGATCCCACCATTTTTCCAGCGGCCTTGACAACAGATTTGATGTGCGTGTTCCATTTAAGACCCGGAGTAAAGGTCAAGCCCAAAAGCTTATCAAAACTTCAGGCCTCTCCAAGACGAGAGCCATTCATTTCAATTGATGCCAGATGGAGATCGGAGCGTTGATGATGTAAAGATAGGAGCTTTCCCCATTGTACCACGTGCTCAAGATCAGAGGAGAGAGAATCGGAGAGAACTTGGTCGTTTACGGTCTTAGATGGTAGTGTCATCAACATAAATGTCTATGAATGATGTAAGGATGTGATTTGGAAGATCATTACTGTAGATCAGGAAAAGAGTTGGGCCCAGGATGGACCCCTGAGGTACTCCAGCATTGATACTGTGAGCTTCTGATTTTTGCCCATCAACTACTAGTCTTATGAACCTTTCAGAGAGAAATGCTTTAATAATTGAGAAGACATTTCCAGCTATACCATAGCTGGAGATCTTGTGAAGTAACTTTTATGCCATACTCTATCAAAGGCTTTTGATATGTCAAGAGCAATTGCCCTAGAAAGGTTGCCTCCGTCGAGAGATTCGCTAATCCTATGAGATATTACTGTAAGCACATCTGCTGTAGATCTAGCAGAACGGAAACTATATTGTGTGTCAGTAAGGTTATTTTTGCTGAGATAGTTGATTACTTCTCTATTTAACACAGATTCCAGCAACTTACTCATGACGCACAGGAGACTTATTGGCCTGTACTGAAAGGGAGATGAGCGATCACCTGAATTCTTAAATACGGGGGGTGGGGCATTCTGATGAGATTTTCCAGGGTAATGGGAAGCAATTCTCCTTAAGACGACGTTTAAACAGTTTTGTAAGTATGGGCGCTAGTTCTGGTTGAATATTTTTAGTACTATAATTGGAATACCGTCAGGGCCGGTTACTTTAGTTGAATCAAGGTTTTTGATTAGCTTGGCAACATCACGTACTGATATTTGTATATCAAATAGCGTGTTTTCTGATGCAGGAGGAGATATTGGGGGTTGGCGGCCTTGGTCGCAAAGGGTAGAATTAGCTGCAAAGTTCTTGCTTTATCTGATGCTGACGAGATGACCTCAGGCCCATTGATGATAGTTGGGATTGAGCACACGCTTCTGTTACGAATTCTGTTTGCTATTTGCCAAAACTGGTGGGAACCAAGCCGCTGCTCAACTACTTTGGACTTGACGGGGTGAGCATACACCTCTCTTGCGTTTTTATTACTTTTTTACAATGGTTGCTGGCAGTACTGAAAGCGGCTTTAGTCTCCATACATCTATTACGTTGGAAGCAATGGAAAAAGTAATTTCTTTGCGCAATGGCAGCAGCACATTCTGGAGAGAACCATGGTTGGCTGTTAGGTTTTTGCTGGAACATTTTTCGAGGGTATGAAACGGTCTATGCCTACAATTCGGTGTCGGGAATCGGAAAAATCGGAACTTTTTCGGGTATCGGATTCGGTATCGGATTCGGTATCGGATTCGGAATAATTATAGCCTGCTTTCCGATTCCAAACTGATACTTTTAATTTTTTTTAAAATTAACAATCACAAAATAAACAATCACAAATTGTTGTTTTTTTTTTAATTAGAAGTTGTTCATTTACGACATAAGGACATTATAATTGATTATAAATCTCATTTTACAGAATCAACATTGATTCGCAGAGTTTCATTTATTTTATTTATTGGTCATTTATTGGAACATAACTTGCCTATTCCCTTTGTAAACTTTTCGCATCTATTTGCTAAATGTCTATATGTCCCCATCCGAGGGAGTTCACTTGATTATTGAAAGGTTGCAAATGCTCTGGACGTTGGCGCCAGCTGTACATTTGTGGTGTCTGTCATCAGCTTCTTCTAAGATAATTAAAGTTTATTGGCACTTCTCTTTGGAGCAAGTGAAAAATATACATGAAAATCTCCGATTAGTTTAGCAAAATCTTGGATAAGATACGAATTTAGGAAAACTCCCCCCGGAAAACTCGTACCCGGAAAACTGGAGTATTTTTTTTTTATAAATATATGGTTTCGTTTTTCGTATTTTAGTTCGGTTTCGTTTTTCGTGTCTTTCGTTCGGTTTCGTTACATAATTAACCGCATCCATTTCCGGTAGCTTGATTTTTTTCCGAGCAGTGATCTTAGACATTACCTAAAAATATACAAATTTATTTTCGGGGGGGGGGGCTCATTTTAAAACTATATCTACCTCAGTATTTTAAATTTTCTATTTTTGAATGATTATTGAGACTCCTAAGATGTGATTATCTCATGTCGGACATTTTTTGTACAAAAGTAACACTCTACATTACTTGTTTTTTTTGTTTGTTTTTTTTACTAAATAAACTCTTTAAAATAAGTTGAAAGACCAAAAACTTTAAAAGTTAGGTAGAAAACGAAAACTTAAAAAAATTAATTTAATTTTTTTAAAACAACAGTAAACAAGTAAAAATATTTTTTTTTAATATTATGGGATGTGTATTCTCTTTTAAAGACAATATCTTCTTCAAAAACGGTCATAAAATGTGTTTTCAATCGATATTTATTCAATAAGGGACCAGTTTTCCTTCTTAGCAAAAAGGAGCGGAGAGTTTTCCGGGCACGAGTTTTCCTCAAACTGTAATAAAACAAATAAAACACATATTTGCTCTGCAATAGTATTGAGCACTCTCTTCAGGTTTTTAATAATTACCAGTTTTATTAAATATATATATATATATATATATATGTTTATATATATATTTATATATACTTATTTTTTATTTAAATATATATTCAAATATATATATTTATAAATATATTAACACATATATAAGTATATGTGTATATATCTATATAATACTAAAAGTCTATGGATCTTGTATGTTTGCAATCAAATTTCCGGTTTTCAACATCCGGTTGCGCATGCGTAAATAGCAACGTCTTCAATCCGTTATTCCAATTCTGGAATTTTTATATCGCTTTTAATACAAACAATTTCATTTAATTTGATCAAATAGTTATTTATATATACAAATAATACATAGATTCATAGATAATTATAATATATATTATAAAATCTATTTATCTATGAATCTATTAATAATATGAAATATTACCCTATACAATTTATGGAAAGAAAACACCTCTCACTTTCCCTCTAATAGATTTCAACACTCCTACTCCCTCTGTTTTCGTTACGTACGCGAGAAATAGTTACGTGTATGTGTGAGAGAGAGAAAAAGAGAGCGATGTAAAACTGGATAGAGTTATCCCCCTTAACTAATGCAGGCCTTTTTACTAGAGGGCGTTATTACAAAAAAAAATTCTTTTTCTTCTTCCCATGTTTTTTAAAGTCGTCTGCTTACATTTCCAAACGGAAAGCTGAATCGGTAAATGCACACATTTCTATTACATTAAATAGTGTTTTCCTTTACACAATGGGTACTGAATGTTTGCTTAAATTAAATGAAAAAACTTACATTTTATTTTCATTTTCTATTTAAAAAGCCATTATTAACATGTGGAGAGTGTTTTTTTTTTTATTATTCTGTACTTTCAACTAACAATTTCATTTAAAAGATGATATATCAAAATTTGAATTTAACTATAATAAGGATTATGATACCTGTTCAGTGCATATTTACCTATAAGTATGACCAACCACTTATAATTCAGTAACTGTAATTTAAAAAAAAATAACAATTATAATAAACAGAACGACTCATAGAAATCTATCTATATTCTTTTTTCATTTTAATATACTTTCATAGAAATGCTTCTGTTATGTAAAAAAAAAAACTATTTTCTTTATGCCACAAGTGTCACGCTCATACATGAATTCCATAGCTAATATAACGTACTGACCCAACGGGTCACGGGTGGTCTAGTATATATATATATATATATATATATATATATATATATATATATATATATATATATATATATATAGACATGTGTGTTTATTCATAG
This sequence comes from Euprymna scolopes, assembly GCF_053919585.1. Lineage (NCBI taxonomy): Eukaryota > Metazoa > Mollusca > Cephalopoda > Sepiida > Sepiolidae > Euprymna > Euprymna scolopes. Next base: position 84,565,476 of record NC_136506.1, on the reverse strand, counting down.
TCTGAAGAAATGCTGGTTTTGGAAAATTTTCAAACGATATAATGTTTGAAATTGTTCGACTGGAGATAGAAACACTTTTTTTGCCATCAATTTGAAGTCTTGATTTTGCTTCCACAATATATATATATATATATATATATATATATATATATATATATATATATATATATATATATATATATATATATATAAGGAATGAAAAAATACCAGTGGTGGTTGACGTTATGTTATGAGAAAAATAGAAAAAACCGAATGAAATTATTAAAAATCAACGTTTCGTCCTTATTTCAGAGGACATCTTCAGGATAATTGAAATAAAAAATAAAAATGTAAGAAAAGAAAAAGTCATAGATCGTGCGAAAAAGACAGTTCTTGAATCCTACCCATGTCGGGAAGGACAAACATATGTGTGCGTATACGACTTTTTCTTTTCTTACATTTTTATTTTTTATTTCAATTATCCTGAAGATGTCCTCTGAAATAAGGACGAAACATTGATTTTTTAATAATTTCATTCGGTTTTTTCTATTTTTCTCATAACATATATATATATATATATATATATATATATATATATATATATATATATATATATATATATATATATATATATATATATATATTCACTCACACACATATATATAGAGAGAGAGACATTTTTATACAAAGCTTTAAAAAAAAAATTCTAAAAAGAACGTAAAACATTCAAAGATAAGCAGTATTTAAAAATAAAATTAATAAATTTTCTTGGATAAATTAAATGTTCGACGAAAGCGAGGACTGATGGGGGTGATGTGCATACGGGGGGGTTATATAAAACGAAGATCAAAGAGCGACGTCAAACCTCCCCCTCCCACATCCTCCTTTTTTATTTTCTTTTACTTATTCAAGTCAGTATTGTATATTTATTTGCCGTGTTTGCTTTTCATCTCGCTAATTGCAGGATGTTAATGTGATTGACATCGGAACCGCTTGCTCGTAAGCTTTGATTCTTTGTTTAAACGACTCGTAAAAAAAAACGAATAGAGAAGATCTATTTGTTGTCTCTTGTGAACTTCGGCTTCAGCAACCACTTGAAAGTGATTTTCTGGAACGTTTTACTTTTTAAACACCTACACAAAACAAAACAAAAAAAAACAAAAAACAAATAAGAACCCAAGATGCGTCTGTTCAAATTACGCGCTAAAATCATAAGCTTATAAGGCCTATGAAATAACACTCTCGCTCGCGGATTACACCACGCAAACCAGGAAAAAAAAAAGCAGAGAGAAAAAATAACATGCTGTATCCATTGAAATATCCGAATTAAACAAATAAATTGTTTATAAAAAAAAAAATGAGTTGTTTTCTAGCCTTCCAAACGTATTTATATACGTAATTCTTAAATTTCAATATATATGCAACGCTTCAAACGCTGGTAACATTTTTTTTTAGTAGAAAAATAATGTGTAACATTTTTTATTAAAAAATCTCTCTCCGTCTCAGTTTTTTTTTTTTTTTTTTTTTTTTTTTACACGGTGGTCACCACTTATCAAGGGCCGGAAGCCACTCAGTGATAAGGGTTATTGCAAGTACAGTTTTTCTCCCTTTCCGTCTTCTCATGTCTCTCTAGCCGTCTCCTTCTTAACTCCTGAGCCAATGTTTCGTTTAATTGTTGTCTGATGATTTTTGTTCCATCCCACATCTATTTCACATTAATATCAATATAAATGATGTTGATAATGACAATAGTCCAAAGAGATTTTATCTATACAACTTACCAAATATAAATGTTGTACTCGTACGTACAGATAGCAACAATAGAGAAAAATATAAATGCTATTTCAAACAAAAGTGTGACAGACGAACATAATGCTATTTCGAACGAACACGTGACAGACAAACAATATTATCAAATACAAAAATCTACGACACTCTTAATAGACTTGGTTATCACTTGATACAAACAACTTCCACAACAATAAAACAGATATTAAAAACTACCAAGCACTCTCCCAAAACCCTCACATCCGACGCCGGTATATATTCCATCCCATGTAACAACTGTCAACAAGTGTACATAGGTGAAACACAGCGTAAATTGAAATTAAGATTTTACGAACACAAAAGAGATATAAGGAATGGTAACGCCCTAAATGCACTCTTTTACCATTGTGCAGAACACGATCATTCATTTAATTTAGATCATGCGAAAATTATAAAATACGTGATAGAGCTAAAAGAAGACTTTTAGAATCAGCACTAATATTAAACACTAATACTATTACGCAAAGAAAGGGCTTCTACCATTTAGCCCCTAGCATGGGGAAAATAATAATCAAAGAACAAAATATCAAAACAGATCCTGGTTAATCGTTTTTCCTTAATCCTTAAATATTTCAACAAAATGAATAAGTTTAGAGAGAGCGAGAGAAAAAAAAAGTATGCATACTTATTAAACGCATTTTAAAAGTGTATATATAGACATTGAACAACCCAACCTTCCCATACACACACATATGTTTGTCTTTCTCGATATGGGTAGGATTCAAACACTGTTTTCTTCTCATTTTCGTGTGGTCTATGATCTTTTTCTTTTCTTGCATTTTTCCTTTTAATATCCTGAAGATGTCCTCTGAAATAGGGACGAAACGTTGATTATTTCATAATTTCATTCGGTTTTTCTTTTTTCAAAACAACATATATATATATATATATATATATATATATATATATATATATATATATATATATATATATATATATATATATATGGTGCCCGGAAAACTCGTCCATTTTTGGCTAGGTAGGAAAACTGGACCTTTATTGAATAAATATCGATTGAAAACACATTTTATGACCGTTTTTGAAGGAGATATTGTTTTTAATAGAGACTATAGCCTCCTATATTTTTTTTATATATTTTTACTTGTTTAATGTTTTTTAAAAAAATAATAATAAAATCGATTTTCTAAGTGTCTGTTTTCTACCTAACTGACTAAGTTCTTAGTGGTTTCACTTATTTTAAAGCATTTATTCTGTTAAAAAAACGAGACTACAGACCGCGCAATATTTTTTTTTTAATATTTATACTTATTTACTGTTGTTTTTAGAAGGGCAAAATCGATTTCTCTATCTATCTATCTATATATATATATATATATATATATATATATATATATATAGATATATATATAGATATATATATATATATACATATATATAAATACATATATATACATATATAAATACACGCATATATATGCATGTATATATGTCTATATATGTATGTATATGTATATATATGTATGTATATATGCATATGTATATGTAATATATATGTGTGTATATACACATGTGTGTACATGTATGTGTGTGTCTGTGTGTGTGCGTGCTTTTGCAAGAACTTTTTTATTCTAAATATTACGGAGTCATGCACGATGTAGAAACTATGCATATTAATGGTTAAATGAAACCAAATAAGAAACAAAAAAAATAATGAATAATTAAAGTTCGTTTTTCCAAGAGTATGCAAATTAGTTAACTTTTATTTAGTCTCTTGCATATCCATGACTGACTATATAGAGAAGTTTGTTTGAATAATTTTTAAATAGACATTTAAGTTGATATGTCCTTGCTACTAATACAGTTTTTATTTTTACCTACTTCCAGAGTGCCCCTTTTGGGGGGAGCTGATTTACTCGCACATTAAAAACGACCTTGTGTCACATTTACCTTTCATGGGGAAGCAAATAGCTACCAAGTTACTTTGTCCTTATTCAGCGTAGGGAAACCCCTTCTATGCTGAGGCAATTTTTATTCGTACCTACTTCCAGAGTGCTCCTTTTGGGAGAGCTGGTTTTCCAACACATTAAAAACGACCTCGTGTCACAGTTTGCTTTCGCGGGGAGGAAAATAAATACCAATAGAAAGAATAAGAATTTATATATATATATATATATATATATATATATATATATATATATATATATATATAGACCGTGAGTTTTGAAAATATATATGGAAATCAAGCTACGGAGAAATTTCAGCGTTTTTGCTTCGTGATCATATTGACGAATTCACACGAGGATGAAACGCGTAAAATTCTATGTAGCTTAATTGCCATAAATATTTTCAAAACTTACTACTTAGCTATGTTTACATATTGAGCACTGTTGAAGTAAACACTGAAAATAAATATATAATTTTATATAGATACATGAAATAATAATAATAATAATAATAATAATAATAATAATAATAATAATAATAATAATAATAATAACAACAACAACAACAACAACAACAACAACAACATGGGTATGGTAGCCTGACCATACACTTCGGCTGTGAAATGCAGACGATTCTGTGTAATTTAATTGTCATATATATATATATATATATATATATATATATATATATATATATATATATATATACTCATAATTCACTCTCTCTTTGTATGTACATTTATATGTATGTGTGTGTGTATATATATATATATATATATATATATATATATATATATATATGCGGATCTTTTTTTATTTTTACATGCTTCTAAATAAAATAAATATCTTTCATAGAATTCCACTTTTCGTCAAAGAAGCACAAAAAAAAAAAACGACGAAAAATTTAGAAAAAAAAAAACGTAAACCGTGAACATAAATAAACGTTTATCCTTATACACGGAACTTCTAAAGAAGAATCAAACGATTTTAAAGAGTGCCCTTTTTTTTTAATTTTTATATTATTATTATTGTTTCTTTATTTTTAAATAAAACAAATTCTTAAACGGAAGTTCATGTAAAAATAAAAATAAAAATGGCGGAATCCAAAAGCTCTATTTGTAAAAAAAAAATTAATAAATAGATAAATAAATAAAAGAAAAAAAAAAGAAGCATTCGCGAAAACGTAAGAAGAGGGTGGGTAACGCTTTTGTGTCGGGGGGCGAGTGCTTTTTGTGTCGAACTGTAAAAAGCGAAAAGAACAGCTTTATTTCAAATAGAAAATGTTCATTAAGATTATTGTTGCATTAGTGAAACGAGGTCTGCGATAATCGTAACACCGACAATAATACAAAACCGTCTTTTTACCCATTTTTTTTTTTATTATCAATTTTAACTTTTTTTAAATCGTTATTTTCTGTTCGTTTTTCAACAAGAATTCTTTTTTAACGGTGTTATTTATATGATTTCCATAGTATATCAGACGTTTATTCATACGTTTTCTTGTTTGCTCGCGTTGTTTTTTTTTTGTGTTTTTTTTTGTGTTTTTTTTTTGTTTTTTTTTCTTTCTTTCCTTTTTATTAACACTGATTTATAACGGGGATGGGAGGGCGTCGTTTTGAATCGCTATACGTCAAAGACAGATCATCAAAGAGTTCAAGATTCTCACCGCGATTCTCTTACAATAGTACCACCAAACCAACCGCACCAATTCCTTTTTTCGAAACCTTTGATCTCTGGTTCAAGCGAAGAAGTCAAAAAAAGAGAGTTAATTGCGATCAGACAAAACAAAAAATAATTATAAATATCTCCTTACGTTCGGAAAAGATATATTTGAAAAGATAAAACGTACTTATGACAAAAAAAAAAAAAAAAAAAAACTCGCAATAGTTGGACGAATAAATACATAGGGAACTTAAGATTAACTTGATAGCGTTCGTATTACTTTTAATTTCAAAAGAATCCCTTTTTCATTGTTTGCTTGCTTGTTTGTTTATATAGATATGTGTCTTCCTTTATATTTGTCGCCTTTTATATAGATATGTGTCTTCCTTTATATTTGTCGCCTTTTATAAGACGAACCTTTTTTTTATTTAAAAAGCGGTTTTCGCTGATTTCTCTCTTTTGTCCCGTAAAACCAATGCGGAAAAAAAAATCAGTTACCCTGTGCGTGGGTTTAGGAAAACGCAATTAACGCGTTGTTTGCAATCTTTAATATGGATAAGTTATGAAGAAACGGCAATGTCTCTAATGTTGAATATTGGATAGATTTCTACAGATCACCGTAGAGCGTGTATGTAAACTAAAAGACATAATTGTTATAATCCCCCTTATTCGACTTAGGGTTTATATCAACTTATCAGTTCTGATCACAGTTGAATGGTGACGATGCTCAAGGTGTAAACGACACGGATCGACAACCTCGGTGTTTCAAGTTCGAACCGAATTCGTTCCATAAAATCACTTCCATTTAGAATGTTCGCAACTTTCACGTGGTCTTTCCCGTAAGAACCCGATGTCTTTCTAGAAAGAATTTTTGACTAAAAAAATATCGAGGAAACCAATGCAGACAATAGAACTTTTGACTAGAAAAATATCGGGAAAACCAATGATAACAATAGAATTTTTGACTAGAAAAATATTGGGAAAACCCATGCTAAAAATAGAATTTTTGACTAGAAAAATATTGGGAAAACCCATGCTAAAAATAGAATTTTTGACTAGAAAAATATTGGGAAAACCCATGCTAAAAATAGAATTTTAGACTAGAAAAACACCAGGAAAACCAATGCCAACAATAGAATTTTTGACTAGAAAATGCCAAAAATAAAATTTCGGGAAAACCAATTTCACCGATAAAATTTTTTACTGAACAATAGAATTTTTATTTGAAAAATATCGAGAATATATATATATATATATATATATATATATATATATATATATATATATATATATAATTTCCACGGCTAAACAACGTCGCAGCTCACAAGAGCAATAACAGCCAACAAACTAGAAGTCTAAGACACATGTTACGCCCTCATGTGGGTTCATCAGTTAGACATATCTGAATTCGGGATTCGAAGTCCGACCCTCTTGCACGTGGGGCGAGTTTTTTCTTTTTTTTTTTTTTACACAGTGGTCACCACTTATCAAGGCCCGGAAGCCACTCAGGGATAAGGGTTATTGCAAGTACATTACGTTAGTGTGGAGATTTGATGAAGTGTTTACTCAAGGGGACGGTTCATTAGGAATTTGTTAACGTTGGACTTGAAGACATCCAAGTTGTAGTCAGGTGGGAAGCAGGCATACGGAACAGAGTTCCACAGGCGTGCAGTTCTAAGAAAGAAGCTTTGTTCATGGAATCCACGTTTTGATTTAGGCACAGATAAAGAGTGGGGGAAATTTTTCACAGTGGAATCAGCTAGACTGGTGTTTTTCGTGAAAGATTGGCAAGGGGGGACTAGAGATTGGAGGTCAGACGAGCATCTGCCATGGAAATAACGATAAAACAACGTCTCTTCTGTGGGAGAGAGGTTGCAGGGTAGAGAAAAGGGCATCCCCCACTAAGCCACGAAGTCTATTTTGTACTCTGTCAAGGCAGGATATGCTGTTTTTAGCAGCTCCTGTCCAGATATGGCAGCAGTATTCCATCCTTGGACGTACTTGGCTTTTATATAGATAGAGAATTGCATCAGTAGTGAGATATCTTCTGGAGCGGTAGAAGGATCCCACCATCTTTCCAGCGACCTTGGCAACAGACTTGATGTACGTGTACGGATCGTTAACTCTTGTGAGCTGTGACCTTGTTTGGCTGTGGAAATATATGGCTGTTTGGCTGTGGATATATATATATATATATATATATATATATATATATATATATATATATATATATATATATATATATTAAGTTACTTATGCGAATGGAAATTTAACTAATTTTCTTGGATTTGCATTTTTGAATTTTATCATCATTGGATACTTTACCTTTCACCAGATTATCCATTCACGTGAAATCACCTTTTTCTTCACCCTATCCCCTCTGCTTCACTTTTTGTTATCAAGTAAGATCTTTGACTTACTTGTAGTTCCATCAAATACTTTTGCAAGCATAATCCGATCCCGCATTTTGCTAAATCCTACCTTCTGATGAGAAGGAAAGTATTTCTTCGAAACTCCGCGGGTTAAGGACTATCCACTTATTTAGTGTTTCCTTTTCAAATTAAATATGTTTTTAACTCTTTTTCAAAGTGTTTTTAACATGTTTTATTAAATATTTGCTCTTATTAGAAGCGCTATCTCCTATTCGGTTTTATCGAGCTTTTACATCTGGTTGAGATTACTTTATCAATATTAATTCTTTAATATTTATAATATACTTTATTTTTACCATCTTGGTAAATTTAATTGTAATTTTTATTATTATTATTATATATATATATATATATATATATATATATATATATATATATATATATATATATATAATCTGTCAGTTGAAAAAATTTTCTTTTTGATTTTCAAAAAACCTTTTAAACCTGTAAGGAAGTTATACAAAATTTTAATTATTCGGCAAGGAGTACAAAAAAGAAAAAAAAAAAAAACAAGAATGAATCTTATTCCATGGAGTTTCAAAGAATGCACTTCATTTTATCAGAGGGAAAAGGTTCGCAAAATAAACAATAAATTTTGCAAGTTAATGCATTAGAAGAAACAAATAATATGAATTTTATTATATTTGCATAAAAAAGGGTTATTTACCAGTTTAAGGGTTTCAATTTGAATGATACAGCAAGAAACGGGAAAAGGGTAGAAATGTGATATGGTAAAAGTCCAATTGGAAAGATGGTAAATTCTAGAACAGGAAAAATCCGAGGTGCATCTGTTGGAAAGGTAATCCATGGGAAAACAGAAATATGAATATAGTTATGTTAGGGTAAACATTGGAGCTTCAAGAAAAGTCAAGTTGCGGAGAAGTAAATAAATATATGCGCCTTTAATAAAACGGTACAAGGAAAAGGAGGGTGTTAAAATATAGATAGTAAGTTAGATTAGAAAAGGGGGCGGTGGGAGAAAAGAGAATAAAAGAGAGGAAGAAGGGGTATCAAAAACGAGAGGAAAGGGGAGAGAAAGATAATTAGGGGAGGGATAAAGAGAGGAAACGGTTTGAAAACACTATCAATAATTCCCCCAATCTTTATCTGTGCCTAAACCTAAACGTAGATCCCATAAACAAAGCTTCTTTCTTAGAACTGCACGCCTGTGGAATTGTCTTCCGTTTTCCTGCTTTCCGGATGACTACAATATGGTTGTCTTCAAGTCTAACATAAACAAGTTCTTGATAAGCCGTACCATATAAGTTCACAAATTTACCGAATTGATTACTATATTGTCCAATTTCTACTGTACACTCTTTAACTCTTATCCTCGAGTGGCCTCTTGGCCTTGATAATGTGATGATGCCGTTGTAAAAAAAAAGGTAGAAAGTCGTATTTCTAAATCTATTTTAAGAACAGATGAATATAGGCCAGACAGGAATGTAATTATGGTTGATTAATTTTAATGCAGAGTTATCAATATAACTGTATGCATACACATAAATACATATATGAATTATAAATGCATCTACACACATATATAAGAAAAAATAGAATGAAATTAAAATAATTTAAAATAGTATAGAAAAAAATGAGACTAAATGGGAAAACTCATGCACTACTCAGAAGAAATCTTTTATATTGAGTAAATTTGTAGCAATAGGTTTCAGAGGAGAGCTAAGTAATTTCGAATTGGTTATATTTTAATTTTTTCTTATGCTTACAGTGGGAAAGAAGTTCACTCTTGGAATTAATTAAGTTGATATTTTGGGAGGAAGTAATTATGCTTATAGCTTCAGATATGCAAAGGTGACAAGAGTTAGAACCTGGAGTGTATGACTTAAACTTTTTAAGAATATCTCAATTTTTAGAGAAAGGGATGTTTTTAAATTTTAGTATTTTAATTAAAGTGGTTAGGGAAGTTCCTTGGTTATTATCAACGATTTCATTATTAAAGGAAGAATTATGATTAGATATTCTAATCTTTATTAATGTTGAAGTGGCGCCAATATAAGTGTATATTTTAGCCGACGTTCGTGTAGTGTTAATATGTGGAATTATTTAGAATTTGAGGTTGAATTACTGTTATAATTAGCAATAGTAGATTCAGTTTCTGCTGGGTTATGGGAAAAACTAGAAAGCTTATTGGCTAACTAAAAACACAATAGACATATATATATAAAAACGCGAGACAAACACAAAATCCTTTCATACGCCTGATGAATCCTAGCGTGGATGAAACGCGGAATATTTTGTGTAGCTTAATTACCATACCTATTTTATAACTTACTATATATACATATATATATACATACATATATATATTTATATATATATATACATACATATATATATATACCTACATATATATATATATTTATATATATATACATACATATATATATATATATTTATATATAAACATACATATATATATATATTTATATATATATACATATATATATATATTTATATATCTACATACATATATATATATATTTATATATATATATAATATATCATATATATATATTTTCAACAAAATTTTACACAATATATATATATATATATATATATATATATATATATATATATATATATATATATATATATAAATATAATGTGTAAAATTTTGTTGAAAATTCGAAGACTAACGTTGCTTTTTTATAACCTTCGTTTATTTCCTGGATTTTTCCATTACAGCTGTTTCATTGATGAGTAGGCAATTTTACGATTTATGTTTCCATAAAAATATCCTGTCCCCCATCAACTTCTTCAGATGTTTATCCATTAGATTTTTACAATAAAAGGTATATTTTTAACATTTTGAACATCGTATTTTGGGTAAAAAGATTTCCAAAGCCACGCCTCCTCACTTCCTCCATCTTTTGGTATATTCTTTATGGCCTGTCACAATTTTCCTGAAAGTGAATCACATACTCGATTTATGGAAGCATAAAACACATCCATCTTAATGTTTGAAAATCACACATTAAATGTTATTAGGAAATAATTACAGAGGAATTCAATTAAAAATAAATTAAATAAATCACTTATTTATTTTATTTTATTATTATTTATAATCCCTATAAATATATATATATATATATATATATATATATGTGAGTGTGTGAGAGTATATATATATATATATATATATATATATATATATATATAAGTCTGTTTTCAGTATGAAAGTTAATTTATGAAGCAGTGTACCCTTTTGTATATATTAATCAAATTGCTAACAAACATTGTTTGTATATATATATATATATATATATATATATATATATATATATATATATATATATATATCACCTTTTATTTATACCAATCCTTTAATTTATGAAGCTCAATGTAATTACAGAGCATATGACAAATAAATGACAAAAGTCTATATTCCAAATTTTAAGATGCTGACCATTTTACAATTTATTGTGTATGTCAGCGTATTTAAAGGAATAAATTATAAGATTGTCAAAATCTTGAAATTTGGAATATAGTCATTTGTCATTTATTATTATATATATATATATATATATATATATATATATATATATGTGTGTGTGTGTGTGTGTGTGTGTGTGTGTGTGTGTGTGTTTGTGTGTGTGTGTGTGTTTTCAATATATATGAGAGGGGGGAGAGTGTTTTTTTGGATGTGGCGAATTTTCAATTGACAACACTATTTTCTTTTATTTGCAAATTTGGCACCTATCGGTAATTTTCAATTTAGCTTGGTTTGGCAATTCATGGTGAAAAACTGACACCTGAGCAGTGTTTGCAAATTACAAATAATATGATCAAATTACTGAGAGAAATATTTGCTGAAAAAATAATTTCACGAAATGAACCTGATGACTGGCTAGCTTGTTCATGCGATTTAACCCCATTAGATTATTTTCTTGGGGTATATGTAAAGCGTCATGTCTATGCTAATAAACCAGACATAATAGACCACTTGATATGGACAACAGACGATGCGTTATTGCCGAAACGCAGTTTAATTTAATGCCTATAGTTTGTGAAAATTAGACCACTAGATTACGTCATACGTGCGTGAGCCGCCATATGTCCAAAATTATCTATAAATATAAAAGCGAAAATGTATGTATGTATGTATGTGTGTAAGTGTGTTCACTTTTTCTGTATGTCTACAAAAGGCTTTTTTCAGAGAAGCGGTCGCTCGCTTCACAACATTTTAAAACTTCTTATATCACATATAAATCGTAATATCTCACAGTTAACAACGAAGCTCGCCTGTCTATTTAATTTGCTCGATTTCGAGAAGATAGATATTCAACATTTGTCGCTCGCCGCATGTGGGTTAGTCTTTTTCCTATAACATCTTGGGAAAAATAAAAAAAAGCGTTCCGCAGTAAATGAAATACTATCCCGCAGTCAAACTTGACCTCATTAGCTCATTAAAACGGGCACCTGCCAAATCCAAGTAATTAAATGAATTCAAACGTTCTTCCGTTAGCATCTCGCGGTGGAGCAATGGTTAACGTCGAACTTTTTATTTTCGCTTTAATTTACAACTTTGCCTCAACGGTTCGTGTTCGATCCTCATACTTACTTTTTTTAACCCCCACCCCACCCCCGGAGTTTCCACACACACCTCCAAACACCCGGGCAATGCCGGGTACCCCTCGCCAGTATAATTATAAATGGCAAAATATTCATCTTTATGATAAACCATATATTTTTATGATGAAATATTTTCTGAAATTTGTTTTAATTTAAAGTTCGCCGACTCTAAAAACACAAAAATTAAATTGAAAAAATTAAATTAAATTAAATAATTAAAAACGATGAAAAATTAATAAATAAATAACAAGAATAATACCATGAAACAAACCCTAATTATAACGTAATAAATAAAATATATAACTAAACGAGTAAAACGAATGGATAGAGCTTAGCAAATCCACGAACGCCAGTGACGTATTGACGTAGCATCGATGGCAATAGACGGATTTGAACATCGCCCCACGTGCTGGGATCATTTTCTGCAACATTTACAAATAGAATGAATTAAATAAACAAATATATATATATCATGATGAGAAGCGTTTAGCTTAGAAATGCCATAGGTTAAAGAGGTTTCTTTTTCTTTATTTTCTCATTTTAATTTACCTTATTGTTCTGATGATATAATAAAGAAAGATATGATGATTGCAACGTCTTGTCAGACGAGTGCCACTCCCTCAGACACTTAAAGTCCATGAGCCCAAAAATGACTTCCATCGCCACAGGACCATTTTAATAGACAAATGCCTGAGGGAGTATCTATACACAGATGATATTACAGAGTCTTAGCTTTGTACGACACCTAAGTTTCTCTCTCGGTTCAAAATGTTGAGATCCAGCAACAAGCAAGAGCAAGATAGCCAGCAACAAGTTAAACTGCAGACCAGCTTAAGGCGGGTACTAGTCTCCCGCTTTATGGTTTTCTTAATCAGAGATTTGCTTTTCGTAGAAAGGTTGCCTAAAGATGGGGATCAGAGCGTTGATGATGTAAAGATGGAAGCTTGGTTTTGGATGCATTAAAAGTGACCAGCCACCTCTTCCCCCATTGTACCACGCGCTTAAGATCAGAGGAGAGAGAATTAGAGAGAACTTTGTCATTTACGGCCTTTAATGTGTTGCCATAGATGGTCGTGTCATCAGCATAGGTGTCAACGAATGATTTAAGTATGTGTCTTGGGAGATCATTGATGTAGATCATGAAGAGAGTTGGGCCCAGGATGGACCCTTGGGGACTCCAGCATTAATACTGTGGGCCTCTGATTTCTGCCCATCAACCACTTCTCTTATGAACCTATCAGAGAGAAATGATTTAATGATTGAGAAAATATTTCCAGTAATACCGTAGCTGGAAATCTTGTGAAGTAGGCCCTTATGCCATACCTTATCGGAGGCCTTTGATATGTCAAGAGAAATTGCCCTGGAAAGGAAACCTTTGTCAAGAGATTCACTAATCCTATGTGATATAACCGTTAGCACATCTGCTGTAGATCTTGCAGAGCGGAAACCATATTGTGTGTCTTCAGCTTTTACATCTACGATCGAGCACTTTATTAGAATTTTTCATCACTTTCTGACACGATATATATATATATATATATATATATATATATATATATATGAATAAATGATTAATAAAATATGTTAAAAGACATCTTGAAAAAGAGTTAAAAACATATTTAATTTTAAAAAAGGAAGCACAAGATAAGTGGATAGTCCTTAATCCGCGGAGTTTCGAAGAAATACTCTCCTTCTCATCAGAGGGCAGGAATTAGCAAAATGCAGGATCGGATTTTGCATATAAAAGTATTTAATGAAACTACAAGTAAGTCAAAGATCTTACTTGGTTAAAAAAAGGGTGAGGTAAGGGGAACAGGAGGCAAAATAACAATAATAAAAAGATTTCACATGAATGGATAGTCCGGTGAAGGGTAAAAATCCAAAAATGGTAAAATCCAAAACGGTCGAATTTAAAATTTCAATCCACTGGGTAACTTCCAAATGGTCCAAGATCATCCAAAAGGCAGAGTTCCTTGGAAAAAAGTGCAAATGGAATGAATTCCAAATCATTAAAAGAAAAGTACTAGAGATAATATTTGAAACACGTCTGTCAAGGCTGGATGAATCAAAAAAATTTTATTTTATTTTTATATATATATATATATATATATATATATATATATATATATATATATATATATATATATATATATATATATATATACGAGCAAACAGTTAATAAAATATGTTAAAAAACACTTTGAAAAAGAGTTAAAAACATATTTAATCTGAAAAGAAACACTTGATAAGTGGATAGTCCCTAATCCGCGGAGTTTCGAAGAAATACTTTCATTCTCATCCTTCTCATCAGAGGGTAGGAATTAGCAAAATGCAGGATCGGATTATTATATATATATAACTTTTATTCCTCATCTTAAATTTAATATATTTGTATGTCTCTCTTAATATTTTTGGACTTTTCTTGTCTTGATAAGTTTTGTATTGTTAAAGATATATTCTTTGATAATATAATTGTACAGGGTGGCCAAATCTCTCTAATTTTCGTGTATGTGATTATGGATATGAGCAAGACTTTAATGTTTTCGGTTATAATTTGTTTATACAGGGTGGCCAACTTAAAAATAGCCCGATTTCCCTAATCTTTATCTTACCGACCAACTGACACCACAAGACAAAATGCAATTCTTTTTCCAACAAGATGGCGCTACATGCCACACGTCTCACAGATCACTGACACAAGTTCATGACATGTTTACGGAAGAGAGAACAATAAGCAAAGGGTTATGGCCACCACGTTCCTCGGACTTGTCGTCATGTGATTTTTATATTTGAGGAACTTCAAAACAAAACGTTTATGCAAATAATCCTCACAATCTAGACCAACTAAAAGAGAACATTATTATCAACGCTATCAGGAGAATCACGAAAGAAGATCTACAGGCAGTATCTGCAAACGTTGTTAAACGTGCACAGAAATGCATAGATGACAACGGGAGCACTTCCTGTATCTTTTATAACACCACAAGTAATTTAAACAATAAAAGAATGTTCATGCTCACTACTATATTTTCTGGACTACTTTTAAGTGGACCACCCTGTATGTACTATATATAGTAATTAATATGTCACGTCATGTCATATGCTACTGGTACCATGTAACCCAGTACTACCTGCCTCATGGTCGGATCACCGGCGACTAAACTGGTTCCCCCCACCAGACTTGTTTGGTGATGGGGGCGGCTAGTCTCCCTGAAGGATTAAAAACAAGACCTTCCAAAGGGCGAATGAATTCTTTTTCTGGGTCAACGGCCAACTAGCACCGTGTATATTTGTGTGTGTGTGTGTGTGTGTGTATACGTGTATTGGGGTGGAGAGGGCTCCCGTAAGCCGTGGTGAAGGCAACCTTTTTAGGAGAAGCAAATCTCTGATTTAAAAAACCATAAAGCGGGAGACCAGTACCCGCATTAAGCTGGTCTGCAGTTTAATTTGTTGCTGGCTATCTTGCTCTTGCTTGTTGCTGGATCTGAACATTTTGAACCGAGAGAGAGACTTAGCTGTCGTACAAAGTTAAAACTCTGTAACATCATCTTTGTATAGATACTCCCTCAGGCATTTGGGCTAATGGATTTTAAATGTCTGAGGGAGTGGCACTCGTCTGACAGGACGTTGCAATCATCAATTAATAATGCATTAATAATAATAAATAAGACACTTTATATATGTAGATATAATATTGATTAATATTTGTAGTAAATCAATAATAAATTCAAATCATAATTTCTGAATACTCTGCCTGGCGTTCCCATAGCAACGCATAGGTCTAACGATCGCCGCTGCTATTGTTGTTCCAAGGAGGATGAAAAGACTGAGGGTAGAAAGCACTGGCCAAACCTCCACTGGTTGGATGAGTGCGAAGAGGACTGAATCTTGGGAAGGGGGGACTTATTCTTACACAAATTGCAGTGAAGAGTACTGGTTGCTGCCAAAAAGAAATCAATGGTAAGCGGTTGTTGCGATAACGCAAATTCACTTTCATAGGTTATCATAAGAGGCGTGTGTGTGTGTGTGTGTGTGTGTGTGGTGTGTGTGTGTGTGTGTGTGTGTGTGTGTGTGTGTGGTGTGTGTGTGTGTGTGTGTGTGGTGTGTGTGTGTGTGTGTGGTGTGTGTGTGTGTGTGTGGTGTGTGTGTGGTGTGTGTGTGTGTGTGGTGTGTGTGTGTGTGTGTGGTGTGTGTGTGGTGTGTGTGTGTGGTGTGTGTGTGGTGTGTGTGTGTGTGTGTGGTGTGTGTGTGTGTGTGTGGTGTGTGTGTGTGTGTGTGGTGTGTGTGTGTGTGGTGTGTGTGGTGTGTGTGTGGTGTGTGTGTGTGTGTGTGTGTGTGTGGTGTGTGTGTGTGTGTGTGTGTGTGTGTGTGTGTGTGTGTGTGGTGTGTGTGTTGTGTGTGTGTGTGTGTGTGTGTGTGTGGTGTGTGTGTGGTGTTGTGTGTGTGTGTGTGTGTGTGTGTGGTGTGTGTGTGTGTGGTGTGTGTGGTGTGTGTGTGTGTGTGTGGTGTGTGGTGTGTGTGTGTGGTGTGTGTGTGTGGTGTGTGTGTGGTGTGTGTGTGTGTGGTGTGTGTGTGTGTGTGTGTGTGTGTGTGTGTGTGTGTGTGTGTGTGTGTGTGTGTGTGTGTGTGAGTAAATAAACTGGCTAGATCTAGACACAACTTACATTTACTTCCGGTTCAGTTTCACAACTTTCTTGTGCTTTTGTTTTCTTTTTGGAAAAGAGATTTTGTTCTCGAAATATTACTAGTTACATCAAACAATAAGTCCATATTTACTGATTCATATACGTGACTGATTTTGAAAGATAACCAGATATACGAGGGTTTATAAAAAAAAATCTACAAAACTTTTTTTCGTTTAATTTTGTCCAAACGTCACATCACTCCAACATCCAGCATTTTACATCGTTACAGCCGTTTATACTCTTATATATTTGTTTACCAACAATGCTTCAAGCAAACTACCTTCCACTTATGTGTGTGTGTGTGCGTGTGTGTGTGTGTGAGAGAGAGAGAGAGAGAGGGGGGGTTTATCTTTTAATTTCAACCTAATAGCCTCACATTTGACTCATCGATATTTGCTTCTGTGTAGCCACATGGTTTTCTTATTGTTTCTAATTATTTGAAATATTAAAAATTGTTTAGCTCTCTCCGACTGCAAGAACTTAGACACCGGGGCCGGAAAGTAGGATTGAGAAGTCAACGCACCCCAAGGATGTGCACTCTAAATTGGAAAAAAAAAAAGTGTCTGGGCAGCCCTGTCGACATTCCCCAGTGAGGGCGCCTAAGGCGATTAGCAATAAACTAACCCCTTCTCAAAGAGAGAAGGCAAGACCTAGGAGGTTAGAACTAGAACTGCACAGAACTAAACTAAACCTAAACGTACAATCCATGAACAAAGCTGCTTTCTTAGAACTGCACGCCTGTGGAACTGTTTTCCATTTTCCTGCTTTCCAGCTGACTACAATGTGGTTGTCTACAATTCCAACGTAAACAAGTTCTTGATGAGCCGTTCCATATAAGTTAGCAAATTTACCTAATTAATATTACTAACGATTACTATATTGTCCAATTGACTACTGTACACTCTTAACTCTTATCCTCGAACGGTCCTGGATATGACCTGAAACTATATCAGATGGTGAGGCCCCAGCTTGCGGACTTTGGGGAGTGTGGAGCCACCTTTTAATTGCCATTGCTCCCAGGTCCACTCTGACCCGGAGTGGTAGTACCTGTTAGGGTCCCAACTATGGGTTAAATAGAAACCGACTTAAAAAAATTATATATATATATATATATATATATATATATATATATATATATATATATATATATATATATATATATATATATACTCTATTAAAAAATTGTTCTTGAAAATCACTGGATTCAGCATTAAATAACCTGAAAAGGGTTAATATGCCGTAAAACAAAAACAAACGCACTTAACCTAGAGTGGCCTCTGGACCTTGATAAGTGATGATGCTAAAAAAAGAAGAAAAAACTCCCAGCGCAAAATCAACAGAGATCGGGTCATTACTGGAATCGTCTAATCTCTGCTGATTTGGGGGGGGGGGGTCCAGGATAAAAATCCCTAGCCGAGTTATTTGAAATATTAAAATGACTAAACATTATTTCATTGCTGCCTCATGTAACCGTTGGTTAGGTCAATGTGACCTTCGTAAATAACGCTTGACGCGTTATAATAAAAATAAGTTTCCTATCCTAGCTAAATCTATTCGACTTCCCGTCGAGAATGTGGGGGAAACATGAATATTTAAAAACGCGGCCCGAATTTCTTGACGGACCGACATTGTTTTTCGCGCGGGCGAAAACAGAACAGCCGATTTTTTTTTTTTTTTTTTTTTTTTTTTCAGCCGTCTCAAACCGAATGAGTCAATTCCATGAAAAACAATGCGAAATGGATCTGCATTTATATCTCGTAAACATTGCAACAGGTGGCGCTGTACGTACGGTGAGGGGAAAATGTGTCGTTTTGCTATTTATGTTCACTCATAATCTAACAGGGAAAAGTTTTCCTCAAGTTCCGCGTGTTTTTGTTTATTTGTTTGTTTGCTTCTGTTTTGTGTGTGTGTGTGTTTTTTTTTTTTGTTTTGTTTTTTTTTTTTTTTTGCTGGCCATTCTGTTTCACGATGAATGCCCTGGAAAAGTCCCTTCTGATTAATGTTTTAAAAATATTCTCTTATTCTAAAAAAAAAAAAAAAATATTTCCATCATCAACGATCTGGCATCAATCAAAATGAATGACTCTCGTCTTGTGGAAGGTTCCATGTTTTGACAAACTTCTAAGTCTGACCTTTACCTTTACTGCTGATCTGAGATGGATCACGTACATCAAATCCGTTGCCAGGGCTACTAGGAAACTGGTGGGATTGTTCTACCGCTCCAGTAGATATCTCACTGCTGATGCAATTCTCTACCTAAGTAAGAGTCAAGTACATCCGCAGACTGTTGCCACATCTGCGCAAAAGCTGCTGGAAAACTATTATCATGCTTCGACAAAGTTCAAAATAGACTTCGTAACCTGGTTTTCTCTTCCCTGTAACCTCTTTCCCATAGAAGAGACATTACAAGCCTGTTTTTACTCTATCACTATTTTCAAGACAGGTGCCTGTCTGAGCTCCAATCTATGGTCCCCGCCTTCCCAGACTTTCATGAAAAACACTCATCTACCTGAAACCACTATCAATAATTTCCCCCAGTTTTTTCCTGTGCCTAATCCTAAACGTAGATTCCATGAACAAAGCTTCTTTCTTAGAACTGCACGCCTGTAGAACTCTCTTCCATTTGCCTGCTTTCCAGCTGACTACAATTTGATCATATTCAAGTCCAACATAAACAAATTCTTGATGAGCTGTCTCCTTAAGTAATACAATTTACCAAATGTCCGCTACTAACGATGACCACGACATGTTCCCCTTCATCCCTGTACACTCAGTAACCTTTATCTTCGAGTGGCCTTCAGTGGTGACTCCTTTGTAAAAAAAAAAAAATGGTTGACCTTAATAAGAAAGGTCTTTTCCAGGGTGTTCATCGTGAAGTAAAAGAGTCAGCATAAAAACAAAGTAAACAAAAAATACTCTGAACTTTAGGATAACGAGAAAAAAAAGCACCCTTTTACTTACCGTCCGCTACAAAAGGACAAAAGTAGACACAAGGTCAATTTAAACGAGAGTGAAAGTCAAAATCCCCCAAAAAGAGACACGCTGGACAAAAATAAAAATTGTGCTTCTTTGCTTTTGTTTTCTTTTGTTTTTTTGTTTTGTTTTTATTGTTGTTGTTGTTGTTATTGTTGTCGTTGTTGTTGTTGTTGTTGTTTTGCTTTGTTTTTGTTTTGTTTTTGCTTTTTGTTTTTTGTTTTTTGTTTTGCTTTGTTTTGTTTTTTCTGTATTTGTTTTTGTCTTTTGTTTTGTTTTTGCTTTTTGCTTTTTGTTCTTGTTTTGTTCTTGTTTGGTTTTTTGTTCTTGTTTTGTTTTGGTTTGGTTTTTGCTTTTTTTTGCTTTGTTTTTTTGTTTTTGTTTTGTTTTTTGTCTTTTGTTTTGTTTTTTGTCTTTTGTTTTGCTTTGTTTTTTTGTTTTTGTTTTTTTGTTTGTTTTTTTAATAGAAATCGCTCCAGATAAAGTATGGAGTCGCTTGATGTAAGGAGCTAAAAAAATACAACAAAATATACCGTAAAAACTGAAACGAACTTAGAAAATCGTATCTAAAAGAAAATAAATAAATAAAAGCCCGGTCTATATTCTGCATAAGTACTGAAATCACCACAGACAAAGCATGTAGCCACTTGATGTAAGGAATGTTTTTTTTTAAAAATACTATTTCAAGGTCAAAAACCATATAAGGATGTGCGTCATATGGATAGATTCTGACCCATAAAACAGCAATTCTTTCTCCTTTGTCAGAAACATCTTTTATGGAATGTGATGATAAATGAGAGAGGCGAAAGCAAATGTAAGGTTGGGGTATCTTTATACTCGTATGTATGGGTATATGCGTTTCGTTTTTGTTTGTGTTCCATTGATTGTTTTATTCTATTTTCACCCCAAACAAGGTACAGTGCTACTTTGACGTAGGGGACTACTATCGGAGCCATAAGTCGCAGAAATACTATGTAGGGAGTTGAGCAGCAAGGTGTCCGTTCACATTACGCTTGAACTTCTGCATGTCAGTACAGTTGGGAAAGCAGGAACTCGGAAGAAAGTTCCAAAGTCTATCAGTTCTGAGGAAGAAACTATTGGAGTAGAAGGCTTTCTTACATCTAGGGATCTCTACTGTGTAGAGGTGGGATTTTGCTGCTTGTCGGGTTTGGCGGGGTATTTACGTCGAGGGGATAAAAGGGCTTGTAGTTCGTCGGAGCATTCACCATTAAAATACTTGTAGAACAGACAGAGGGATGTCGATGGGATAGTATAGGCCATATCAGGTTGGCGACTGTCTTTTGAACCCTGTCCAGGAAAGAGAAACTAGTAGTAGATGCACCAGCCCAAATGTGGGCGAATCGTGGCCTGGTAGAGATACAGGATACTTTCAGGCGTAAGTAGCTTTCTAGCACGGTAGAGAGAGCCCACCTTCTTCACAGCGGCCTTAGCAGTGCTCTTAATGTATCTGTTCCAACTCATGGTCCCTGTTGGATATTTTCCAGGCAACCATGTGAGGAGAGGCATTCGATGGGTTGCACACATGCAAATTAATTCCATTTGAGGAATGCGAAGCTTCCACCATTGTCTGTTGAAATGCATTAATTTGACCAGAAATATGTGAGAGAAATATCAGTCAAAGAAGTAGAACAATAGACAATGGGAAATATCTAACATTCCAGAATGAAAGAATGTTTATATAAATCGACAACTAAAAGGGAACAAGACAGACAGAAGTTGGTCAACAACGAGAACTAGCTGCCAAAAACATTATTACTTTATTTTTTTATTTATATTTATACTTCGTTTTTTTTTATGATTTATTATATTTTCAGAACCATTTAGGTTATTTCTCTAAATCTTATTATAATTATTTTTATTTTTGTCAGTATTAGTATTTTTTACTGTATTATTTATTATCCTTTTATGTATTTTTATTTATTAAAAGTTGTTTATATTTGGGGGGGGATTTTTATTTTCATTACTGGAAATTTTATTTTTAAATTTCAGATTTTATGGTGGTAAATATGACCTATGATTAAGAAAATATTACCTAATTATCCCTGTTTTTTTCAGGTTTTATTATTTTAATTAGATACATTCTCATTTTTACACACACACACACACACACACACACACATATATATATATGCGCACATGTATGCATGTGTGTGTGTACGTTCGGCTAAGTTGCTGATATGTATATATAAATGTGTGTGTGCGTGTGTGTGTGTGTGTGTGTGTGTGTGTGTGTGTGTGTGTGTGCCTGACTGAAAACCTTAAGTGCTAATGTGTTTATATACCTCCCCTTGAGCCGATCAGTTTCCTTCTTAATTTTTCCTCTACGTTAGATAAAACTCGTGTTTTTGATACGTTCCCCCCAACCCCTTATTCATAGGTGATTTAAAATGTATTCGTCCCCACTCTCATTTCTTATGACAATGTAATCACGCTAAGACCTTTTTTCTTCTTTCGTTTGTCTGTGCTTTCCTTTTTTCTTTTTCTTGTTCTTGTTTTTTTTTCTTGTTCTTTTTTCTTTTTCCTTTTTAGTCCTCTTTTTTTATCCTGTTAAGCCTTGGCGTTCTCTTTCCCCCTATCGCTTTCTATGTTTGGAGTTTAAAATGTCACTTACCCTACCACCCCTCCCTTTTAAATTTAACATTTTTTAAAATTATATTTCATTTCTTCCGTTTGAGAACCAGATGCCTTCAATGACACATAAGCTTTATTACGTTGCCTGACGTAATAGAGCTGACTTTTCGTTCTTACTAACCAATTGTCCGAAACATTAGCATGTTCAGTGTAGTGACTATGTAATATTTGTCAACATTAAATAGTATATATATATATATATATATATATATATATATATATATATATATATATATATATATAGTAAGTTATAAAATATATATGGCGATGAAGCTACACTGAATATTCCACGTTTCATCCACTCTAGGACTCTTCAGGCTTATGCGCGAATTTTGTGGTTGTTTGGTGTTTTTATATACGCATCTTCTATTGAGATTTTAGTTAGCCAATCAGCTTTCTAGTATCCCCCGCGTCCTTCCTATCGGCCAATGAGCATGCACTTATCGGACAAAGGCCTATTTGACCTCTGCTTGACCTGTTCCTTTGTGTGTGCTCAATTTAGCCTGGATATCTAGTTTCTTAATCTGTTTTAAATCTAGGTTAGTTTTTTTTATGTTAGTTTATATATAAGTATATACACATGTACATACATATACGCACATATATATACATATAGATATACATATAGATATACATACATACATGTATGATCGTTTATGCATATTCATGTTTATTTAATTTATTTGTTTATTTTCTATTGTTTTTGTTAGTTTTAAAACTATTTTGTATCGGTATCCTAGAGTAAATTTTATCTTGTGAACAAAGTTGTTTGCTATTTCTCTTCTACAGTGTAATAGATGCTGGGGTTCTTTAAAGTACAGGATAGCAAATTTTTCATGAAGTCATAATCTACATGGGTCGTCTACGTCCTTACACGTGGTAGCTTGTCTTATTATTTTCCATTCGACGACTGGCGAATGTCCGCTCTCCTTTAGTTCCCAGTATTTATTTGCTAGCGTTGTTTTCATACGGTGTTTTTTATTATTGAATGTACTTTTGTGGTCATAATATCGATATCGGAAAAAGGAGGGGAATCAGTCCGTGAAAGCTCGTATTACTCTGACCGGAAATTGTCTAGACAGAACGAAACAGATCTTTCTATAAAGTGTTAAATTCGATGTCATTATTAAAAAAAGGTGGGGAGTGAGGATTATAAAGTTTTAAGGGTGGCAGAATCTTAGTTTATTAGTAATTATGAAGCTGTCGAAGAGTCATGATGTTAATGATGATGATGATAAAGATGACAAAATAATAATAATAAATGCAAAGTAATGCTAATAATTGTATAGTCAATGATTATGTGTAATAATAATAGTAATAATAGTTATAAAAACAGTAATAAAGATTTATTTATAAAGATACTACTAAAAAAAGTAGTAATAGAAATAAACATAATAGCAGCAACAATGATAGTGACAGGAATGATGATGTCAATCATATACCGATAATGATAAAAGGTAAATCTATCTATCTATCTTTCTATCTATCTATCTATCTATCTATCTATGTCAGTTGTCGATGCAATTGCTCGAGTCTATCAAATTCTGGGTTCTAGCTTTATCGTGAAAAGTGTATGTGAACGGGTATTTATATAGCTATCTATAATCTACGCTTAATGTCTAATATGTGTAGAAAAAGCGGTTCATCCTTCGTAGGGATGTGGTGTCCCTCAACAAATAGGTTGTTCCGAAATCGTGTCTGGGGAGTCGGCTAATTTCAGTTAATGTTTGTAGATGTGATATCTACCGCCTGCATACCAGCAGTAACTATTTTAGTCGTATAAGACGCGTTGCTTGTCACATCGTAGAATGTAGAACTGGATAAAAAATATAAGAATTTAAAAAATCGAGGCATAGCCAATAGATTGCGCCGTGGCCCATATGGTTAGGTCGTCAGTATTGCACACTTCATGAGTGCGACGACCTGGGTTCGCTCCGATGTCGGAGCACGTCACTTTGGATCTGGCGTTGTTCGTTGTCGATGCAATTGATCGATTCTATCTAATCCTGGGTTCTTGGTTTATCGTGAAAAGTGTATGTGAACGGGTATATATATATATATATATATATATATATATATATATATATATATATATATATATATATATATATATATATATATATAAAAGATATATAATATAATATATATATAAAAGAGACGAATATTGGCTGAAGAGAGCTCGATAAGGATACCTTAAACGGGCCTTATTATCGGGCTTGAAACTGACGGTACCAATGACCTGTCTCAACTAACAACTTTCTGTACACAAAATATATATATATATATATATATATATATATATATATATATATATATATATATATGATGAAAATAATAGAAATAGTAATCCGACGAGATAGAGAGATAAAAAGGAACAGACCAAGTTATGTGGTCAGCAACGTTTCGTCTTTATTGTCAGACTTCTTCTCGGTGAATTAAATTAAGAAAAATAAAATACCAGTAAATATTTGTAAATGTATTTTTGATGTAATAAAATGTATGACTCTGTTAAATTTCAAAATCGAAAAAAGTCGTTAGAAATTTAAAAAAAAGGGAGGAGCATGGTGTTGTGATAGAGAGTAAGATTTTTTTTTTATAGCGTCACATAGCTGTTAATAAATTTAAAAAGATATGATGCAATTCATATTCTTTGGGAACAAATATGTCCGTTATAATTCAAATCTGGTTGTGGAACTGAAATGAAATGAGTGTATTGTTATTTAATTTATTGACTGATTATATGTATTGATTAATATAGGAGGTGTTTTCTATTGTGTGTCTAAAAGTGAATCATGTACCTTTTTTACATAGGCATAAACACTTATCAAGGCCAAGAGGCCACTCAAGGATAAGGGTTAAAAGTATAAAATAGACAATTGGGCAATAAAGTAATCGTTAGTAATGGAAATTCGGTAAATTTGTTAACTTATATGGAACGGCTCATCAAAAACTTATTTATATTAGACTTGAAGACAACCATGTTGTAGTCAGCTGGAAAGCAGGAAAACGGAAGACAATTCCACAGGCGTGCAGTTCTAAGAAAGAAACTTTGTTCATGGAATCTACGTTTAGGTCTAGGCACAGATAAAGAGTGGGGGAAATTATTGATAGTGGTTGCAGATAGACGAGTGTTTTTCGTGAAAGTTTGGCGAGGATTGTGAATTACTTCTACCCAATCATGGCCGATGGTACGAGAGCATGCCACCTCCACAGATTAAAGGGTTAGTTCACTTATTAATGGCGATACATTATAGAAACCTCTACGTTGTTTAATTGTGCTTTAATTTGCCATAAGCGCTGATTCAAGAAGTTTCCGTCGCAGTTTATTTGAAATATAATTCAACTATTTTTGCTTGTTTGAAGTCAAAAGTATGATTATGATGTAATGAATGAGAGAATAATGCATTTAGGGAATTGCTATTTCTTATATCTCTTTTATATTCATGGAACCTTTTCTCTAATCTACATTGGGTTTCACGAATATATCTATGATGACAACTTTGGCAAGGAACAGTGTATATGCCTGCATTGGAAATTGATTTGTTTTGGAGATATTTTGTTGTTTTTAATGTTTTAGATGTGATTTGTATGATTGGAATTCCTAGTTTGTTTATTATTGTTGCAAATTATTGTATTATTGTTGTGTGTGGAGAAAAGATGTCTGCTTATGAGAGAAATGTCTGGTGCATACGATTTTTGTTTATTTATCCTGGAAAATATTTGTGTGATTTTTTTCTTAGCATTTAACATAAAAAATATGGAATATTGCAAGGCTTTCAAAATGTTTGTGAGGTTTGAATTCTTCGTCCAGATATTCTGGACTGCAAATTCTGAATTATCATACTTGTTTTTTTTTTATTTTGTTACTATGGTGTGAATAGAAATGTATGTAATCATTTTTGTGTGTAATTTTGCGGTGAACTTTGATAGTTTATAATAAATATGTTTAGAAAAAGTAACGAGTGATTGTTTTCTTTTCATGGGTGAACTTAATGGAGGGTTCTACTGAGTCTAATTTTATTATGGCTATGTAAAGACTAAATTTAAACTTGTTCGAAAACATTATTTATTTAAGATTGTGAAATTAAAAAATAAAAATGAATGTGTCAGCTGACCGGTTTCGAAGCTCGCTCAACAGAGCTAAAATCGAGCTTAATTACGTTTTAAAAAGAAAAGGGGGGGAACAATGAATCGGAGATGAAAAAGTAGGGGGGAAAAAGAGGGGGATGGATTAATTATTAAATAGAAACTAGATTAAGCCCTAAGAGATTCTCTTTTTGTTTGCAAAAAGAAGGTCTCAGAGTCTTAATATATATAGTTTCTAGAATTTTAAGATGGTAAAGAGAGTGCGACTTACTAAGGATGGAAAAAAAGTCCGCACTAAAATTCAAAGCGCAAATACGATTATTTATAAGGTGCTCTCTTATAGATGAGCCATTGGTATTGTTCAAAACGTCCGAAGGTAGGTAGTTTCCATTTCGAATTTTGGATGGAACATGTTGTTTTACCCTATTATCTAATCTTTGAGACGTCCGCCCGACGTAGCGCACACCGCAGCTACATTTAAATAAATAAATAATAGAATTGTTATGGTGGGGGGGGGAGAACGTCTTTACAAATTGAAGACAAAATGGGTTTACAAGAAAAAACAACACGGGTATTTGATGCAAAGTAACATTGTTGTACGACAGAAGAAATTTGCTTTGCAAATCTTTCACTAATATTACCTAGCCAAGGTAGACGTAGGTAGATAGGGCATTTGTCGACGGATGCCTGTTTAATTTTATTTAAATTAGAGATTTTATTTTTTAATAGTGGATTCCACGATTTGCAATGGAAAACCATTATTGCAAAGAGTCTTGATAATAAATTTGATTTCATCATTTAATTTGGTCTCTGAACATATCATACAAGCTCTATGGATAAGAGTGTTAATAAGATTATATTTTTGTTTAGTGGGGCAAAAAGTCTAATTTGTATTTAATATTATCTATGCGCGTGTTTTCAAGAAAGAAAATTACAATATCTAAATCTAAAATTGAAAGGACCAAATTCTAAGAATTCTAAGAAAAAACAGGATAATATTCCAATGAGAGGTTTGATCATAGGAAGACCGAAATTTTGTTTGTAGAAATTGCTATTGAATTGAAAATAATTCATGTCAGTTATAAGTCTAATCTATAAAAATGTTTGTGTGTGTATTGATATTGATATTAAAAACCCTTTTTTTCTATTTATTTAAAAAAACCCTTCTTTCTAATTATTTAAAAAGAAAATAAAACTTTGTTATATATGGGTCGTGGAATTGCATTCATCTGCAAAACATCTAGCTAATTTGCATATTCTTTTAAACATTCATTTTAATTAATTCTTCATTAGTTTTTTTTTCGGTTTTCTTATGGCATGATCACATTTAGTTAACTATTAAGTGTAATTATATTCATGAAGATATTCTACATGATTTATACTTGCATAATATTTGCATAAAAAGGTTATAGTAAACACAATCCTCTTTCTATATATAATTATGCATGTGTATGCATATATATTTGTTTAAAAAGACTGCCTACTAAACTCCTCGGTCAGTTTTTGGTCTACAGACAAGAAACTTCAATTATAGGGTATTCGAACCCATACAGAACATTATATTTGGGTTTTAGCCGGAGAAAATCTATGCAAAAGTGTGAAAATTAAACAAATGGAATTTGCCAGGTGAAGGTCGAACGGCAGCATTACGAATATGCATGTGTAACGTAATAGCTATTGGTTTATGTTTTAATTTTTAGCCTTGCAGTAAACATGTATTCATAGCTAAGGCATTAACGTCAAAAGAAAAAGTAAATCGTAAGCTAAACGTTTTGGTTTCAATTCTCGGTGGTGGTGCACGAATCATTGTTTTTTTGTTTTTTTATTTGTTTGTTTGTTTTTTGTTGTTGTTTTTTGTTTTGTTTTTTTTAATTTTTTAAATCATTACTATAATATAATAATAAATACGAAATCTGCATTAATCAAAATATCATATGTAAGCGTAATTTACGACCGGGCAATGCCGAGCGGCCAGCTAGTAATTATAAAAGTGTAAAGAGGAAAGGATAAGTTAATGTTTGTTTGTTTTGTTTTTAGGTGAGTACGTAGTAAATTTAAACATTTTTTAATGAGGATATTAGTGTGTAATGATGTTATATTTAATCTGTGTATAAATTTGTTATGGATATTAATGTTTTTTTTTTTTGTATTTTGTTGGGTAAATCTCCGGAGTTCTTTATGTGGGAGGTGCTGATAGTGCCCACTAGTTAGGATGTTGGATATGACCTGTGCAGGTCCTGGATATGACCTAAAACTATATCCAATGGTGAGGCCCCCGCTTGCGGGCTTTGGGGAGTGTGGAGCCACCCTTTAATTACCATTGCTCCCAGGTTCACTCTGACCCGAAGTGGTAGTACCTGCTAGGGCCTCAACTATGGGTTAAATAGAAACCGACTTGAAAAAAATATATATACTCTATTAAAAAACTTTTCTTACAAAATCAGTGGATTTGGCATTAAATAACATGAAAAGGGTTAACATGCCGTAAAAAACAAACAAACAAAAAAACAACCAACAACCATGACCCGTGCAATTTAGTGTGTTGCACTACCGATGCCAGATATTATGGGGTCCATAGAGATATCTGGTTTGTGAATTTTGAGGAGGTAATATAATGACGGAATGTAAAGGTGGTATTCAATGTATGATGACCAAGTTTTGTCGTTTTTTATAAGATGTTAAAAAGATTTATTGAAAGTCCCAATACATCTATTTACTGTTTTTCACAACGCTATGCGCCACCATTTTTTAATTTCCAATGACTTTTTACGTTGTGTGAAATAGAACGAGGTCATACATTTCATTACATCAAAAATATATTATCAATTATTGCACTAGTATTTTTTTTTTAATTTTATTCGTCCAGAAGAAGTCTGACAATAAAGACGAAACGTTGATGAACACATAACTCTCTCTCCCTCTCTCTCTCTCTCTATATATATATATATATATATATATGTGTGTGTGTGTGTGTGTGTGTGTGTGTGTGTGTGTGTGTGTGTGTGTGTGTGTGTGCACTAGCAGGACCCGTTAACCGGCGTTGCCTGGTGGAAGCATGCCGTTCCCACTCGTAACAAGTTTAGGTACGGCTGTTGTTGGTATTGCCCAAGACCTAACCTCCAAACCTCAACCTCCTCATGTTAAGAATGGCGAGAACACCTTACACACTTAAAACAAATAGATATGATATTAATCTATGTTTTATTCTGTATATATATTCTCATTCGGCTTGTATCACCGACTCAATTTGAGTTCGAAAGGGATTGCAAACTTTGATCATGTGGTCTTTATTTATGTCCTCCATTGCTCGGGCTATTGCTTCCATCAGAAAAGATTTGGTTTCCTGAAGATGCTTATAAACTTTCTTTTTAACAACGCCCCATGTGTAATAATCCAAAGAATTATGGTCCGGTGAGTTAGGAGGCGATAAGTTGTGTGTGACATGATTATGAAAATTCTTGGACATCAAATCCTGGGTTTTAGGAACTTGATTGGATGATGCCGAATCTTGTTGGAAGACATAGGTTCTTCTCTTAGCGACGCTGTTTGTCCAAGACTTAACAATGGTTTGAAGAATCTTGACATAAACCCTGTGGAAATAAATGAGAAGACATGATGTGCCCTTCACTGCTAACAACACCGAAAATCGTCACTGGCGACTTTTAGAAATCTTACATCCAATTGTGAGTTTTGAAAGCTTTATGGAATGATACAGAATCTTATTAGAAGACAACTCACCAGACCTTAATCTAAACACCATGAATAAATATTTGAATATATGAAAGAACTTGAAGCGTACAAATTTTCTTTAAAAAAAAAAATGACCGAAGTCGGCATTAAATAACCCAAAAAGGGTTGATATGCTGTAAAACTAAACAACACAATCAAAACACAAAATCAATAACTGCTCAAACAGCGTGGAATCTTGTCAAAACAAATACCTGGAATTGTTTTCTACATTTATGTTATAGAATATCTGAAAGATATATTTTGATTATATTTTGAAATGCGTATTTCTATTATACTTCGTTGGACATTTTTTTTGTTTTTTCTTAGGTTTATTTTTTAAGACCATTTTTATTCGCGTAAACATGCAAGCCAGCGAGCGATCAAGTATCTGTAAGCTGTCTTAAGGCATCAAAATGCCCGGCGGGTAAGAAAAAAATAAGAGAGAGGGGGGTTAGAGAGAAAGATAGGGGGAATGCATAGAAGCCTATGTTTTGTGACAGCGAACTGCCAAATAATTCTATACGAGATGAGGTAACAGTCTACAATGAATTAAATATTATCGGGGTTATTTTGGCTTGTTATCTACTAGTGATGGGGCTATTAATTGGAATCGGAATCGGAAAAATTGATGCCTATTTTCCGATGCCAAAACGATTCTTTTAATTGTCTTTTTTCTTTTCTTTTTTCCGATTTTGTTTAAAGTAAAATCTCCCATTGCGTGCAATAATGATAAAATAAGAAATATTTATTGATTTTAAATTACCAGTAAAACTAAAATCGATAGATCATCCTCCACAAATGTATTTTGACAGTTTAACATGTGTTTTTACGAAAATCGGGCAAAATTACAATCTTATAGTTAAATAATTACAGATTTATAAAGAATCGGAATCGGGAATTGCATCGGAATCGAGAAAAATATTGGAATCGTCCCAGCACTATTATCTACTAGTGTTGGGACGATTACTCAGAATCAAGAATTGAAAAAAAAATCGAAACTTTTATGGTATTGGAATTCAGAAACATTCTTTGTTTTTATAGAGGAGTAACTTTGCTATACTCTCTTTCCATGGGAGATGCTCAACTGAGCTCCAATCACTGGTCCATTAATGAAAAATTTTCATAAGAACTTGTAAGATGACAAAAGCAGGTCGATAGTTGAATTAGTCGAAAACGTTGTGTGAATAATATTCCAGATAAGAACAGTAGTTCGAATAATCCAAATAATACGAAAAGCATGCAAGTCAAACTTCGAAAATACATGGTGCATTTTTGACTTGAAAATAATTGTTTTTTAACAAATGAAACATAGATGTTAAAAATTCAAAATAAACACAGTAATGGCTCCTAAAATTTACCTTCTTCGAGCACCTACGATGGAAATGACGATAGAGTATTGTTTTGCAGGAGATTTACAAAGAAATGATTAATTCATTAATCAAAAATTAATTGAGTTGGTTGAAATTAACATAAGCTCTCAATTAGTCAGAATAGATTACTGAGCCTCCAGCGATTTCTGGTTGATTGTGCTACACGACCTTTTCTTTAAACGCTATGGTTAGATTTAGGATTAAGGAGTTAGGATTAATGGCGGGTTAGCATTAGAGTTAGGGGTTTAGGATTAGAGGTTAGGATTAGGGTTAGAGTTAAGGGTTTAGGATTAGAGATTAGGGTTAGGGTAAGTATAAGAGTCAAGGGTTTAGGACTAGAGGTTAGGGTTAGGGTTATAGTTAGTATTAGAGTTAAGGGTTTAGAATTACAGGTTAGAGTTAGGGTAAGGGTTAGTATTAGAGTTAAGGGTTTAGGATTAGAGGTTAGGGTTAGGTTAAGGTTAGTATTAGAGTTAAGGGTTTAGGATTAGAGGTTAGGATTAGTATTAGAGTTAAGGTTTTAGGATTAGAGGTTAGGATTAGGGTTAGTATTAGAGTTAAGGGTTTAGGATTAGAGGTTATGGTTAGGGTTAGTATTACAGTTAAGGGTTTAGGATTAGTGGTTAGAGTTAGGGTTAGAGTTAGTATTAAAGTTAAGGGTTTAGGATTAGAGGTTAGGGTTAGGGTTAGGGTTAGTATTAGAGTTAAGGGTTTAAGATTAGAGGTTAGGGTTAAGGTTAGGATTGGAGTTACGGTTCAAGTTAATATTTAGTGTTAGAGTTAGTGTTAGGATTAGAGTTAAAGTTAATGTTTACTGTTAGTGTTTGCGTTGGAGTTAAGGCTGGATTTACGGTTCAAATTTATGCTAAGTGTTAGTGTTGGCGCTAGGGTTGGGTTTACGATTCAAGTTAATGCTTAGTGTTATTGGTAGGCTTAGGGTTTGGATTAGAGTCAATGTTTAGTGTGATGGTTAGGTTTAGGGTTGAAGTTAATGTTTAGTGTTAAGATTAGTATTGGAGTTACGGTTAAAATTAATGGTTAGTGTTAGGTGTAAGGTTCCAGGCTCGTTAACCACACATTCTTTCGAACCAATTTAGAAGTGTTTTGCTCGACCGTGTACAATATTGATTGCAAAATGAGGTGTAGATGTCATACCAATTTAGATTTCTGATAAGTAGATAACATGCCAAACCCGTTTCTTATTTTATTTGTGTGTGAATTAATCTTACTAACATCATTATAATAATTAAATGCACCATTAACGTACATAAGCAGTAACATTTTTTTTTTCTTATTTTAATATGTTGTTTTTGTTGTAAAACAACGACTCTGTGGCCGTTCGTTTTCAAATTTCGGTGCTTGTTTATATTGGTGATTGAAACGAACGCATTTCAGGTGAAAACATTACGTATTTACATGCCATAGCAAAATTAGTATAAATTTCAAGAGTTACGAAAAATTAATCCCGTAGATGTGCAAGATATATTTTCTAACAAAAAGCCACAATTACATTCTGAAACATGTTGGTTTAAAAATGGCGAACCCTGAATTTAAGTCGATTTAAGTAAGTTTAATTTAAGGATAATAAATCAGCGTGCCATACTGAATTGGTCGCACAACTGTTCCAGATTAAAACATACGATAAAACTCGATAATTTGATAGATTCTATTTTTACTTGTAATTATTTTAGTTTTCTGTGTCATTTTTCGTAATTTTTGGAATTTATACTTATTTCGACATGACACGTAAGTATGTGATAATGTTTTCACCTGAAATGCGATAGTTTAAAAGATTACCAATGTATACCAGGGCTGAAATTTTAGATTTGAAATTTCCTTAACCGTCAACTGCTGGGATCTCCGTCACCGGAAAACATGCTCATTGCTAAGGAACGGTTCATATTACACCGTTCCCCATCATTGGAAACGCCGAAACAGTTATCTTTAGAATTATGAAATTCTAAAATTCCATATGTTTGCCTATTAAATATTATCAGTTATTTAATATTAGCTATCCCATTCCGGCGTTATCCGGTAGAGTATTAATGAGTAATTTATATCTATAATATAAAGGTGTGTGTGTGTGTGTGTGTGTGTGTGTGTGTGTGTGTGTGTGTGTGTGTGTGTGTGTGTGTGTGTGTGTGTGTGTGTGTGTGTGTGTGTGTGTGTGTGTGTGTGTGTGTGGTCACGAATAGGCTCCTATATGGTTGACTATTTTATAAAACTGATTACATATAATCATAGAAGATGTATCGAGACACAGGAATGGGTATGTTTGATCTGGCAGAACGGTGGTTCATTAAAATTATGGGGTCTGCGTTCGTGCCTGGTCCACAAAGTATGGAAATAAAAAATTTAAAAATTAAAAAAAAACGTTTACAAGTGTTTCTGATATAGATGTACATAAGAATACTTTGATAAGTATGTTTTAACTTAAATAGGGATGGTATAATAAAATTGTGGGATCTGCGTTCGCGCCCGACCTCCATAGAATGGAAATAGGCACAAACTTTAATAAAGACTTTTCATATCTATCTGCGTAAGTATACTTTGATAATTATGTTTCAGTTTGAAGAAATATGGTATAATAAAATTGTGGGATCTGCGTTCGCGCCCGACCTCCATAGAATGGAAATAGGCACACACTTTAATAAAGACTTTTCATATCTATCAGCGTAAGTATACTTTGATAATTATGTTTCAGTTTGAAAAAATATGATATAATAAAATTATGGGGTGTTCGTTCGCACCTGACCTCCATAGAATGGAAATATGTCACAAAGTTTAACAAGGTTTTTTAATATAGATCCACAGAATATTGTGATAAGTGTTTCAGTGTGAACAGGTATGGTATAAAAAATTATGGGGTTTATCTATTTTATTTTTATTTTCATCATATTTTGCTTTGGTTTTGATACCCCCAAATTAGAAGCTATCTCTTTACAACCCTTCCTTTTCATAACCTATCATACTTTCATAAATCAGAGTTCATTTTCTGTAGGCTGTTTTTGAACCCAGTCAACGCGGGTACTTTTGTTATATATATATATATATATATATATATATATATATATATATATATATATATATGTGTGTGTGTGTGTGTGTGTGTGTGTGTGTGTGTGTGTGTGTGTGTGTGCATATATATATGCATACATATATATATGTGCATACATATATATATACATATATATACATACATATATATATATACATATATATATATATACATATATATATATTTATATATAGTAAGTAAGCTATCAAAAAATATATATGGCAATTTAAGCTACACAGAATATTCCGCGTTTCGTCCTTTTGACGGATTGATAGTTGGTATTTCTTCTGATGAGTTAAGCCATAATAGATTCACTGATTGATATAATAATTATGGTGATTGATTTTGCGCTACGAAACAGATACTGTCAAGAATTGTTTAGTCTTCTGAATTTTGGAATATGAACGTTTGTCCTTTATTATATATATATACAGTGATGATCATATTTATTGGCACGGTAAAATAAAAGTTAAATTTTGTCTAATAAATTCTAAAAAAGGGATTAAATTAAAGAAAATAACAAAGTATATTATGTATTTTTAACTGGCCTTTCCGATGCAGCAATCGGATTTTAGAAAAAATAAATAACAAAGGAACAACAAACATAATTGCAAAAAACCCTTGTTCAAAATTATTGGCACGGCTTTGTTTTTCTTTTAGTATCAGTATAATATCAATCAATTTCCGGTTTACGTGCTTTCTGAACTTTTTTATAGCCATATTATGCTTGTTTAACGCTAATTCAGTGAATAATTTTTTTCAGATAATTTTTAGATAGCGATTTATTTAAACTATTATAAGTGACTAAATTATAATTTTCAATCGCCATGGTTAAAACTAAGGAACACAGCGAAGACGTCAGGAAGCTTGTTGTAGCATGCCATACCAATGGGGAGGGCTATGATAAGATTTCAAAGAAGCTAAACCTTCCCAAATCCACTGTTAGAGCCATAATAAACAAGTTCAAATCGCAAGGCCACGTTATGAGTTTAGAGGGTAGAGGGAGAAAAAGGATTCTTTCCCCAAGAGATGAACGGAAAATTGTTCGACAAGTAAAACAAAACCCAAGGATCTCTGTTGGGGAGATTGTTGATGAACAGAGCACCTCTGGAGTGAATGTATCTCGACATACAGTTGGTAGAGTTTTGAAGAGAGCTGGTTTAAAAGCATGTCGTCCGAGAAAGACTCCCTTATTGAAGCCTATGCACCTGAAAGCAAGGCTAGCCTTTGCAAAACGTCATATTGATAAAGATGTTGCATTCTGGAAACGTGTTCTATGGACTGACGAAACAGAAAATAGAGTTATTTGGCCATAATAAAGTGTCTTATATTTACAGAAAATCTGGCGAAGCTTTCCTGCCTAAGAACACCATACCCACAGTGAAGCACGGTGGAGGCAGTTTGATGTTTTGGGGATCCTTTGCTGCCTCTGGACCAGGGCGACTTGTTAAGGTCACAGGTAGCATAAAAAAGGAAGATTATGTTAAAATATTGGATGAAAACCTGAAAGACTCTGCTAAAGAGCTCTCACTTGGCCGTCGTTGGTGGTTCATGCAAGATAATGACCCAAAGCATTCGGCTAAACTGACTAAGAAATGGCTTGAGGACAATCATATTAATGTTTTGGAGTGGCCATCACAAAGCCCAGACCTTAATCCAATTGAAAATTTATGGGGAACATTAAAATTGAGGGTAATGCAAAGGAAGCCTAAGAATCTTATTCAATTGGAGGATTATTGTCAGGAAGAGTGGGCTAAAATTACTACTGAAGAGTGCAACAACTTGGTTGTAAACTATGAAAAGCGACTGAGGAAGGTAATCAAGGCCAAAGGCTATACAATTGATTATTAAATAAATCGTGCCAATAATTTTGAACAAGGGTTTTTTGCAATTATGTTTGTTGTTCCTTTGTTATTTATTTTTTCTAAAATCCGATTGCTGCATCGGAAAGGCCAGTTAAAAATACATAATATACTTTGTTATTTTCTTTAATTTAATCCCTTTTTTAGAATTTATTAGACAAAATTTAACTTTTATTTTACCGTGCCAATAAATATGATCATCACTGTATGTATATATATATATATATATATATATATATATATATATATATATATATATATATATATATATATATATATATATATATATATATATATATATATATATATATATATATATATTGTTTTTACCTAAAATATTAAATTTTACGAAAGATAAGTATTGTGCTCGTGTTACTCACTGTGTTGCCTGGAATATATATTCAAAAAAGTTTATTAGTGTAGGAGATGATGCTATACATAGGAATATACAAACACGCATATCTCTTCTCTTTTCGGTATTAATAATGTGTGTTTCTGTGTATTAGTGTTTCTCACTTCTACGTGACTTGTACACCATTATTTTTTTTTTATTTGGCTTTTCTCATATTATTTTTTTAAATTTTATACCACTGAACTTCACTCCAGACCTTAAATGAAAGACCTACATCAAATCTGTTGCTAAGGTGGCTGAAATATGGTTGGATCATTCTATCGTACCAGAAGGTATCTATCACCTAACACAAAGAGTAGAAAGTGGGCTTTGGGTTTATTTCCAGCAGCCTCATAACTCTCGTTTCTCTTATTTTATCCTTTAGTCCTCACATTTCATGAGCAATGTTTCTGACAAATGGGGAAGAATTGCTGTTTTCTGTACCGTTTAATACGTATTGTTCGTTAGTTTTGTCCTTTTATAATTTTTTTTTATTTAGTTTTTGTTTTTTTATTTTTATTTTTGGCTTCTTACATCAAGTGGCTTCATGCCTTGTCTGTGATGATTTCCATAACAAAAAAAATACAATGCCTGCATAAGTTAAATATGTCCTAAGATGATGTGCTGTTGTCACATCTCCGAAGTTACCGCTCGGATAACATTTTCTACCTTGACAGAGTTCAAAACCGACTTCGAAATCTAGTGGAGGGGGGTGTACTTTTTTCTTCCATGCAACTCTTTTTCACGCAGAAAACACGTTTCTAGAATTTATATACTCTATCCTTATTTCCATGGTAGGTGATTGGCTGAGCTCCAATCTACATATGCCCCCTCCATGTAAAACACTCACAGCAAGAACTCGTCTAATGACAACCATTTTAAAGAAATTTCCTTTCTTGCTCGTGAAACCAATTTTCGGTTGAATCATAAACAAAACAATACGCACATTTATTTTTTTTATATTATTTAAAAATGGAAGTTTACTTATTTTGTTACGTTGTCCCGTAACCAACACACGTGATGCCCAGTTTCTGTCGCAAAAAGAAGACCAAGACAAAGAATAGGAAATAACTCCAACTCACATGTTCTTTGTAGCAGCAACATTTATATTCTCATTGGTACAGCCGTGACGTCACCCACGTGATCGTCTTCTCGAGCGTCCATCACATCTCGCACGTGATCATGAACGTTATCCACGTCTCTCACGAGATCTCGAACACCTGACCGTTCTCTCTTTTTAGTCTTTTTTTCTTCTTCTCGGTGACGTCACTTCGCGTTCATTTACATATGTTACAATTTGTCTATTATCCCATCACACCGTCAACCAATCACGTGATTCTGTAAATTCAAACAATAACGTCCATACAAAGACTAGTGGGGGGGTTCCTTTTCTCTTCCATACAACCCTTTTTCGCGGAGAAGAGACGTTTCTAGGCTTTCTATACTCTACCGTTATTTCCATAGTAGGTGCTCGGCTGAGCTCCAATCTATGCCCCCTCCATGTAAAACACTCACAGCAAGAACTCGTCTAGTGTCAACTATTTTAAAGAACTTTCCATTCTTTCTCAGCGAACTATATTATTAGTAATAAAGATGGCGATGGCTAAGTTCCTTTTAGATAACAGTGGAAATAGATATTAAAGCTGGGTTAATCAACGTTTGTTTCCCTAAATCATTCTATATAGTTACTTATGACGAACCCTGTATATAATCTAACAAAAGAAGAAAAAAAATAATATTAGCATGACTGAGGAGAGGGAGTAGAGAATAGGGCGTTCTTTTTTCTTTTCTTTTTTTTTCTTGTTTTTCGTAATATTGATTTCATGCGCTATCGTGTCAGCTGTAATAGTATACTGCGTTGAGAAAGTTTCCATAAGTTCCACGCGCTGATCAGCTTGACACAGATGCGTGTACGATCTGCACAAATAGTACCTAAAACCGCTTCGGCGGCACGGGGGTGCAAAGATCAAAGTGTAGTATCTGTTCCGGCAGATACTGCACTTAAGATGATTTGTACCAGTCAATGGAGGGGAAACCCTCTATACTGGGAACCGCCTGGGTAATACCTAGGAGGTCCACCCTCCCAGGCCTTGCCACCGGGCTTTCCGGTGGGGCAAGTTTATTGCTTGCTGCCTGAGGCGCCCCGACCGGGGAATGCCGACGGGGTTACTCAGGCAATTTTTAAAATTGCAGGAGTGCCCCTCCTTTAGGGGAGCCTGCGGGGTTCCCACTTTCCGGCCTTGTGCCACATAATGCTGATGTGGGCAGCATTTAAATAAAAACCCTCTATACTGGGACAATTATTATTTTTGGTAACCAGAGTGACCCCTTTTAGGGGAGCTGGTTTTTACCTCACATTAAAAACGGCCTTGTGCCTAATTTGCTCAGTGGGGGAGCAAATAAATACCATCTGCACAAACAGTACCTCCCTTCCGAACCCCTTCCGCTTCGTTCAATCGAACTACCTCCCCCTCCAGCACTTCACCCAGACAACGCGATATGAGGGGAAGGGAGAGAATGTGTTTACACCATAAAGACTATATTCGGTCAACAACAACAATAAAAAAAAACACCATACTCTTTATTATTATTTATAAAAACACACCATGCCCTTTATTATTATTTATGTACTAGCAGGCAACTCCAGCATTACGCTGGATTGAATGAAGATCAACGAATTTTTCACGTATCCAATACTTTTATTGTCATAAAAATCGATGAAATCACCCACTTTTCAATCAAATTGTCAGATTCATTGTCTGCTATAGTCATGGACCTAAAAATTGCGGGAAGATTTTTAAATGTGTCCCCAGAGTGACTTTTGCTCCACAATAATTTACATTGCACTGTAGAAAACCTGCTGTTAATTTTCATTTCGACGCCCAACCTATCAAAGAACACTGCCAGGCGCATAACGTACAATCGTGTAAAATTTCATAAAAATCGGCCCAATTGTTTTCGAGATCATAGGGACACAGACACACGGAGATATAGTTCATATATATATATATATATATATATATATATATATATATATATATATATATATATATATATATATATATATATATATTATAAAATCATATATATATATATATTATATATATTATAAAATCATATATATATATATATATTATATATATTATATATATATTATAAATTCATATATATATATATATATATATATATATTATATATATATATATATATATTACTAGCAAAAGTACCCGTCGTTGACTGAGTTCAAAAGTAGCCTACAGAAAATGGACTCTGATCTATGAAAGTATGATAGGTTATGAAAAGAACGGGTTGTAAATTTGGGTTGAATTTGGGGGTATCAACACCAAAGCAAAATATAATGAAAGTAAAAATAAAATAGATAAACCCCATAATTTATTATACCATACCTGTTCACACTGAAACACTTATCACAATATTCTGTGGATCTATATTAAAAAAACCTTGTTAAACTTTGTGACATATTTCAATTCTATGGAGGTCAGGTGCGAAAGAAAACGCCATAATTTTATTATACTATATTTCTTCAAACTGAAACATAATTATCAAAGTATACTTACACAGATAGATATGAAAAGTCTTTATTAAAGTTTGTGCCTATTTCCATTCTATGACCCCACAATTTTAATTAACCACTGTTCTTCCAAATCAAACATACCCATTCCTTTGTCTCGATACATCTTCTATGATTATATGTAATCAGTTTTTTAAAATAGTCAACCATATAGGAGCCTATTCGTGACCAGACACACACACACACACACACACACACACACACACACACACACATATATATATATATATATATATATATATATATATATATATATATATATATATCATACATATATAATACATAGTCATCCACATACAGTACTGTTTCGCTGTTTATATATATATATATATATATATATAAATATATTTATATATATATATATATATATATATATATATATATATATATATATATTATGAGCTGTGAAACAGTAAAACTGCGAAACAGTACTGTATATGGATGACTATAATGCTCCCTATCTTGGGTTAAGCATATTGGGAAGTGATATACAAATTACCATTAGCGTATTAAACGATGCCGTTTGTGTAAACAAATTGAGCTTAGGTATTTGGACAATATCAAAATATTGTTAATTCAATGCCCGCATAGCAGCAGATGAATAGTGCAACGGTTAGACTGTCGTTTAGGCGGTCGGGTGTCGATCCTAACTTGAGGTAGTTGCTTGTCTAGCCGCACTGATGAGCTGTGAAAAAGCGAAACAGTACTGTATGTTGATTACTATTATATATATGTATATAGGTATTGAGATTTGGGAAAATCTTTTTACTCGGTTGTCGGCCAGAAATTTGACTCACAAATGGTCAAAGTATAACGATTTGACCGTTAAAAACTCTATCAAACTCCTCCGACAATTTTGGATATAAATACTTTAAATTTAAATGTAGGTTACATAGACATGGACATGGATCAAACCTTTTAATTTGACTTAAACCCAAAGCAATAAATGTTAAGGGGTAAAAATTGGGGTCAAAGTTTTTAAAAAAAAAATTATCTCTGCGGTCTCTACCAAATTACTCAGCCAATTTTTTGTCTAAAAATGCGAAATTTTACATGAAGTGTATTCAGACATAGAGCAAGTGAATTTGAGAGTTAGCCCGATGCAAAATTCTAAAACACTCCATTTTATACGCATTGGCACACTCTGGATTTTCATGGAGATGTTGGCCAATGGCAGATTCCAATCTGTTTTAAATTGCTTCCCGTCGGTTGCTCTATGTTTGGTATTTCGTATAAAGTCTGCATTTCCCCTAGTTGTTAAGGATGTTTTACCTTACATCACAAAAATGAATGTAGCTTATTAATTTAATTGTCAGTGCGCTGCTGACTATGCAGGTCGAACCTTATTAAATTTGCAGACTCGAATCAATCAACACGTTCCAGCAAAAATAAGATTGGACAAACCTCGTCGCTTTTACCCCCTTTCTTCCACCTTAGAATCTGCCATTGGCAGCACCTCCATGAAAATCCAGCGTGTGCCAATACGTATAAAATAGAGAGTTTTAGGATTTTGCATCGGGCTGACTCTCAAAATCATTTGCGGATTTTGGAGTCAGTCTCTATTCTCCTACACAGACCGTCTCTCTATCGATAGAAGGAGTTCGTCAGATCATTAGACTTATTTGGGGAAATATTTTAACTCTCCCTTTGTCCAACTTGTCCATACATTTTATATTATTGTATATATTTTATTCGTATCCCCCCCCGTCTTCCCCCGTCTCTCTCTCTCGGTAAAATTTACACATATACCCCATAAGTCTGTTCTTGCGAGTTATTTTATTTATTTATTTATTTTATGATCAACGATTAACACCTGATGAGTCTGTTGATGAAAGGGGCCGCTCGGATTTTGCCGGACTGTTTAAAGCAATGTATAATTCTTTACACTCAAACACACATACACACACACACACACACAGACACACACACACATATATATATGTATATATATATACATATATATATGTGTGTGTTTGTCTATATATATATATATATATATATATATATATATATATTACTGTTATTATTTATAAAGCTCACTGTAATTACAGAGCATATAACAAATAAATGACAAAAGGTAATTGTAAATTCTTTTCCATTTTTCGGATTTTGTAATCATGCTCAAATATTTTATTTTATTTTTATGGATTGATGGTTGCTATTTCTTCTGAGGAGTTAAGGGCAGAATATATTCATTGATTTACATAATACTTAAATGAATGATTTCACGCTACGAGACAGTTGCTGTCGAGAATTGTGAATGCCACCGTTCTTAAAGAAATTAATTGTAAGATGATTACCATCATGAAATTAGGGAATTTGGAATATCGACTTTTGTCATTTATTTGTTATATATATATATATATATATATATATATATATATATATATATATATATATATATATATATATATATAT
>NC_136506.1:84472263-84517263 GCF_053919585.1 Euprymna scolopes | reverse complement strand
TGAAGTCTGGAGATTGTGCAAGCCAATCCAAACATAATTTGTGAATATATTTTCGCAAGCATAAAATG
The DNA here is from genome assembly GCF_053919585.1 of Euprymna scolopes. Lineage (NCBI taxonomy): Eukaryota > Metazoa > Mollusca > Cephalopoda > Sepiida > Sepiolidae > Euprymna > Euprymna scolopes. Next base: position 84,517,195 of record NC_136506.1, on the reverse strand, counting down.
TACACTTGTGGCGTATCTATAAATTTTAGTTTCACTGGTAGTATATATATATATATATATATATATATATATATATATATATATATATATATATATATATATATATAGGTGGTAGGCCCAACAAAATTCACTCGAGGGCCAAAGGTTACCGGCACCTGGCATTCGGAATCAGGTATTTTCTGAAGTGGAAGAATGGTCCAGATATTTATCCTGCAACAGACAGAATATTCGTCCTTTACTGTAATGTAACGGAGTGCGTATGGGCGCATATAAAAATATCAGCAGCAGCAGCCGAAGTATAGATGACTAGCAAAGGTATTAACGCCGTTTATATATATATATATATATATATATATATAAACAAACACCATAGATCTCGAACAACTATAAACACGGATATTTTATTCGTGCCACTTTCTCGGATTCACCTGTTTTGGACTCAACAACGGTGGAAACACACCCCTCACGTTAAACCAATTTTCCTTTTTAGCCCACTCCATCTGTTTCATTGTTCTACATTCCATTTTCGCGATATTATGATCCTTTTCATACTTAGTTTCTTTAAATGCTTTATATATATATATATATATATATATATATATATATATATATATATATATATATATATATATATATATATATATATAATTTCTCTCCCACTGCAAAAACTTTGACACTAGGATCGGAAAGTGGGAGTGAGAATTAAGCGCCCATTAGGAGGGGCACTCTGACCTACAAAAACGTACCCGAGCAGCCCCGTCGTCATTCACTGGTAAGGGTGCCTCAAGCTATTAACTTTAGAACTAATGCCTTCTCTAAGAAAGAAGGCAAGGCCTGGGAGGGTGGACCTCCTAGAACTGCACAGAACTAAACTTCCACCGCAAAATCAACAGGTATCCAATCATTACAGGAATGGTTTAATCTTATCATTAGTACTAGAATTTGCATTTAAGCAGCTATGCAAATTAGCACGTGCGTCAGAAGAAAGAGAGAAAAAAGAGGAGAGAAAAATGCATCACGTGGCGAGGAGCAGAAGAAGAGGTGAGATGGACGTGTGGTCCCATCGTGGTGACGAAAGACTTTTAAGCTGGTGTCGATACGGCAGGGTGTTGTTAATCTCATGGCAGACGAAATGAACAGTTAGAAAAAACAAGAAACATTGTTTGGAAATAATGGTAATAAATGCCTTTTGCTAAAACAGAAAAAAACGAGTTTATTTATTTTGTTTGCTTGTTCCTTTGTGATGATACCGGACGGCGTGGGGGTCTGAGAGAGATTTGAACCGTAATGAACACAGTTTGAGCGTAACGATTACATTACATAAATTTCTCATTCAAATTCGTATTGTTTAAATCCTTCGGATTACTGTTCTCATCTTGAGTGTTATTCTCACAACGTTTCGCTCGGTGTAACCTCTGACCTTCTTCAGGTGTGTCTTGTTGAACTCGGGAAGCTTTCTTTGGAACTCGGGAATTTTTCCGTTCAAAATTCAGTGCAGATTCCCGAAGTTGACAGAAAGATTCACGAGTTCGACAAAATACAACTGAAGAAAGTAGGAGGTTACATCGGCTGAAACGTTGTGCTAATAACATGTAAATTAAGGAAAGTGGTTCGAATAATCCAAATAATACGAATTATAAATCCGCATATGAAAAATTCAGAAATATAATTCAATGAGATTTGGAGGTGCTCATTAGAAATGCGGTGTTTGCATTTGTTTTTTGTATTTTCGCGGGGAAACTTTTTATTTCGTTCTTTTTTTTTTTTTTTTCTCCGGAAATGACTCAAAATCATCACGCATGCGTACAGCAACGATTTTTTTTTTTTTTTTGCTGTTGTTGTTTACCTTGTTGAGTAAGTATGTGTCCTAATGAAATGGGAAAAATGACGATGGCTACCGGCCGTGTGGACTGGACAAGAAACAGGGGGGGGGGGTATATGTGAAGTAAAGCAGATGCTGGTGAAGAAGAACAAGAACAAGAAGACGGAGAAGGAGGAGGAGGAGGAGGAGGAAAAAAATAAAGAAGAAGAAGAAGAAGAAGAAGAAGAAGAAGAAGAAGAACAACAACAACAACAACAACAACAACAAGAACAAGAACAAGAAGACGGAGGAAGAGGAGGAGGAGGAGGAGGAGGAGGAAAAAATGAAGAAGAAGAAGAAGAAGAAGAAGAAGAAAAAGAAGAAAAAGAAGAAGAAGAAGAAGAAGAAAAACAACAACAAGAACAAGAACAAGAAGACGGAGGAGGAGGAAAAAATAAAGAAGAAGAAAAACAACAAGAACAACAACAACAACAAGACGGAGGAGGAGGAGAAGAAAAAGAATAAGAAGAAAAAGAAAAGGATTAAGAAATGAAGAATAAAATTATAAAATGAAGAAGAAAACGAAAGGGAAAAGAGAAAAAGATGAAGAACAACAAAACGACAACAGAATTTAGAAGACTGCCACTAAAATGGAGAAAATAAGAAAACAGTAACAAAGAGAGAAAAAGAAGAAAATTAAAAGATGAACAAAACGAAAAAAAAGAAAGAAGAAGAAGAAGAAGAAGAAGAAGAAGAAGAAAAAAAAAGGGGCAAATGTGTAGTTCAGCGGGGTAAATTATTTGACAGACAAAAACTTATAAAAACTATTTATTTTCATAAAAAACACATTATTTGACCTAAAGGCTAAAATAAAACCAGAAATAAATTATTTTTTCATTATTTTTATTAGACCAAATTTACGACGATCGAAGCCGCCGTATTGTTTTTTAAATTTAGCTTTTCTAAGTTTTGCCAGATAGGCCTTTTAAAGGCCAAATTTGTCCTATTTTTAACGCTCTTGGAACTGTGTTTGCCGCAATTTTTGTAATGAGCGCGTAAAATAGGCTAAATTTGGCCTTTAAAAGGCCAATCTGTCAAACCTTAGAAAGGCCAAATTTAAAAAACTATACGGCAGTTTTGATTGTCGTACATTTAGTCATTTTTTATTGTCTGTCAAATAATTTGCGCCGCTAAACTACACATTTGCCGGAAGAAGAACACGGAGGAAAAGAAGAAATGAGAAAAAGGAGAAAATAAAAAAAGAAGAGGAAGAAGAAAAAATTGGGAGATGAAGAAAACCAAAGAGAAAAAGAAAAATAGGAGGTCAAGGTGAAGAAGAAAGAAAGAATAGAGAAAATAAATAAAAAGAAAAAAAAAAGGAAGAAAAATCAACAACAAAAACAACTTGTCAGTTGCAGGTGGCTAAATTGGCGGAACCTTGTTATTCTAACATGTTTTTCTATTTTGTCATAACGGCATTTTGGAGATAATATTGATGATAATATGGCCGCGTGTCTGTTGAGAATAACGGTTCTCAAAGGGGGTCCGCTTGGCTCATATAGGAATATCTTCATGTGTATATCATAAAATCATTAAAAATAAATAAATGTAATCTTCTTATCGTTGTTTCCCCCCTCCCACTCTTCTGTTCTTGGAAACAATGGACGCCCCCTGAAAATATGCCCACCATGGGGAATGTATAGTGGAAACAAGGATTGCGATTGTATTCGACGTTGGGTTTAAGCGGAGAAGAGTTGGTCATATAAGAGTTTCCTGTTACTGGCCCTACCAAGGTTTGGGAGTCTAGTTTACCTTATTCTTTCAGAAAGGGGAAAGTGGGGCTTATACCTCTCTTACGAGTATCTATTAGTGATGGGACGATTCCATTTTTTTTTTTTTTTTTTACTGATTCCGATACAATTACCGATTCCGATACAATTACCGATTCCGAGTCCGATTCTTTATAAATCTCAAAATATTTAACTATAGAGTTGTTATTTTCCCCGATTCCGATACAATTACCGATTCCGATTCTTTATAAATCTCTAAATATTTTACTATAAAAAGTGTAATTTTGTCCCGATTACTGTAAAAACACATCTTAAAAATGTGCTTATATTTTCTCAAATGTGATCTAGAGATTTTAGGATTTTAGTCTTACTAGAAATTTAAATCAATAAATATTTATTATTTTATTATTACTACAAGCAGTTGAAGATAATTCTTAAAGCAAAATCAAATAATAAAAAAGATAATTTAAGGAATCGGTTTTGGCATTGGAAAAACAGACTGAAATTTTTCTGATTCCGATACCCCAAAAAGTTCCGATTTTTTCGATTCCCGATTCCGATTTCAATGAATCGTCCCAACACTAATAAAGATATTACTTCGCAACCTCTTCTGCTTTCAAACTTATGACATCTGGTATTGCCAAACGGTCACCCATTTAAGGCTGACTAGAATAAACGTTGCTTAACATCGCTGAAACACTAATTCTCATCAAGTAAATGGAGTTAAGCAACCCTTCTTGTGTAACACGTTGAACAAACGCTTTCGCACAGGATCTTTTGCGTAAACGCGTACTTTTTTTTTTTTTTTTTTGCACTGTTAGATCCTTACATCAAATGACTTCATGCCTTGTCTCAAGCGATTTCCATAGAAAAAAATCTTCACCTAAAAAAAGTCTAAAACGAGGAAAATTTGTCCCGAAAAATACTATTAGAAGTTAAAGTTATCACACACGAGATAATTTGCTAGCTTTTCTCCTTATTTTCATGGTATTGAGCTTCTTTCTAGACCCCCCCTCACGCACACCGTCAGATATTCACAATAAAAACTCGTCTAGCTACAACCACTATAAATGTTATATTTTGTCTATATATTTTGTAGACGCACGTTTAAAAAAGCTATACACGCTGACGACCGTGGTTTTTGAAATCAACAAAAGCATGTTAAATCAATAAAGTTTTATTTATTTTACAGGATGGTAATCTGACAGGCGAGAGCCTTCGCCGTGTTTAATCTTCTTTTGTTTTACTTTGTTTTTGTATATTTACATCGCCCTACGTTCCTTGATTGAAATTTAATTCTGCTCTTATTTTGACCTTCGATTTGAAATAAATTCAGCAATTTCAATCCAGAGTTAAATATTTCTTTCAGTGTTTCCTGATTTCGATTCTTCGATCGGAATGTAAGATTGACGTCATCGTCAGCAATCCGATTTACAACTGGTTTTGCCCGGCTCAGATATATCCCGGCGTTGTCCGTCATCGAAGCAACATAAATAATTTCCTTATTTTCTCTGCGTACCTAAAACTAAAAACAATGCATCAATGTGCAAACTCTCTTGCTAAGAACACAGTAACTGCTTTCCAGATGACTACAACATGGTCGTCTTCAAATCCAATCTTAATAAATCCATATTACGTCCACCTGACAATCTCATTAACGCTCTATCCTCGAGTGGCTCTTTAGTATTGATAAGCAGTGGCGCGTTAGTATATAAAAAAGAAATATGAATTCGTAAAACTGAAATTTATTGCTGTACATTCGCATTTAAACACTTGCAATTGCATGATGGTTAGACATTTTTTTTTTTTTTTAGACAAATCTCGTGGGCGAGATTTTGTTGGAGACTTCATCATATTTACTTGCCTCCCCATGAGGGCAGAGTAAGACACAAAGTCGCTTTGTAATTTAGGGAAAATCCAGCCCCCCCCCAAAAGGAGCATTTTTGATAGGAACAAAAAATTAAAATTGTCTCAGTCATGGGGGATTTCTACGCTGACCGAGGACAGAAAAGGGGAAGTTTAGTATCAAAACAGATACCACACTGTGATCTTGTTTATATAGTTTAGTGCATGAAATTTACAAATAGAGTTATAAAACAAAAAGGTGAAAAATAATATACAAGAAATTAAGACATTAACCCATAAGAGATTGGGGGGGCGGTATTTCTAAAAGGTTTATAGAACTTTGAAGAATACTTTCGGTTGGCATCATTCACCATAAAACCACATTCACACCGTGGATTGAACCCTGCTTAATAAATTCGAAAGCACTTTTTTATAAAAGAATATGTACATGCATGTGTGTGTGTGTGTGTGTGTGTGTGTGTGTGTGTGTGTGTGTGTGTGTGTGTGTGTGAGGCGAGATATAAGTTTCTCTAAAGTTTATAACGCGACCAAACGATCAAGTTTCAACGTCCAATCAACAATCTCATTAACCTCTATCCTCGAGTTACCCTTGGGTCTTGATAAACAATTACGCTTTAGTACACACCCAAAAAAAGAAATAAAAATTCGTAAAACTAAAATTTAGAAAATATGTGGGCACTTGTGCATTTTAGTTTTTAAGGACATTTTTTTTTTAATTCCACTCAGAACTAGGGGAGACAATTCAAGAAGTTTCTCCGAAAATGTTCAAGTTTCGCGTAACGTTTTGGTAAAATGAAAACAAACATTAAATTTACACAATAACACAGAATAAAGCCTCAATCAACTGAACATTCATTAAATTAAAATAATTTTGGGGTGTGTTATAAAATAATTGCAATTCCGAAATAAATTGCAACAGACAGTTTTGTATTTTTCTCGAAATGAATGAGAGTGGTCATTATATGAAACTGAATGAATTTTTGCGTCAAACAAACTTTGAAATCAAAGAGAGTGGTCATTTTTTGAAAATGTATTACCTTGTTTTAAAAAATAAAAATGTATGACCTTGTTTTAAAAAAAATACCAACTTTTTTTTTACAAAATAAAAATGTATTACCTTGTTTTAAAAAATAAAAATGTATGACCTTGTTTTAAAAAAATACCAACTTTTTTACAAAATAAAAATGTATGACCTTTTTTTTAAAACATATCAACTTTTTTTTTACAAAATAAAAATGTATGACCTTGTTTTAAAAAATACCAACTTTTTTACAAAATAAAAATGTATGACCTTTTTTTAAAAACATACCAACTTTTTTACAAAATAAAAATGTATTACCTTGTTTTATAAACATACCTACTTTTTTACAAAATAAAATGTATTAATCTTGTTTTAAAAAATACCAACTTTTTTACAAAATAAAAATGTATTACCTTGTTTTAAAAACATACCAACTTTTTTTTTACAAAATAAAAATGTATGACCTTGTTTTAAAAACATACCAACTTTTTTTTTTACAAAATAAAAATGTATGACCTTGTTTTAAAAAATACCAACTTTTTTTACAAAATAAAAATGTATTACCTTGTTTTAAAAAATACCAACTTTTTTACAAAATAAAAATGTATTACCTTGTTTTAAAAAAATACCAACTTTTTTTACAAAATAAAAATGTATGACCTTGTTTTAAAAAATACCAACTTTTTTACAAAATAAAAATGTATGACCTTGTTTTAAAAACATACCAACTTTTTTACAAAATAAAAATATATTACCTTGTTTTAAAAAATACCAACTTTTTTACAAAATAAAAATGTATGACCTTGCTTTAAAAAATACCAACTTTTTTACAAAATAAAAATGTATGACCTTGTTTTAAAAAATACCAACTTTTTTACAAAATAAAAATGTATGACCTTGTTTTAAAAAATACCAACTTTTTTACAAAATAAAAATGTATGACCTTGTTTTAAAAACATAGCAACTTTTTTACAAAATAAAAATATATTACCTTGTTTTAAAAAATACCAACTTTTTTACAAAATAAAAATATATTACCTTGTTTTAAAAACATACCAACTTTTTTACAAAATAAACATGCATTACCTTGTTTTAAAAACATACCAACTTTTTTTTACAAAATAAAAATGTATGACCTTTTTTTAAAAACATACCAACTTTTTTTTTACAAAATAAAAATGTATGACCTTGTTTTAAAAAATACCAACTTTTTTTACAAAATAAAAATGTATGACCTTTTTTTAAAAAATACCAACTTTTTTACAAAATAAAAATGTATGACCTTTTTTTAAAAAATACCAACTTTTTTACAAAATAAAAATGTATGACCTTTTTTTAAAAAATACCAACTTTTTTACAAAATAAAAATGTATGACCTTGTTTTAAAAACATACCAACTTTTTTACAAAATAAAAATATATTACCTTGTTTTAAAAAATACCAACTTTTTTACAAAATAAAAATGTATTACCTTGTTTTAAAAAATACCAACTTTTTTACAAAATAAAAATGTATGACCTTTTTTTAAAAACATACCAACTTTTTTACAAAATAAAAATGTATGACCTTGTTTTAAAAACATAGCAACTTTTTTACAAAATAAAAATATATTACCTTGTTTTAAAAAATACCAACTTTTTTACAAAATAAAAATATATTACCTTGTTTTAAAAACATACCAACTTTTTTACAAAATAAAAATGCATTACCTTGTTTTAAAAAATACCAACTTTTTTTACAAAATAAAAATGTATGACCTTTTTTTAAAAAATACCAACTTTTTTACAAAATAAAAATGTATGACCTTTTTTTAAAAAATACCAACTTTTTTACAAAATAAAAATGTATGACCTTTTTTTAAAAAATACCAACTTTTTTACAAAAAAAAATGTATGACCTTTTTTTAAAAAAAAACAACTTTTTTACAAAATAAAAATGTATGACCTTTTTTTAAAAAATACCAACTTTTTTACAAAATAAAAATGTATGCCTTTTTTTAAAAAATACCAACTTTTTTTACAAAATAAAAATGTATGACCTTGTTTTAAAAACATACCAACTTTTTTTTTACAAAATAAAAATGTATGACCTTGTTTTAAAAAAATGCCAACTTTTTTACAAAATAAAAATGTATTACCTTGTTTTAAAAAAATACCAACTTTTTTTACAAAATAAAAATGTATTACCTTGTTTTAAAAACATACCAACTTTTTTACAAAATAAAAATGTATGATCTTGTTTTAAAAAATATCAACTTTTTTACAAAATAAAAATGTATCACTTTGTTTTAAAACATACGAACTTTTTTACAAAATAAAAATGTATGACCTTGTTTTAAAAAATACCAACTTTTTTTACAAAATAAAAAATATTACCTTGTTTTAAAAAATACGAACACTTTTTACAAAATAAAAAAGCATGACTTGTGTTAAACTTTTTTACAAAATTACAATGTGTAACTTTGTTCTAAAAGAATTACGAATCTTGTTTTACAAAATTAAAATGTGTGACTTTGTTCTAAAAAAATACGAATCTTTTTCTACAAAATAAACATGTGTGACTTTGTTTTAAAAAATACGAATCTTTTTCTACAAAATTAAAATTTATGACTTTCTTTTAAAAAATAATAACTTTTTTTACAAAATAAAAATGTGTGATTTTGTTTTACAAAATGCGAATTTTTTTTTATAAAATTAAAATGCGTGACTTTTTTTTTTAAATGCGAAACTTTTTTTTTACAAGAATAAGCTTTCGTGATAAATAAAAATAATCGTAAAAATTTATAGTTTTGAACGGTCATCTTTGGAAAGTGTGCGACGTTTTTTGTTTTTTTTAGTTTTTGTTTTTGTGGTTTTATTTTAAACGAACTTTTTTTTACAAAAATTAAATTTCGTATGAATTTCTTAGTCTGTCTCCCCCTGTCCCGATTGGAAGTTTTCAAAAGTAAAAAAAAAAATATTTTCAAAAACTACAATGCACAAGTATCAATATGTGTTTTCGAATAAGGATACGTTAGCTAGTATTCTAACATTTTTCTCGGTTTGGGGAAATTGTTGACATTCCAATTAAATTTTCCCAGAATGCATTGAACTGGAACACCGGAAATATCACTACTTTCCAATTTGTATTTCGTCTGTTTTTTTTGTTTTTTTTTTTGTTTTTTTTTTAGTTTGGGAAAAAAACTGAAAAATAGATAGGAACTTGTAGTAACAATTTTTTAAAATGTCATTTTTATTTTATTGATTTATTTATTTTTATTTTAGCTAATAATTATTTAAGACCATAATTATAATTTAAGAAACTTGCTTTTACGTAAACAATTTCGCGATGTTGTTTTTCGGGGAGCAAAAAAAAAAACTTTTAATTGAAACATACGATTTGTTAAAATCATAACAACATATGGCCTGAAGAATCGAATATATTAATGATTAAGAGTGACTTTCTTTATCCCCCGGTTTATTTCGTAAAAAAAAACGACTTGCCGAATGCCGAATATCGGTAAACATGAATATACGGCACTTTCAGAAACGTGTTTAGCATCTTTCTATATAAATGTTCGTCCGTGACCAATACAACGTCTTATTTATCAAATATCTCTATCTATCTCTATCTTTATTATTATATAAAAGGAATTTTGTGTGAGTTCGTTTCCTATGGATTCGGAAACAACTTGGTCGATTTTTTTTAATTTCACACGAACGTACTTGATGTATCTGGGAGTGTTCTTACATAGATTTCATATCGGTATGTGTCTGATAAGTATCAAAAATCGATAATCAAAAACATCCAATTAAATAAAGAGGTTCGATTTTTACCCAAGTTAATACTTTTACACAACCTAACATCGCAGGTGAATTTGGGAAGTTTTATCACCGCACAAGCAGAAAGGCCCAGCCTATAAAATCGAAAATGAAAAGGACATATTCATAATTGTCGTGGGCGAGTGCCATTTAAAAACCAAAACATTTACTGTATAAAAATTTATCAAAATATAATTGTAAAAACATTTATTGAAAAGTTTGCGTAAGAAAATATAATTTTAATAAAAGAATTTTGTAATGATATTTTTGTTTGTTTGTTTGTTTGTTTGTTTGTTTTTCGAACAAATAAATAATTTCAATGCAACATTTTTTTTTAATTAAAGCAACTTTGAAGGGTCAACAACAAATTAATTTAAATAAAACCGAAAAATCATTATGTATTTTAATTGTTTTGTTATTTATTTCATACTTCGTTCATGGTTTAAAATACTGATTTCTCCCTCGGATTTTAACGACAGGTGCGCGAAAAAAATGGCATCTCCATTTTCGGTGATAAACTGTAGAAGTACCTTATTTACTTACGGACTTGGCGTATTGCGAATACTAAAAGAAAAACAAATCGATAACTCTGTTTCTAGGTATGGGCAAAAATGATTTATAATATTTTTCATAATTATTTTTGTATACGTCTAAATTTTCATTGTGTTTGAAAGATACTAGTTAATCTCTAAAAGGAAAAAAAAAAGGTATATTTACGTGTTAAAAAATTCAGTGAAAAATGATTTTTTTTTTTTAAAAAAAAAGGTCCAATAAATAAATTTTAAAAATTAGAAATGTCTGTATCCACTGAGCCACGGAACCCGAAGATGAGGATAACAGTCCACAAATAAATAAATAAATTATTAATTTATCTCAAAGGATTCCAATAAAAAAATAACATAATTTAATTTGGTGCTTCTACACTATTAGGACAAGATTTTCGGAAATCGTAAAACTGAATTTCACATGAAAATAATGGTATCTACGCATTCCTTGTATTTTTATCCAAAAATTACGAAAATCGATAAGGGAGAAAATTATTTATTAAAGAAAATAAAAATAGGATTTGATGAAAACAATCGTAAAACACAGGAGAATTCAACAGGGAAGTAATTTTCCGTTTTGATTGAAACAAGATGGCGGAAATTTTTCACCTGCTAACACGATTAAAGTTGTTTTTTTTTTTTTTAAATAATTCATTAATATTCAGGTAACTTCGACTGCATAATTTGGAAGCTACCATTGTAGCTTATTAGAATTGACAAAAAAATCAATTGTTTTTTTTTTATCTGAAAACTCCATTTATCGACTACAAAATTTTGTCCTAATTCTGTAGAAGCGCCTTTAATTTTGTTTTAATAAATGCTTATTATTACAGATTATTTTTTTTTAAGTACTGTGCTGTTTCTTATTTTATTTTTCGAAGACATACACACACACATTAAAATTTATAAATTCATTTGCGCGGGAATTACAGCATTCGTCCTCTCGAGTTAAAAAAAAGCAGAACGCTTGAGAAATGGCCGACGTAGTTGAAAGCACGTTTTTTCGTCAAAAATATGAATTTTCGACCAATCAGGGCTCGATTTAAAAAACTTATTTTTGCAAGCCTCTGGGCACCTCTAAAGAAATATAAAGGGCAAAAGAACTTCTCTCGTCAGAGAGGAACATCAGACACTAGCAGAAGTCGCAAATCGAACGCTCGCCGGTAGTTGAAATGAGAGCTTTTCTCGCAAGTCTAAGAACATTGCTGGACTCTCTCTTTCTCTCACTTCGCCACAACACGTAGTCGGACTCATTCTTTCACGCTCTCAAGTCTTCACCTTCTTCCTCCCTTTCTTCTTTCATATAGACTGTCACCTTTGCGCCAACTAAAAAAAAGTCATTTCTTTTCTTTTAACGAAAATAAACAAAGTTTATTTTAAATTATTTGGTAGTGTATTTCTTTTTGGTCCCCCGACAAAAGGAGCGTGGACCTGTAAATTCACCCTTGTGCGTTCGTCCGTTCATCTGTCCGCACTTTTCTCAATAACTAAGCCTTGAAATTTTTTGTAATTTTGCACAAACATTAAACATGATATGAGTAAAAAAAAGTAACAGAACGGATGTTCCGGGAAAACTCTGGTTTCTTCCCTAGGTGTGCCTTTCGGGTTAAAATAGCTAAAATTGGCACTTTTGTGCTTATTAAAAAAACATTGATGCCTTGGATTTTTATAAAACTTTCTGAAAAGTTGTAACTAACTGATTTCAATATAATTTTGTTTGTCTATACTTCGCGATAACTCTTAGGTATGCCCTAGGTGCTCTTTTAGGGTTAATAAAAACACTCCATTTTTGGAACTATTTTACCATATTTGTCAAAATTTTTCTGTGTATGTCTATTTAGCAGTTTTGCATGGTGCTGAACTCAAATTTATATATGTTAAGGCCTAAAACTTCACCGTTTGTTCATCTTCACTAGGATTTGACGTCACCTGGAAACTTTCGGGACAAAATGAGGTGGGGGGGCAATACTGAACTTAGTCATTTTTTTATGCTTCGTTCACTGTGCATTCACGGGGGACCATGCATGCTTCACTTGCTATTTATTTGTTTTGGGGAACTTATGCAACTCCCCAATATATATATATATATATATATATATATATATATATATATATATATATATATATATATATATATATATATATATAAAGTATTAGATCTGATTCGTGGGCTGTGAAACTCTTGACAAATTGTTTTTTTCTACGCGCTGATGAACCCCAGTTGGGCAAAATTATAATTGATGAACTGTTATATACGTGTATGCCGGCACTTGGGACTGAAACAACTGTACGCAAGGTGTTACCAATAAAAGAACGAGGTTTTGAAAATGAGTAAATACTTGAGTGTCTGTTTCTTTAAACGTAGTATCTTAAAGAGGAGTATTCATATCTCTAGTATCCCAAAAAATATTTATGTCTCTAGTATGTAGTATAGTGATTAAAAAGAGAACTTTATATTATTTATTTATACGTTATTACTATTCCAATAGTTGAATTACTTATAATATATATATATATATATATATATATATATATATATATATATATATCTGTATGTCTGTGTGTATGTGTGTGTATGTGTGTATGCGTGTGTATGTGCGTGTATGTGAGTATGTGTGTATGTGTATGTATGTGTATGTATGAGTGTATGTGCGTGTGAATGTGTGTATGTGTGCGTGCGTGTGTGTGCGTGTTGTGTGTGTGTGCGTGTGTGTGTGTATGTATGTATGTATGTGTATGTGTGTATGTGTGTATGCGTGTGTAAGTGTGTATGTGTGTATGTGCGTGTGTATGTGTGCATGTGTGTGTATGTGTGCATGTGTGTATGTGTGTATGCATGTGTATGTGTATATGTGCGTGTGTGTGTGTGTGTATGTGTATATGTGCGTGTGCGTGTGTGTGTGTGTGTGCGTGCGTGTATGGATAATATATAGGCACATAATTCCCTTGAAGTCTTGTGTCAATTGCCGGTGGCGTTGAGAAAAATGCTATCCTACAAAGTCAAGGGTGACTTTGTGATTGGGTTCGATCTTCCGACCAGCAGTAATTATCACTTCCTATACTGATGATTGCGTAAGCATGAATAAGTCTATAGGTAATTGTGGGCTGTTTTACTCTCTTGTAAAAGTTTACTTGCAAACAACTGAGATTAATTTTGGTATAAAGCTTCATTTTCTTTTTGCTTGCAATCTAGTGAGAGAGAGAGGAGGAGGAGGAGAGGGAGAAAGAAAGAGAGAGGGGGGGATAAAGAGAGATAGAGAAACGGGAAGACAGAGATGTAGATAGACAGAGACACACACAGTTGAGAAAGAAGGAAGGGTGAACGGAGAGACAAAGAGGGAGAGATTCAGATAGAGATAGAGAAACGGTGAGACAGAGACAGACAAAGAGAAAGACAGAGACACAGAATGAGAGCGAAAGAGAAAGAGGGAGAAAGGGAGTGACAAAGATAGAAAGAGTAAGAGAGACCGAAAGAGAGAAAGAAAGAGAGGGGGATAATGAGAGAAAGACAGTACGGGAGACAAAGTCAGAGGGAGATAGAGAGGGAAACAGAGATTGAGGGAAATACAAGCTGGAACGATAAAATTGTCGCTCTAAAGAAAACAACACTACAGCTTTATTTTAAAACGTTTATTGAAAAAATCAATTAAAGTAACTTGATTATGTAGTAGGGCTCACATCTATTCAATGTAGCAGCCTTCAGCTTCAATCACCATTCGATACGGGTCTAGAACTGAGAGCATACCTTTTGCACAAGTGCTGGCTAGAGCTCGGCGAATACTCAGCAGATGACAGCGAGATCAGGCTGGCTTTGGTGTTGTGGGAGGTCATGTTGGTGATGTTCTCGACCTATGACCAAGCGAAATAGTCCAGTGGGTACAGATCAGGGAATGAGGGTGAAGCAGTACGAGAAGGGTACAAAGTCTGAAGCCAAGCGTGGGTCTCTTTAGACTTGTGGACCTGCGCTGAGTCTTGCTGCCACACACTCAGGGTCTGCCAGCGGCCACCTGATTGCACCAGGAGATCACCACATTCTTCAGCACATCCAGGTATTGACTTTCAAGCCGACTTCAAAGATGTGAGGTGGCATGACGTGGCCCTCACTTGAAACCACACCAAAGACCATAACCGCGTCCGGAAACTGTTTTCATGATCGTGGGCACATCCCAGTAATTCGATGCAATCCAGCGATGCATTTTGAGGGTGCTGGCAGTGGTCCTGTTCTCATAACTTGGATCGATAGAGAGCATGAGTTGTACAGCGGCGCATCTCCAATCTCGGTCGTTGAATATTAAGTCACTTTTAGACTTGATAAAAGGTTCCTATCGCCCTTGGGATTTGTACATAACTGGCTAACTAGTAGATAGTCTGCAACAAAAAAAAAGAAAAGAAAACTGGTTTTCATCAAATGGAAATGGAATCGTGTCGTCTTTTCTAGGGCAACACTTTTATCGTTCAACCCTGTACAGACAGCTGGAGAGATGGAGTGAGAGCATGAGAAAGAGGGAGACTAAGAGTGAGAGGAAGAGACAGAAAGAGAGACGGAAAGATTACCAATTTATTATTTCACTAAGGAAATTTCTTGTTAATGACTGATTTAATGAGCTTTATAAAGTAGTGGATCCGGTCGAATTGTTTTGCTAATTTATTTATATGGTACAGATAATTAAACGTATGTGTTCGTCTGTGCGTATGGTAAAGACGGGGGGGGGCGAGAGCGGGAGACGGAGCTGGATGGGGGCTAGCGATCGCGAGGGAGGGAATGAAAGAAAACGAGGTTGTTGGTGGCAGGGTAGAAGGTATGCTCACGAAAAGCGCGCCGAGTGTCAAACGAGAAACGAGTGCGTGACGGGTCAGACGTTCGCTCGGCTGATTAAAGACAATTGCACGTCTTCGCCACTCATCTATGACGCACACTTCTCGGGGGAGGGGAAGCTGATCGAATTGCCGGCGCTATGCATTTCGTCGCGCCAAATGTCAGGTTTATATATATATATATATATATATATATATATATATATATATATATATATATATATATATAGTCATCCACATACAGTACTGTTTCGCTGTTTCACAGCTCATCAGTGCGGCTAGACAGGCAACTACCTCAAGCCAGGATTGAAACCCGACCGTTTATACGGCAGTCAAGGCTTCTAACCATTACGCTATTGGCGGCTGCTTGAACGAGTAGTGAGTTTAACGATGTTTTGATATCGTCCGAAATACCTCCGCTCGATTTGTTTACACAAAGAGCGTCGCTTATATGCTAATGGTAATTCGTTTTTCACTTCTCAATATGCTCAACTCAAGGTGAGGAGCACTATAGTCATCCACATACAGTACTGTTTCGCTGTTTCACAGCTCATCAGTGCGGCTAGACAGGCAACTACCATATACAATATATATATAAGCAGGTATGACGAGAACTTTCATAACAACGGCCTGTGACAAACCATGCCTCTGTTCACTCGCAGGTGTGCACCCTTACCCTGACTTGTCGATTACCCCACTTAACCAAACTGGTGCTTCTTCGGAATAAGAGCGAAAATCGAAAGCCGCAAAATGAAATTTCCATTAAAAAAAATTAATGGCAATTAAGTAGATAACATTGGTTTTTATTTAAATTCAATTTTTCGACTATCGTTCAAATACCGAAGAAGCACTTGGCAAATACCTGTCCTTGGTTGGGTAAAATCAAGTTCTCTAACAGAACAGTTTTATATGTCTATTATGGCCTTTACGAATATTAAGACCAAGATAGAATGGTACTAAACCTTCTCGCTAAAATCCTTATACTTGATTATGGGATTTTGATTCGAGGAAAAGTCCAAAGTTTAAAAAATGTTGGATATTTCGGGAAAATTTGTCTTCCTCTAATATGTGGTCAACTTTAGTTTCAACGTGTAAAAATGTTTACAATAAAGTTTATATATTTCGTTGAGTATACGCTGGAAATTCTGAACAATTGTCTACTCACTTCCGCGGAAAAACTAGTTCGCCTCAAAGTTGTGTTAAGAAGCGAAAGTTGATTTAAGAACGAAAACATGGAATCGTAGTTGAAAAATGAAAAGAAACGAAATAAAACTGTTCTTTCATATTTTGTTTTTTTTTCTTTTTGTTTTGTTTTTTGCATTGTGTTTTTTGTTTGTTTGTTTTCTTTTGCTTTGTTTTTCTGTTTGTTTGTTTTTTGTTTTGTTTTTGTTTTGCTTTTTTGCTTTAGTTTTTTTTTTGCTTCTTTTCGTTTTGTTTTTTTTTCTTTGATTTGCTTTTGTCTTTTGTTTGTTTTTTTTTTGTATTGTTTTTTTTCTTTCTTTTTGCTTTGGGTTCTTTGTTTGTATTTGTTTCTGTTTTTCCTTTTTTGCTTTGTTTTTTTTTTGTTTTGTTTTTTTGTTGGTTTTTGTTTTTGTTTTTTTGTTTGTTTTTGTTTGGGGGGTTTTGTTTTTATTTTCTGCTTCAGTTTTTTGTTTGTTTGTTGGATTTTGTTTTGTTTTTCGATTTTTTGCCTTGGGCTTTGCTTGTTTGTTTTTTGCTTTAGGTTGTTTATTTAGTTTTGTTTTTGTAGTTTTTTATGCTTTGGATTTTTCTGTTTATTTTGTTTGCTTGTTTGTTTGCTTTTTGGTTTTTTGATTGGAGTTTTTTTTTGTTTTTGTTGCTTTTTTAAACCACACAGAAAACAGAACAACGGAATGTATTACTGGAACAACAACGTAAAAAGGTTACAACTGAAAAGAGTAGCAAACGTCACCGAGCAGGCGAGGGTCGCTCTGGTGTTTAATCCACACCTTCGGTCAAAAGGTCTATTGTTTATATAATGGATAGAACAGTCCATTTGGAGGGTGATTCCTCCACAACAGGCTTTTTGTTTGTTTTGATTTTTGTTGTCGTTTTTTTTTTTTTTTTTGCTTGGTGTTTTTGTTTGTTTTTGTTTTGTTCTTGTTTTTGTTTTTTAATTTTTTGGTGTGGGTTTGCTTTACGTTTTTATTTGTTTGTCTGTTTTTTTTGCTTTGGGTTTTTCTGCTTGTTATTTTATTTGTTTTTTTTTGGGGGGAGGGGGCTTTGATTTTTTTTACTCATGTGGATTTTTATTTATTTATTTTTTAAGGCTCCAGTCTCTTCTAAAATAAGCCTTTGTGGAGAATAATTACGTTGCAATGAGCATGCAAAATAAATTTTAAAAAAATACCTATTGAAGCATTTCCACATTGTCAGTTAGTTTCTGTCAAAATTCTAACATTATCATTCCTTCATTCCGCATGAATTCGTTGCCATATATATATATATATATATATATATATATATATATATATATATATATATATATATATATATACATCATAAAAAAAAAGTTGTCCGACGATGGTATGATGAATAAACAACAGAATTAATTACATTTAAAAAAAAAAAAAAACTACCGGACAATTATGGATAAGAATCTACCCCCCCCACGGGTTTTTTTAATTATTACTTTTTAATAGTCCCAAAAATATCGTTGTAAATAAGAAAATGTAATGCATAAACACCAGAAAAATAAATCAATAATTAATTATAAGTAAAAATCGAAATACTTTTTTTGACGGGAGAAAGGATTTTTATTGCTTTTTTTTTTTTTACTTTAAATCATTAAGAAAAAAATAATCAAATACAGAATTTATTTATCGATTTTATCGAAAACTTTACTCGCGTTATTCAAGAATCTTTTTAATTCATTTTTTTGTTGTTGTTGTTGTTGTTGCTACATATTGTTTTCTTTTTGAGGGAGATGTAGGTTTAAAAAGTTCTCCCCCCCCCTCTCCCTTAATTATATTTAAAAAATATTAAAATTTGTTTTCTTTTGGAGGAGGGATTTTTTTCTATTTTCGAGCGATTCAAGAAGTGATTCTGTCATCTCGGACATTTTTTCTTGTTCTCACGTAACACTATACACTACTTGTGTTTTGAAACTGAATAAACGCTTTAAAATAAGCTGAACCACTAAAAACAGTCCCAATTAGGTAGAAAATGAACACATAGAAAAATCGATTTTATTTTTTTAAAAACAATAGTAAACAAGTAAAAAAAATTTTTTTAATATTATGGGATGTGTATTCTCTTTCAAAAGCAATATATTCTTCAAGAACGGCCATAAAATGTGTTTTCAATGAATACGTATTCAATATTGGCCCGATTTTCCTACCTAGCAAAAATGGAAGAGTTTTCTATGGAAGAATTTTCCGGGCACTTAAAAAGTCTACGTGCTGCTTTGATAAATATTCTGGTTATAGTTCCGTGATTTGGTTAGTTATTTTGAATAAAATAATAAAAAATAAGTGCTGTAAAATAATTGATATATATATTATTTATTTATTCGAGGGTAAACAGTTACATTTGGTCGCTACAAACAGCCATCTGTTTCAGTCAATGAGACTTCGTCAGGCGACCCTGAACTATTCGACGCCATAGAAAAAAAACATTCATTCATTGTATTCATTAGTACCTACTTTGGAACATCTCAAGCCTGAATTTATATATATATATATATATATATATATATATATATATATATATATATATATATATATATATATATATACACGCACAAGGTGCGTGCAATAAGTAATGCCCCTGACCCACTTTCAGTTGTCTGGTCTAGCTGAAATTTTGCATGTGCAATGATTTATATCTCTACGAGTTATGTGGCAAATTACAGCGCTGAACTAACTGTGGTTTCTGTTTTACAGGTGTTTGAACTGAGTCAGGTGTAAAATGGAGCCTGTTGAATGTCGAGCAGTGATCCGGTTTTTATATTTGAAAGGATGCACATCACAGGAGAATTTTGATGAAATGAAAGAAACTTATGGTGATAATGCCCCAACATATGACCTTGTAAAACGCTGATATCGTGAATTCAAACATGGCCGGAAGTCTGGGGAAACAGCTCCCAAACCTGCCATTGATGAGGCATCTGTCCGTCAAGTTGAGGCTGCCATTTAGGAAGATCGGCGCATTACTATTCGCATTACTATTCGCCATTTTGGAAGATCGGTGCATTACTATTCGCCAAATAGCCCAAGATTAGTACAGGATCTGTGGAAACTATCATTCATGACCATTTGCATATGCATAAGTGTCTTCCAGATGGATTCCCAGGTTGCTCACACCATTCCAGAAGCGAGAACGCGTCGAGTGCTCGAGGATGAATTTGGAGATGTGCCAAGAAGATGAGTCAAAGTTTTTCAAAAGACTGATTACACAGGATGAAACCTGGGTCCATCACTATGATCCAGAGACCAAAGCCCAGCCAATCCAGTGGAAGTACTTGGACTCATCACCAGTGGCGGCTCGTGCCTAAGATTAGTGGGGGTGCTGTTATAAAGAAAACACCTGTTGTTTTAATATTGTGTAAAAATATACATAATTTATACGTATGCACACGTATAAAAATACAATAACTTAAAGGAATCCTAAATAGATGTAAAAACTACAGTTCCGAATTGACTCATATTAACCGTTCTAGATCGGGCATGCGCACGAGGGAATTTCACTAAGAAAGTGTAACTGTGAATTTCGCAGCTCCAAGCAAAGTTTTGCTTTTATGCTTATATGAGTATGGGGACAATTATCGACATTAAGCTTCAGGATTATATATATATATATATATATATATATATATATATATATATATATATATATATATATATATATATATATATATATATATATATATATAATTAATATGATATATTATCACATAGAAAGAAAAAAAAATAAACGTATTCTTTTTAACGTGTATCGATAATAATGAGTAGAAATGACTTGGGTGTGCTGCAGTTCCACAGCTCCAGGCACGAGCCGCCACTGCTCATCAGCTTCAAATAAGGTAAGGGTGCAGCCCTCCGCTGGCAAGGTCATGCTCACAGTCTTCTGAGACCAGGACGGAGAAGTGATGACAGATTTCCTGGCAAATGGTACCACAATTACAGGAGCCTATTATGCTTCAATTTGGAGGAAATTAAGGGAAGCTATCAAAATCAAGAGGCGGGACAAGATCAGCAAAGGTACCATCCTCCTGCAAGACAACGCTCCGGTTCACAACTCGTATGTCGCCAGATCAGAAGCACGGACGTGTGGTTATGAAATCCTGCCCTATCCTCCTTACTCTCCTATCTAGGAAGTTGATAGTTACCTCGCATGTGGGATTCTTACATTTTAATACTTCCGGCCATTTAGATTGGCTGTCTACAACAATGAGGTAGTAGAACCCATCTAGCGGTCCTGCAAAATCTAAATGAATCCTAGACAAAGGTCGGCCCGGTTTTGCCCACGATCTGAATTGAGTCGGAGAAGCTTTCATAGCTAATGCGCATCCTCTACACTCCTTGATTTTTCCTTCTATATCCTTATCCATGTTTTGTCAATAAACGAAAGAGCGCATAAGGCTTTTCATTCTTGATATACCTGGATGTCCTACATGGAATTCCTTGAGCATTCTTTTCTGTAATGTCGCAGGAATTACGACCATGTCGCTATATAACAGGACGTTATCGCAAATTGAAGTTCTTCTAACTCCGAACCCTCATATTCCTATTTTGAGAAATATCCTTTGCTTATGGCGTAAGAAGTGTGTTTTTCAAATGTGACTAATTTTCACGTGGCTTTACATATGTTTGTCCCAACACCATTTTGGCAAACAAAAGAATCCTCAATTCTAATATCTAACCTATTTTTAAACAATATAATTTAACTCGCGTTGTGCATTCATTTAACTGACATATTTAATATTTAGATTTCTAAAAGAATGGACAATCGACTCTTTTTCCGACATAAACAATATTTAACTATTTCTAATAGAATTAACGACAGACTTAATTTCTAACATTCAATTCTCCATTTTACACTTGCCTACAGGGTTCGATTCTAACCTTATCCTAATATCATTTTCACTTATTTAGTATGTCTTCTTCCGTCATAAGGGATAGCCCTTCATGTAACAATTATATATATATATATATATATATATATATATATATATATATATATGTATATATATATAGATAGATAGATCGATAGATATATTATATATATTATATATTGATATAATATACATATATTATATATAGAGATATATTATATATATATATATATATATATATAGATAATTGTATATATATTATGCACACAGATATGTTATGAATATATTAAATATATATATATATATATTATATATATATTATAATATATATACACATATATTATATATATATATATATATATATATATATATACATGAGTAAAAAAAAAGTAAATTTCAAGGGATGATTTACGTCATGTTCTTTGAGAAGGAAAACTAAGAATTAATAAAATAGTAATCAACGTTTCGTGCCTATTTCAGAGGACATCATCAGGATTTCGTAGGAAAAATGTAGAAGAAAAACGATTACAGACCATATTCGAGTGAAAAAGGAAAAAAATCATAAAGTCCTTCTCATTCTGGGCCGAAACTATAAATATCTCGATTTCTGTGCAGACATCCGTGAATTACATCTTGTCGTCTGTTTAATAATTTTTCTTCTGATGTTAGTATATGGTATGCTCATAGTATACATACATTGCATCTTTTTGATTTGCTTCGTTTATATTTTTTCGTTCTATCAATTAGAGACCATCTTAATTTATATTAAATTTTATTTTTCTTTAATTCCTTAACCCATATTGCTAGTTTTTCTTAGTTTTTCCCTACTATTTTCGTTATTACAATTGGTTCTGTTGCTGTTTTCATTATTGTGATTGTCTATATTTTTTTATCATCTGTTGTTTTCATTTTTATCTGCATTCTTGTTGTTTTCGTTACTTTTAATTATATTTTCTTTCTCGGTGCCTTGTTTAAGTGATGTTATCTGATTACGATGTCTGTCCTTAAAGAAATTTTCGGTGCTCCAAAGATATACTTTAGTTTCATTACTTGTTATAACTTCACATTTGTATACAACGTTTGAAGTTAAACAGCCCCCCCAAGTGGACATTCAGTAGAGTTCCGGCAGTTACATTCTTTTACATTGTTAGATTACATTTCCAGTCTTATCTCTAATTTTTTAAAATTTGTTTAATTTTATGTTATTGGAGCCAATTATGGTATTTGTTAACTTAGTAGATGTTGAGAAGGATAGCTTAACAATGTTTTTATTAATTATCTTACTTAGTTTACTACCTTGCGGGAAATTTTTGTCTATAATTTGCTAAAATTCTATCGGGATGTTATTTTTTATGTGGTGGCTGAACGGGGGATTAAACCACGTTTGGTTCTTCCTTCTATTTTTGATTTTTACATCTCTTTCGGTTTTATTATAGTCTAGCTTTTCATTTTTTTTTTTTTTTAGTGTTTATTGTATGTTCTATTTTTTCGTTGTTTTTTTTTTTGCTTTTTTGTTTTGCTTTTTTATATTTCTTCATATTACATTTGCGTTGTTTGTTGGTCTTGTATTATTATTTCGAATCTCCTTTTCAGATTTGATTTGTTCTTTGTTTTAATATTCTTTATCTTTATTTAATAATTCTTCATTTTGTGATATTTTAGATATTCTTTTTGAGATGCTAGGTACAATTCCTTTTTTTCATACTATTCGGATGCTATGACTTGTGATCAATGTAGTTTTGTACTTTATATGCTCTGCACCTATAAAATAGATACATTGAGCTTCACTCGAAATTAATGGTGATTGGTTTTATGATAAACATCTCAATGTGTGCTCTATTTAGCCTGGATATTTAGTTTCTTTACCTGTTTTAAATCTAGGTTATGGTTTTTTTATGTTAGTTTATATATAAATTTATGCATAAACTAACATAAAAAAACATAATCTAGATTTAAAACAGGCCAAGAAACTAGATATCCAGGCTAAATAGAGCACACACAAAGGAACAGGTCAAGCAGAGGTCAAATAAGCCTTTGTTCGATAAGTGCATGTTCATTGGCTGATAGGAAGGGATCGGTGGATACTAGAAAGCTGATTGGCTAACTAAAATCTCAATAGAAGCTGCGTATATAAAAACGACAGACAACCACAAAATTCGCGCATAAGCCTGAAGAGTCCTAGAGTGGATGAAATGCAGAATATTCAGTGTAGCTTAATCGCCATATATATTTTATAACTTACTATATATATATATATATATATATATATATATATATATATATATATATATATATATATATATATATATACAGGGTGTCCCAGAAGTCGCGCACCATGTAGATTTATATAAAAACAAATATGAATATCAATGAATATCAATTTTATTAATCAAAATCACAATAGATGCTCAAATTGTTCACCTTCAGCCTGAATACATGCATCGATTCTCTTTATAAAACTATCTTTTACTCTAATGAGGAATAAAATCTGAAACAAAAAAAATATAAATATAAATATATGGTGCGCGACTTCTGGGACACCCTGTATATATA
This sequence comes from Euprymna scolopes, assembly GCF_053919585.1. Classification (NCBI taxonomy): domain Eukaryota; kingdom Metazoa; phylum Mollusca; class Cephalopoda; order Sepiida; family Sepiolidae; genus Euprymna; species Euprymna scolopes. Next base: position 84,492,928 of record NC_136506.1, on the reverse strand, counting down.
TATATATATATATATATATATATATATATATATATATATATATATATATATATATAAAACTGTACAGAAGGCCAGAAATACATTGGTGCCGTCGGTTTCAAGCTTAACATAAGCGGGACCAATTAATGGTAAATAATGTTAGGCTCTCGTCAGCATATTTTTTTTTGTTTATCTTTCTGAGGAAAAACCAGAACCGCACACATTATCTATAATGATGTTCATTTTTATTTAATTATTGCATGTCTGTCCCTATTTCTCTATATTTTATTTTGATATCAAGTTTTCAGTTTTTTATTCAAACATATATTTTTTAGTAAATAAATGTATTTTATCCTATTCTGTTATTCATTGACATGGCACACACACACACACACACACACACACACACACACACACATATATATATATATATATATATATATATATATATATATATATATTTATAAGCGAAGGCCACTATTAATTTTTTTGTAAACAAGCTGATGGTTCGAGCACTTTGCGACGGGAGGGTGTGGATTTAATACACACTCTAGGAGAAATATTTACGGCATTGACCCGTAACCGAATGGTGAGAGCTGCCGACTGTCAATGCGACGGTTGTAGGTTCAATCCACGGCTGAGGAAAGGTGTTTGTTTAGCCGCACTGATGGTGTTGTGATACAACGAAACAGTACTGTATGTGGATGACAATATATATATATATGGCAAACACACGCGCGCGCACACAGACAAATACACACACACATAGTATATTTATATAATTAAGTAATCGTTCATATACCAATGAATTTTAAGCCAAAAAGAGATGACTTAAACTGTAAGCTACAAAATTATCATATTTCATAATTGAGCATTCATATATTGTTTTAACAAAAACCAATACTTCAAAGAATGGGTTGATAGCAACAAATACTGTATTTCATCGTTAGTTACAATTGTTTCAAGACTATTCGGACAAATCCCAACATTATGCCGTTTGAAAATTTTCAAAAGAACAGCGTTTCTTCAGACTTATTGAATAAAAAACACTTTAACAATAAAACATTATGGAAACCATTTCCCTTATAAGGAAAAGAAAACAAGCGAAAACATTTTACCTATATCGCATCCTTGCAAAGTGTCAAACGTCAAACGTGATTATATATATATATATATATATATATATATATATATATATATATATAAACGTGATTATATATATATATATATATAAACGTGATTATATATATATATATATATATATATATATATATATATAATTTAAAGGAGATTAGAACAATAGTCTAAAGAGCTGAGTGTATTTTAATGTAACAGTGAAATTACTAGTTTAATTAAAATACAGGAAATAGAAAGTGCTCGTTGTAATTTAGATATATAATAAGCTCGATAGTTAAATGTCCTAGAGTTAATTCAATATTAAGTAATGTGATTGATAATTTAAAATTTAAAAATCAAATTATAATTAAATTAAAAATCCGTTTCATAAGAAGGAACAACAACAAAAACAATTTTGTTTTTACTCCTTCCTATGAAACGGATTTTTAATTTAATTATAATTTGATTTTTAAATTTTAAATTATCAATCACATTACTTAATATATATATATATATATATATATTTATATATATATATATATCACGTTTGACACACCAGTTCTCGTCAGATAACCGAAGTTAAACAACGTTGAGCCTGGTCAGTACTAAAATAGGTGACCATTAGAAAATTCTGAGTGCTGTATGTGCTCTGTGTATTTCGACATTGTTTTCAGTCAGTCTTGGGCCTCTCAACGCAACTGGACTCAAGCAGTACCGGTTCAGGAGAGGTGTGGTTGATGATTGCGCAACTTTTGCTTCACAATCACACGCATAGCTTACCTTACAGGGGTGTCCATTGTCTCCTAGGACTGAATGGAGGACTCGATCAATCGATCAATTGATCCACACATATATAAATATATGTATAAATTTGTCCGTCTATATGTATTTATGTATAAATGTGCGTGCGTGCGTGCGTGCGTGCGTGCGTGCGTGCGTGCGTGCGTGCGTGCGTGTGTGTGTGTGTGTGTGTGTGTGTGTGTGTGTGTGTGTGTGTGTGTGTGTGTGTGTGTGTGTGTGTTTTGCCCGTAGCAGAAAGCAAACTTAGGTATTTTCTGTAACAAAGTGGAAACACCGAACGAATACTAATCTATTTTCTCTTCCTTGAGATGCGGCCTCTAAAGGATGGACAGGTCAGACTGTTTAGCTGACATCCACCTGCGTCTTCTATTCTGAGAAACCCAACCCGCCTTATTTTTATTTACTTATTTTTTTATTTATTTTTATTTTTATTGTTTTTATTTTTATTTTTTTTATTTATTCTTATTTTATTTTTATTTCATTTTTATTTATTTATTTCTTTATTTATTTTTTTTTTTTTTTCTGTCGGCCAGCAAGTGCTTCTTTTCTTTTGGAGTTCTTCCACGTTCACGGTACATTTTCTTTTGTTTTACGTTCTCATCTAAAGTGATTTTCAGTATATATATGTATATATATATATATATATATATATATATATATTGATATATATATATTGATATATATATATATATATAAAATCTAATTATATTCTGTGTAGAAACGCACGCTTCTGACGTGAGATTGACACAGTGGCCACATATGTTTGCCAATATGTATATAAATACCTCATGCCTTTGGCTAGAGCACTTGCCTTGCCTGTCGGTGGTAGAAAAAAATACATATCTGCGTTGCTAACTTTTCCTGACCGGTCGTGTCGGCAATAGTTGAAGCATAACTATATTTATATAAAGAAAGGTATTTATATATATATATATATATATATATATATATATATATATATATATATATATATATATATATATATATATATATAGTAATTTATTAAATATATATGGCGATTAAGCTACACTGAATATTCCGCGTTTCATCCACTCTAGGACTCTTCGCGCATAAGCCTGAAGAGTCCTAGAGTGGATGAAACGCGGAATATTCAGTGTAGCTTAATCGCCATATATATTTTATAAATTACTAACTCGCTCTACCTATGCATTGAGCACTTTTGAAGCAAATACTTAAAGTTTACGCATAAATCTATACTTTCGTATAATAATTTTATGTGAGTAAATTAAGTAGTTATATATATATATATATATATATATATATATATATATATAAACAGAATATATATATATATATATATATTTGTTTATTAACTACTAGTTTAATGAAACGAAGAAAATCTATTATAAAAAAAATTCGTTATTTACGTTATAATAATTTTAGTTATTTTATGGATCTAACCGATAATTTCCTTTAGTGACCCAAGATTCTGTTGACATATTAATTTATATAAGACACAAACAAATATTAACTTTTTGCTTCATTTTACTTCAGTCGAAGTTCTCATAGATCAAAGGTTCCCCTACGTAGTTGTTACATCTCAACACTCGTTGTATGCAGACATGTCACAAGGAAACAAAAACAAGGAAAGAAGTCAACTCACGTTTTTTTGTTTCTTTTTTGGGGGGAGGGGGGTCATTGACAGAACAGACATTCATTTACAGGTACTTCCAGAATAACGCCTTGCCTCTTGTTCAAAAGTCTCCTTCGTATTTCAATGTGCTTAACAAGACTCTGCCGTATCAAACACGTGATATTCTGTCTTTGTCCGTCTATGCTTAGGACATGTTTTTCCCTGTCGCTCTCAGGCCACATGTGTAACACGTCTATTTCTGTTTCTCGAGCTACGTTTTTGTTTTTCTTTCCTTCTTCTTCGTTATGACGTCACCTCGCACACGACTCGGTTTTTTTGCTTTTTTTTTTTTACTCATGTTCACCCCTTACAAAGCATATCGCCACTTGGACATAAGAGGCTACGATTTGGGGCCATGTCTTGGAAAGACTAACAAGATATTTGTATATGTTACATTTAAACTTCTGCATATCAGTACAGCCAGAGAAGCAGGCAGCAGGATGGAATTCCAAAGTCTAGCTGTTCGAGGGAAGAAACTATTAGAATAGAAAGCTTTCTGGCGTTTAAGGACATCAACAGTGAAGGGGTAAGATCTTATTGCTAAGTGGGTTTGTCGGGGATATGTACGTCGAGGGGGTACAAGTGCAACGAGTTCATCAGAACACATTCCATTAAAATATTTGTAAAAAAAGGCATATGATGCAACATTGCGGCGATGGGACAGGGGTTGGAGCTTATTACAGGGTTAACACTCGATCTCTAGGTGAGATATATAGATATTGGAGTGTTCCATTAAATTTCCTATCAAACAGTGAGTTGGCAAAGAAGTTGAGAACATAATTTTCCTCTCCCTTATTAACCATTTTCATGTGTCGTTCTTGCGCTCTATTGGTTATACTAGATTCCAGGATGAGAATTCATCTACTCTGGTGGAGTATCCAGCTTCGTGCTATTACAGGAGGTAACATCACTTGGAGACTGTGTACTATTCCTCATAAAAGTCAGTATGGGTTAGTTATGCCGAGGAGATCTTATTTGGGCCGTAAATACGATAGGGTTTTGAATATTTAGTCAGGGAAAAGTATCCTCATGCCAGGTTATTCTTTTTCTTTTTTTTTTAAGCGAGACCTGTATGTGCAATATATATATATATATATATATATATATATATATATATATATATGAGAACAAATAGTTAATAAGACATGTTAAAAAACACTTTGAAAAAGAGTTAAAAACATATTTAATTTTAGAAAGGAAACACTAAATAAGTGGATAGTCCTTAATCCACAGAGTTTCGAAGAAATACTTTCCTTTTCATCAGAGGTTAGGATTTAACAAAATGCGGGATCGGATTTTGCTTGCAAAAGTATTTAATGAGACCATAAGTAAGTCATAGACCTTAAATGGTAACAAATAGTGAATCAGATGGAATATGGTGAAGAAAAGGGTGATGTCACGTGAATGGATAGTCTGGTGAAGGGTAAAGTATTCAATGACGGTAAAATCAAAAAAATGCAGAATCCAAGAAAGTTGGTTAAATTTCCATTCGCACAAGTAAAATCCCAGGGAATCGCGTAATTGGAAGATGGTCTAAAGTAATCTAAAAGGCAGAAATCCGTGAAATAATTCACAAACAGGTACAAAGAAAAGGGAATGAATTCCAATAATGTTATTAAAAGAAAGATAAGATGTGCGTAAAATATATATATATGTATATATATCTATCTATCTATCTATATATATATATATATATATATATATATATATATATATATATATATATATATATATATTATGAGAGTGTAGAGTATATTGTATGATTTCATCAATATTTTGTAATCTTGCTCCAAAAATTCAACATCAACAAATATTATTGTGTTTCAGATATCTTTTAATGGTCACATCTTCATCACTAAAAAATTCTGTATCAATTCGTTACATGTCCAGCAAACAAGAGAATTGTTGAATAATTACAAACACATAAAACAAAAGCACTCAACAAAATCTATAAACTGTATGGTAAACATTTATAATAATACTTTTACACACGTATGAACTTAATTTGAACGCATATTTGAGGAAGGGAATTTCTCCGAAATATCATACAATACGGAACTTCCATCTGACCATGCTGACGCAAGTAAAAACATAATGCAAGTATAACATATAAGAAAAATATAAATATATATTGTACTAGACTACCCGTGACCCGTTGGGTCAGTACATGTTATAGCTAACTATTGAATAGTAAGTATACAGAATTAATGTATAAAAGTGCAAAAATTTAACGTACGCTCATGTGAAAACAAAAATGGCGACCAGTGAAAACAATACGGAATACATTGGATAATAAAAGTTTTAGCATCATTGCCCTTAGATTAAATGAAAAATTCTTTATATAAGATAGGTGTAATCCGTTGAAAAAATTGAAAAAAGGCCAGTAAGAAAATACAAGGAGGAAGTGTGCATTGTACAAGTCCACCCTCGTTTTTTGTTTTGTTTTTTGTTTTGTTTTTTTTTGTTTTGTTTTTTTTTTTGTTTGTTTGTTTTGTGTGTGTGTGTGTGTGTGTGTGTGTGTGTGTGTGTGTGTGTGTGTGTGTGTGTGTGTGTGTGTGTGTCTTAACAGCCTTAAAAATATCGGGAATTAATTAAGTAATTTTTTAAGGTGAAACCTTTTGAAAACAAATCTTTAAAACAAAAAGAAGAAGAAGAAGAAGAAGAAGTCCTCCCCACACACACACACACAACGTTTTGAAGTGTTTCTACGTTTCTACGTATTTTTAAAATGTTTGGAACTTATGATCCCCCACCACCACCACCACCACCACCACCAAACCATACTTAATTTATGAAGCTCAACGTAAATACAGAGAATATAACAAACAAATGACAAAGTCTATATCTCAAATTTCATGATGTTGACCATCTTACAATTTAATCCTTTAATTACGTCGACATTTACAACTGTTTCGTAGCGCAAAATCATTCATTTAATTCTTATATCAATCAATGAATCTATTCTTCCCTTAACTCATTAGTCAATCCATCAAAGGAAAATAAAATACATTTGGGGATGATTACAAAATCCGAAAATTAGAAGAGAAGTTGCAAATACCTTTAATTGTAGACTATTAATCGGAATCTGGAATCGGAAAAATCGGAACGTTTACGAGTATCGGAATTGGTATCGGAATCGAAAATATTTGTTACCTATTTTCCGATGCGAAAAACGATTCTTTTAATAGTCTTTTTTAATTTGATTTTGTTCCAGACAAAATCTTCCACTACTGTAAGTAATAATGATAAAATAATAAATATTTATTGATTTTAAACTAATAGTGAAACTGGCATCTATAAACGACCATTTTCAAGTGTATTTTCACGCTTGAAAAAAAATATCAGCGCATGTAATGATAACTAGGGAAAAATAACTACTTCATAGTTAAATATTTGAAGATTTTTAAAGAATTGAAATCAGAATCAGTAAGGAAGCGGTATTTTTTTTTTTTTCAGAATCGAGAACATATTGGAATGTACTTCTTTGTGCATTTAATAAAATATTTCTCAAGAAACAGAATATTGAATTTAAGGGAGATAACTTCTATATATTTTCTTTAAAAATTGAGTTATCAGACTTAACATGTTTTTTTTAATTATATAAGTAATTTAGCCTGTGTAAACGCTCAGATTTTGATTTTGATTAGTTATAATTCTTTTTGTAACTAAGATAACAATATATTAATGCATTACTATAGTTGAAATGAAAAATGCCCTTTTCTCTTCCCTGCAACATCTCTCCCACAGAAGAGACGTTGCAAGCCTATCTTTGTTTTATCGTTATTTCCATGGCAGGTGCTCGTCTGAACTCCAATCTCTGGTCCCCCCTCGCCAATCTTTTACGAAAAATAGTCGTCTAGCTGAATCCACTGTCAAAAACTTTCCCCACTCTTTATCTATGCCTAAATCAAAACGTAGATTCCATGAACAAAGCTTCTTTCTTAGAACTGCACGCCTTTGGAACTCTGTTCCGTCTGCCTGCTTCCCACCTGACTACAACCTGGATGTCTTCAAACAAATTCCTGATGAACCGCCCCCTTAAGTAGGCACTTTATTAAATCTCCACACTAACGTACTGCACTTACAATAACCCTTATCCCTGAGTGGCTTCCGGGCCTTGATAAGTGGTGACCACCTTGTAAAAAAAACAGCATCTCTTTAATGAGAAGTAAGAATATTTATTTACGAGAATAAAAACGTGTTTTCATAAGAATTAATGTTGCTGTAAGTAGTTTTAGTTTTTAATAAATTATGTCTTAAAATCTTTCAATTGGTTAGTTAATCGAATTTAATTTTAGGTTGATTTTTTTAAATAAATACTTCAGAATAGTATCTTATAGTGTTTTGTTTGGCTTCTTATTTTTAATTACACTTTTGCACCCCACACAAAGCATGTTGTCACTTGAATGTAAGTAACTACAAATTGAGAGTGTGTCTAATAGGGGACTGTGGAAAGTTTAGCAGCGTGATGTCTGTTCACATTACATTTAAACTTCTGCAGGCTAGTACAGTCGAGGGAGCAGGAATCGGGGAGGAAATTTCTAAGTCTAGCAGTCTGGGAAGAAACATTAAAGTAGAATGCTTCCTGGCAACTAGGAAGCTCAAAAGTGGGTGGGATTTTGCTGCTTGTTGGGTATCGAGGTGGGGTAACAAATGCTAGGAGTTCATAAAAGCACATTCCATCAAAATACTGATGCAACACTGCAGTTATATGACAAAGGTTTAAGTTTGGCCGATGGTACGAGACCTACAAGGTTTGAGAGTCTTTTTTGGACACTTCTCTAAGAGTGAGAGACTAGTGGTGGATATAGCAACCCAGATATGGAAACAATACTCCACGCTTGGACGAATTGTGGCCTTATAATGATATACGATACTCCCTGGTGTGAGTAATTTTCTAACAGAGTAAAGGGTTTCATTTGTTCTCCTAGTTTTGGATATGAATCACAAAATATCTGATATTTTCTTATTAGTTTTTATACATAAAGTAAGTTTCACAGTTTGACACTGGAGATATTCATAATCGTACCCTATTTTCAAATAAGGGGAAATATAACACATAAGAAATATTTGGAATCAATTCTCCCCTTGCTGCTATTTCAGATATTTTGAAACCATAGCAGCAAGTGTTAGTCTCCCTTCCATCAAGTCTAAAGGTTTGCGGGAAATACAGAAAAGCGGGAATTTTGTCAAACAACGATTTATTTTTACAAAGAATAATTTTTACAAAGTTTTTCAAAAGCAAATGTTAAATCATACTCATAGATACTCAAAATGTCGTCCGTGCACTTCATTGCATCGTCAAACAACGATTTATTTTTGCAACACTTACACGGAACCAATCAAAAAATAGCAATCACGCATTTTATTCATGATCTAAGCTGACCTTTAAATTTCCCGCTTCTCTAGCGACCACCTTTACGGCTTGGTAATGTCCTTAATGTATTTGTTCTAATTTTATGTTGCCCGCAAATCTTATTTTAAATTAGAGCCTACATACAAAATCTTGGAAATATTGCTCTAACCTTTCTCGAAATCAAATATGGCGACATAAGTCGGCTTCCCCACGTGTGCGTTGAATTCAATTATTATTATTACTGAGTTGATTTTTTTTTTTTTCAGATTTTAATTTATTTCATTTTTTTCTTCTCCAAATCCTTTTTCATTCCATCTAAAAACTTTCCAACTGTTTTTTTTTTTTAAGGAACATACATTTGTTTGTGATGAGTTATTCAACGAAACACGCGTGAGACGTAATTTGCAAAAATAAAAAATTAAAAATAACTTATGAGTATGAACGAAATACATTTTTTGATTTGGGAATAATAACTAACGATATTTGTCTATCCGAGTGTGTATTATTGTTTATGTATATATATATATATATACAGGGCGGTCAAAAAGTCAGGTAACATGTTAAAGGTAGAAAAAACAATATAATCTCTATTCGTTTAATATTATTTGTTTAAATATTTGAGTGTAATATATAAACTACTCCTCCTGATTTCTGGCTTTGGGGCTATGTAAAGGATAGCGTTTATGGCAAGAAGCCTGATACAATAGCGTCTTTAAAGTTATTTATTGAAGAGGAGATTGCGCGGATATCAGCTGACATGATTACACGTGTTACACAATCAGTGGTTAATCGCTTCCAGCGATTGATAGAGAGAAATGGACGACAATTAACAAAATAAACATATTTCATGTTTGTTTCATTTTATATTTCCATGTATGGTACTTAAATATACGTGTATTGCTAATATCGTTTTTCTTTAAAATGTTACCTGACTTTTTGACCACCCTGTGTGTATATATATATATATATATATATATATATATATATATATATATATATATATACATATATATATATATTACTATTTTAGCCACGCAACTGTTTTTTTGGCCGTTGTGTAGCCTCCTCAGACTTTCCAGAAATGTTCGTTTATGGTGGAATGAAAGAATGAATGATATCAGTGGAGGGGTGCAAGAAAAGCAGAAAGAGAAAAAGGGAGAAGTTGGGAGGGGGTGCTTCGTAGGTCGGTATTGCTTTAGTTTTGGAGTTCTAGAACATTAGGTGGTTGTGGGGGTCTGAGAAGTTCATCTCTGGTGTGGCTAAGGACATAGGGATATATGGAGGAGGAGGGAGATATAGGGTAAGAGCGGGGTTACTTTAAATTTCGAGTTCTAAGGTTTAGGTTGTTGGCGTCTCGTTAGTGAGATGATTTCTTGATAAGTATTATTGACCTGTTGGGTGTTCGTTTACGCTGGAAGTCGGGGGGGGCTACGATTCGATTTATCTATTTGATTTTATTTGTTGTTAAGTGCTTTGAGAAGGTTAGCCTGGGGCCGTACGCACGAGCACACACATGCGCGCATATACACACACATACACATAAAGAAACGCGCACATGTATACATACATCTCCACCTCAACATGTAAACACATGCGCATATGCATACATGCATACATATACACCCACATTGCTCCCGTTGACCTCAATTGAGGTGGAGATGTATGTATATATGACATCCTTATCATTACTATTATATTAAACACTATTTGACTTTATTATTCTTCAAGCAGATTACAATAACTCCAATTTTAAATTTTATAACTATTTATTTTACTCCGTTGAGATTATCTCATCCTCCTTATACCTAAATCACCACAATTTTTATTGACTGAAAAATTCTTAGATATGAAATTACGGACAACCTTCAAATTCCACATATTCTTCTATATCTATGCATAATATTCTCCACTAATAATTCCAAACATCGTTATGAGTAATATTCTCCATTAATAAATCCAATTTTTTTTAAATAAAATTACTAAATCTATGTAGTTAACACTCTAAACGTTCCGAAACTACTACAAAAATCCATTCCCCCCCTAAACCCGGCCCCAATTCTAAAATATACCAAACAGAATCTATAATTGATATAAGGGGGTTTATATCAGATATATTGGATGCATCTGTTTACCCAACTGAACTGGCAGCATCTTGACTTTCTCTGCCTACTCCACCACCGCTGTCGTCGCGGAAGATTGCCGATTTCTTAATCCAGTTCTGACCTACATGCAAGTCACCGTTCAATACACAACAAAGTTTTTTTGATACACTCAATTTTAAATCCCTCTTTCCATTTTTCTCTTCTTCTTTTTTTCCTCCCTTGCTCTGTCTTATATTAATAACTTTACAAAATTTTAACTTAATTTATATTTATATATATTTTCTCTAGGATCTTTTTTATTTTCTCTGGGATCTTTTCCCCTCATTTTTCCATTGTTCCCTCTTTCCCTCTCTATCCCTTACTTCCACTCTCCTGGCTTTTTATGTAAAAGAATATCTATCCTTTTTATTTTAACTTGAATCGTCTGATGATATGGGCGGATAATCTTTATCCAGTCTGTTGAAACAACTTGTAAGTAATTAAGTTAATATACCCCAGGTTGGGATAATAGAAACATATATATTCATATATATATATATATATATATATATATATATATATATATATATATATATATATATATTAGTGCTGGGACGATTCCAATATTTTTACCGATTCCGATACAATTGCCAATTCCGTGCTAAATTCCTGATTCCGATACAATTACTGATTCCGATTCCGATCCTTTATAAATCTCTAATTATTTTACTATTTTCCCCATATTTTCGTAAAAACAGGTGTTTAATATGCAGATATTTTCCTAAACGTCAAAATACACACGTGGAGAGTGATCTATCGATTTTAGATATACTGGAGGTGACATTACAGAATTTTCTCATAAAAATAATTCAATTTATCGTCATTTTATGTTTCAAATGTAATTTCCGCCCTTTCCCCACCAAAAGAAAATTGTATTTGTCATGTTCCCCCCCCTTCGATCGCTAAACTGGAAAAATGAACGTTGAACGCTTGGTGGCCAAAAAGTGAGTGCTCATTTTGCGTGAAATTTATATATAAAAACGATCCCCCATCTCTAAAATGTTAATTTTTTTCAAAATTTCTTCTTTCATATTATTTACAAATGCTGTTTAAACGTATTACGCCAAAAGTAAGTGGATCTTCATTCTTTTTATAGGTGTCTTTAATTAGAAAGTTAAGTTTCTAATCGATGAGATTAACCTGGAAAAAAGTGTGAATTGTGGAATTTAGAGGGGGCAGTAGATCTTTATTTTTTTTAGGTGTTAAATGACGCTGGGTCACATTGTAAGAATTTACCGATTCTGTGTAGGTGTTTAAAGAATAATGACAACAAACAGATTTTCGTGTTTCTCTTGGGTTTTTTTTTTTAATATTTAAAAAATAATAACTCTAAAAAAATGTTTTTTTAAAAAATCGATGTTGGAATAATAATTCCAAATAAATTAAATTAAATATGTTATCAATATAATTGTTGTTTAAAATTTATTAAATAACAGTTTTAAATAGAACACTTAAAACAAGTCTCTCGCTAAAAACCTTAACTAAGATACCGCTATTAAATGAATCAATTTTTCTTAAATGTAATATGCAAATGAGGTAATCTGTTAATTGTATATTTTTTTGCAAGAATCATAATATATATATAGAAATAAATAAAAGAGTAAAGTAAGGAACCTTTTGCATATATTAATCAAATTGTGAACAAACAAACAAGCAAACAGACAGGAATACGAATTCTTATATATATATATATATATATATATATATATATATATATATATATATATATTAGTAGCTTGACAACACCACAAAGAAGACAACAAGCAAAAAAAAAACAAGCAAAATTCCTCCCAAAGCAGAAAAAGTGGATTGGCCTGCCAGGACACTATATATATATATATATATATATATATATATATATATATATATATATATATATATATATATATATACATATGCATATATAAATATATATATATATATATATATACAAATGTAGTAAAATTTGGGTATATTTTAAAAATATAGTTTTTTATACCAATTGTCATAAAATTTTAACCATAGAATAGTATTTTAATCTTCAAAAAGCCTGCAAATTTTCATGTAGTATCGTCCCATAGAACCAAAAATATGAGAATTTCAATATTCAATTTGGCTACGAGTATATATATATATATATATTAAAAAGTTAAAATGTCTAAGAAACCTGCATCTAAAATTTCTAGTGTTTAGACCCAAAATTGGCGGAGGAGTTTGGTAGAGTTTGAAAAGTTCAAAAGGTCAACTCTTTCAACTATGACCTCTTGGCAGCCAAATTATCGCCCAAATCTGATTTAAACGCTTTTATACATATTTGACTACACTTTATGTAAAATTTCAAATGTTTAGACACAAAATTGGCTGAATAGTTTGCTAGAGACGGCAAATATCAAATCTTTTGAACATTGAACCTTTGGCAGCCAAAATTTCGGCCAAAAAACGATTAAAAAGATTGCCCTATTTCTGAATACCTATATGTAAAATTCCAAATGTTTAGGCTAAAAATTAGCTGTGTAATTTGTTAGAGACTGCAGAGGTCAATTTTTTTTTTTAACTTTGATCCTGATTTTTACCTCGTAACATTTATTGTTTTGGGCTCGATTCAAATTAAAAAGTTTGATCCATATCCAAAGTAATGTACATCTAAAATTTCAAGTGATTAGACTCAAAATTGGCGGAGAAGTTTGATAGAATTTTTTAAATCGTGGAACTTTGAACCCTTGATAGTCAAATTTCTTACCGAAAACCGATTTAAAAGATATTCACAAATCTCAATACGTCTTATTTAAAATCTTGAGTTTGTAGGCTGAAAATGGCAGAGTAGTTTGGTAGGGAAATGTATACACACAGACAGTCACACAGACATACAATTTCACTTATATATATATATATATATATATATATATATATATATATATATATATATATATATACTAACTATTTATCTATCTATATATTACCTATTTCTCTTGCTCAAATTATATATATATATATATATATATATATATATATATATATATATATATATGATTATCCACTGACATGTGTTTCATCGTCTTCGGCTCATCAGATAGGTCTAATCTTTCAAGATTCAGCCACTCTGATGAGTCGTAGACGACGAAACACGTGCCAGTAGATAATTATATTAAAAAAAAAAAGAAAAACAATATATATGCCGCCTTCCTATTTGGACGTACCAAATTGATTAAAGGGAAAATTATTCGCAACTCGCATTTAGGTAAAAATAATTGAATTCAGTCAAAACGTATCACAAAAACAGATAAATAACATCTATCTATATATATATATATATATATATATATATGTGTGTGTGTGTGTGTGTGTGTGTGTGTGTGTGTGTGTGTGCGTGCGTGTGTGTGTGTGTGTGTGTGTGTGTGTGTGTGTATAAAGAGAGAGAGAGAGGGGGGATTTTGAGAGAGAGTATAACTTTTAATAAAATCTAAAATTATTCTTTTCTCGAAAAATTGAATAAATCAAATTAATCCGAGCCTCTCGGCTTGGAAAGTTGGTTCTCGTTTTCTCTTTGCTTTTCCCCTTCTTTCCGCCGGAGTGTGGCAAGGAGATTGAAAGTTCCGTGAAGAAAAAAATCTTCACCAGACGCGAGAAAAATACAATGCCGACAGATAAATCGTCCCGCCATTTTATTTTCATTACTTTCTTCTCCTCCTCCTCCTCCTCCTCCTCCTCGTCCTTCTTCTTCTTCTTCTTTCATCCTTCTTTTTCTTCTCTTCCTCCTTCACATTGGATCCCTCCCAGCATTTATGTACATCATCTCTCCATCTGTCTGTCATCTTTATGTTTGATATAGCTTTGTGACATTGTAAGCGCTAAACGCGTAGCCTGAAAGGACGTATCATAATGATAATATCCGAATTTTCTTTTTTTTTTTTTCTTTTTTTTTTTTTTTTTTTTTTTCAAATTTCATTGGCACGTAAAATTTGCCCTGATTGCGTTCCTGCCCACAATTTTCCTCGCTGGATGTTTGGCGCTCATTTCTTTCCGTCGGTCATCATTTACCAATTCCAGAGACAATGATTGAAATGGAATTGTTTTATTACTTCTGCTGCAGAGAATCCGAAACCAAACCAGCAGAATCGATTGACGACACAAAATCAAATTAATTACAAAGGAAGCGATAAAAACATATTTAGCACGAACGGATATTTTTTTAGGATGCGGCCATTAGGTTTCCGCGTTTTTAACGCTTAAAATGCACTTCAAAACTTAAACACGAAAATGTTATTTGAGAATTATTTGTGACAGACA
The DNA here is from genome assembly GCF_053919585.1 of Euprymna scolopes. NCBI lineage: Eukaryota > Metazoa > Mollusca > Cephalopoda > Sepiida > Sepiolidae > Euprymna > Euprymna scolopes. The sequence continues at coordinate 84,477,615 of NC_136506.1, read as the reverse complement.
TATTGAAAGGTCATTTCAAACTTAAGCTTGATCGACCAACAATCAATGCGACAGATCAATAAAACTATTGTCAACTAGCAGGGACACCCGACGTTTCCCGGGATTAAATGATGATCAACGAATGTTCCTATTTACTTGCCTCCCCACAAGGTGGGGGAAAATTCAGCTCCCCAAAAAGGGGCACTCTGGATAGGAACAAAAATTTAAATTGCCTCAGTCTATAAGGATTTCTTTTCCACTGATCGAGGACAGAAAATGTGAAGTGTAGTATCAGAACAGGTACTACACTTTGTTCCTGGCCACACTCCCTTATTTTTATTGTCATCATAATTTATTAAATCGCCCATTTTTTTTTTTTTTTTTAATCAAATTGCCTGCTCTATTTGGGGATCCACCGCGGTGCACAACAATGAAGCTTTGCATGCCTCTTTGCAGTGATTAAATTCACATTACCTGGTAGTCTATATTGCACCGTAGAAAATATACTGTTGATTTTATGAAATTACTTTTATATAAAAGTTGGTTGGTTGTTTTTGTTTTACGGCATATCAACCCTTTTCAGGTTATTTAATGCCGAATCCAAAGATTTTGAAAAAAAAAAAAATTTAATAGAATATATTTGTTGTTTTCAAGTCGGTTTCTATTAAACCCATAGTTAGGACCCTAACAGGTACTACCACTCCAGGTCAGAGTGGACCTGGGAGCAATGGCAATTAAAGGGTGGCTCCACACTCCCCAAAGCCCACAAGCTGGAGCCTCACCACTGGATATAGTTTAAGGTCATATCCAGGACCTTTTATATATAGCGGTTTGAATTAAAGTTTAAAATACAAAAGTAAGTATCATGCTTCAATTATGCTCTAAACAGATACATTCATTTAGAACGCGCCCCTGTCATATCAAATAACCTACTGTTGATTTTATATACCTGGTTATTTTGCTTGTGCGGTGATAATGGCTTCAATTTACGTTTAAATTGAAAAGTCAAGTATCATGGTTTAATTGTGCTTTAAAGAGAAACATTCATTTCGAACGCGCCCCTGTCATATCAAAGAACATACTGTTGATTTCATATGTCGGGCCTTTCGGCTTGTGTGGTAATAAAACTTCTCAAATGCACTTGTGATGGTAGGCTTTGATTAAAACTGCCTGTTCTTTCTTTTATCGGATTTTTTCGATTATCGATTATCGATACTTATCGAAGGCATTCCGATAAAAAAAAAACTATCTAATAACACTGCCAGATACATAAAACACATTTGTGTTTGATGTATAAAAATAAAATCGGTCTAGCCGTTTCGGAGTTCATAGGGAACGAATTCAAACACACACACACACAAAGTTCCTTTTATATCATACTAGCAAAAGTGCCCCTCGTTGAGTGGGTTAAAAAAACAGCCTACAGAAAATGGACTCTGATTTATGAAAGTATGATAGGTTACGAAAAGGAAGAGTTGTAAAGCGATAGCTTCGAATTTGGGGGTATCAAAACCAAAGCAAAATATGATGAAAGTAAAAATAAAATTGATAAACCCCATAATTTATTATACCATACCTGTTCACACTGAAACACTTATCACAATATTCTGTGGATCTATATTAGAAAACCTTGTTAAACTTTGTGACATATTTCCATTCTATGGAGGTCAGGTGCGAACGACCACCCCATAATTTTATTATAACATATTTCTTCAAACTGAAACATAATTATCAAAGTATACTTACGCAGATAGATATGAAAAGTCTTTATTAAAGTTTGTGCCTATTTCCATTCCATGGAGGCCAGGCGCGAACGCAGATCCCACAATTTTATTATACGATCTCTATTTAAGTTAAAACATACTTATCAAAGTATTATTATGCACATCTATATCAAAAACACTTGTAAACTTTTATTTTTTTATTTTTTATTTCCATACTTTGTGGACCATGCGTGAACGCAGACCCTACAATTTTAATGAATCACCGTTCTGCCAGATCAAACATACCCATTCCCGTGTCTCGATACATCTTCTATGATTATATGTAATCAGTTTTTTAAAATAGTCAACCATATAGGAGCCTATTCGTGACCAAACACACACACATACCCCCCCACACACACACACACGCACAGACATTCAGCTTTATATTATAGATTAGACCCTACGCAAATATCAATTAAATTACCTAGTGTGATCTTAGACAAGAGTCACACCAACTGCATGATAATCCAGATCTGTAAAAAAAATAATCGTTCCTAGAATTTAATAAAGATGGGTGACGTACGTTAAAGCGGGGATGGCAACAGGTCAAACGGTACACAAAATAGGAGTCGCATGATGAATGATGTCACGTTTTGTCGAGCTGGGAGAGGACTAAGGTTTTCAAATTAGTCCCCCGGTGGAAGCCGTGTGAATAAGATTCGGACAATAATGTAGGAGTCTGCAATGTAAGGAGAATGTTACTTCGATGTCTGCCCGCCTGCATCACTCATTTCATTAAGTTAGAAAGTTTGGCTTAAGAAGTAAATAAATAGCATTACTCTCTCTCTCTCTCTCTCTCTCTCTCTCTCTCTCTCTCTCTCTCGTTCCTCTGTGGCCATTCTATCAAAATAAAACCTTGAAGAAAATGCAGCAAACATCTCCTTATGGCTTTCATGCATTAGAAAAGTTTTAATCATTTTAGTCACACAGGTGAGACAATCGACGAGTACTCATGAACAGTGGATGCACGTATGCATATGAGTTGGAAATGTAAAATTCTTGAAAGTTAGACGTGTTTTTCATTGTTTAATAATGATGCGGATAAGTAAAAAAAAAAAAAAAAAAAAACAATGTTATAATTTCAAAACAATTAGAAACAAAAAGAAATAGATAAAAGAAGAAATAGAGAAAAAGGAAAAAGGAAGAAAGTCAAAGAATACAAAGAAGTTGGTGAAAAAGAATTAGAGGAAAAAAGAGAAGTAGAAGAAAATGAAAAAGAAAGAAAAAAGAAAGGAAAAAAGAAAGAAAAAGAAACGTGAAGAAGAAAGTAGAAAAAGGAGAAGAAGAAGAAGAAGAAGAAGAAGAAGAAGAAGAAAAGAAGAAGAAAAAAAGAAAAAAGAGCAAAAAATGTAGAGGAAGAATATAGTGAAAAAAAAGGAAATGAACACGAAGAAAGAAGAAAGAAACGAAGAAGAAGAAGAAGAAGAAGAAGAAGAAGAAGAAGAAGTGAATGTCTAAATGGAAGTGAAAAGGACGGAAACGAACAAGAAAAAGAAAAAGGGGAGAAAAAGAAGTAGAACAATATGAAAAAGGATGAAAAAGAAAAGAAAGCAGACGAAGAAGTAATTGAATAATAAAGGAAGAATAAGCAGAAGAAAGAAAGAAAAAGGGGAAAATAAGTAGAAAAAAGAAGTACAAGCAAAACAGAGAATGAAAAAAAGAAAGGAAGAAAGAAAAGAAGAAGAAAGAAATAAGAAAAGGGCGTGGAAGAAGTAGAAGAAAAAGAAGTAAAAGAAAAAGAAAAAGACGAAAAAAAGGAAAAAAGGTTAAGAAGAAGAAAAGTGAAAAATAAAAAAGGAGAAGAAAATGGCGGTGAAGGATAAGAAGAAAAAAGGAAAAGCAAAGTAGGAGAAAGCCGAAGAAGAAAAAAAGCAAAAATGAGAAGATGAAGAAGAAGAAGAAGAAGAAGAAGAAGATAAGGAAACGGAAAAGAAAAGGGAAGAAAAAGAAGCTGAAAAATAAGAAAAAGAACAAATAAGAGAAGAAATCAGACGAGAAAGAAAGAAAGAAGTGCAAAAAGAAGTAGAAGAAAAAGAAAGAAAAAAAGAAAAACAGTGAAGAAAGGCGAAAAACAAAGAAGAAACAGAAGCAAAAAGGCGAAGAAGAAAAAGAAGAAATGAAAAAGAATATGAAGAAGAAGCAGAAGAAAAAAAGATAAACGTAAAAGAAAGAAAAAAGTAAAGCGAAGATGAAGAAGAAGACGAAGAAGAAAACGAAGGGAGAAATTGCCCAATCACGAAGAGATGAGGGCGATTAGAGAAAATGACACCTACAAATATTTGGTGTCCTGGAAGCAGATACCATGAAATCTACAGAAATGAAAAAGACGATTGGAAAAGAGTACTTGAGAAAAACAAGAAAAATCTTAGAAACAAAGTTATACAGTAGAAATCTAATTAAAAGAATAAACATCTGGGCAGTATCGCTAATAAGGTATTCTGGACCATTCATAAGCTGAACCAAAGAGGAACTTAGACATCTTGATCAGAGGACTAGGAAACTAATGATGATGCACAATGCATTACACCCAAAAGACAATACCAACCAACTCTATGTGAAAAGGAACGAAAAAGGAAGACTGCAAAGAAAGCACAAAAAAATAGACTTGAGAAAGTATATGAGGCAGAACACAGACAGACACCGTCAGGAAGAACAATATAGTATATGAAGAAACTAGAATCAAAAAGAAAAGAAATGTGGGGAGAGAAAGCATTACATGGACGATTCATAAGAATGACAAAGAAGAGAGACACGCAAACACCTGGACGTTCCTAAAGAAAGAACACATGAACAGAGAATCAGAATCTCTACTGACAGCTGTACAGGACAACGCGATTAGAACGAACCACATCAAAGCTAAAATAGAGAAAACACAGGAAAATAGTAAATGTAGACTTTGTGAACAAAAAGATGAAACGATAAACCATATAATAAGCGAATGCGGTAAATTAGTCCAAAAGAATACTTGGACAAATACGACCGCATGGGGAAAGCAATGCATTGGAAGTTATGCAGACGAATGCATCTTGAATACGCAGACAAATGATTCAAACACAAGCTGGAAATTATACTGCAAAATGAAAACCACAAAATACTTTGAGATATGAAGATACAAACAGATAAACCCTTCCAAGCCAAGAAATCGGACGTCATAATAATCAACAAGAAAAAAAGGACCTGTCAAATTGTAGATTTTGCAATCCCAGCAGACCACAGGATGAAGGTTAAAGAGACACAAAAACGAAACAAGTATGCGAACTTGCCAGAGAACAACAAGAAATATGACACCTGAAGAAAATCAACCTAATAGCAATAATTGTAGGAGCATTAGGAACAGTTCCAGGAAACTTGGAAATAAAATAAGGAGAAATTGGAATCAAGGGGAAGGTTCAGGCTATGCAACGGACAGTAATGCTAAAAACGGTGGAAATCTTAAAGAAAATCCTCGAATGCGGAACTTAATCTACAAGAATGACAATCGCGGACCGGGCAAATAGAAAATGCAAGAGAAGTTTGAAATAAGAATAAAATTTAAAAAAAAAAAAAACTGAATCTACAAAGTTGTAGACTGACTACTTCTCCGCTTCCCATCTCCCTTCCCTTCTCA
>NC_136506.1:84464763-84467263 GCF_053919585.1 Euprymna scolopes | reverse complement strand
CATATCAACCCTCTTCCAATTATTTAATGTCAAATCCAGTAATTTTAGAAAAAGTTTTTGTGGTCCAAGTTCTTTGTATCTTCAAACTAGCAGGGAGACCCGATGTTGTCCGGAACTGAACGAGAATTAACAAATTTTCCACCCTCCCATAATTTTATTGTCATCGAAATCGGTGAAATCGCCCATTTTTTTTATTATTAAATCAATCGATTGTCTGTTTTAATTAGGGACCTCGCCCCCTAAATGAGGAAGCTTCACATGCCGCCCCGCAATGACTTAGTCTACAATACATTGTAGTCTACATCGTACTAAATTGTGTTCTAAATACGCACATGTATTTCACACGCACTCCTATCTTATAAAAGAATTTACAGTTGATTTTATAGGTTGGGCCTTTCTGCTTATGCGGTGATAAAACTTCTCAAATGCATTTATGATGTTAGGTTGTATAAAAGTGTTAACTTTGTTCGAAATCGGACATTCTTCGTAAAGTGTATTTTTTCGGTTATCGATTTTCGATACTTATTAGATGCATTTGGACACAAAACCTACTTAAGAACAATCCCAGACCCATCATGCGCCTTCGTGTGAAATTTCAAAACCTCGTTCTAGTCACACACACGCGCGCGCGCGCACACACACACACACAGAGTAGATATATAGATATTTATTTATAGTGTTTGGTTTTCTCTGGTATTTTTTACGACATATCAACCCTTTTTTCTTGTTATTTGATGCCAAATCCAATCATTTTTGAAAAAATATTTATGTCTTAAGTTCTTTATATCTTCAAATATTTATTTATGGTGTTTGGTTTGGTTGTTGTGTACGGGAATTCTTTTTCCTTTTTTTTTAACTTTACAGAACATAATTGTGTTTCGCAAAGGGAGAGAAAAAAAACAATAACATCAATGTTTGGTACATTCTATGTCAAGTTGCGAGTATCTTCCAATAGGCTGATCTGGTAGAACCATGTTCCCCTTGGGAGTAACCCAACTAAACTCGGTCAGGGCAACGACGAGTCAGTACATTTAATTAATAATACAAGTTGCGTCAGAAATATCGCCCACATTTTGACATGCGATCTTCCCAGTCGAGTTCGTGCAGTTTCTGAGTAATCATTAATTTGTATGGATGGAACTATTATATCAGTGTGTGGAATTCTTCTGACAGATTGATCAGACAATCCCAAGGCTAAAAGCATGTTTGCAAGCTGAACATTTAGGAGACTGAGTAAGAGAAAGTATCACAGCTCGAATACTGTCTGGCGTTCGAGCACTTCGAGGCTTTCCAAGTGGGGTTCTTCTAAGTGCCAAACCAGTAGCTCTAAAATTTTCAACCCATAGCTGTATTGATTTTCTATCTGGAACAGCGTCAAGTCGCCCTTTACTTGTAATGAACTCAAAAAGCTCTCTGCGTTGCAGTTACAGATTCACCATTCTTCAAAAACATTTCTACAGTAAAAGCACAATGTGCACCAGTCCTAAGCATATTGTTTGATGAGGGTACTTGAAAAAAAAAATGGCAAGTTATTAGCTAAATGGAAACATCATTGGCACTTGCATAGGTTCATTAGCAACATATTGTTGAAAGTTTTAAAATGTGAGGTGTATTTCTGAGAAAAAATTTTTTTTTAATAGTTTCGTCCACCAGTTAACGAAAAACAAGTGACCTCTGGCAATGAGACCTCAAAATGTAATGGATTTCAGAGAATTCATAGATATTTCTACTTATTTTGGAATAGGTAGTTGGACATCAGTGAGCACTGGAACAGGTGGTTGGACGTCAAGGGCTGCAGGAGCTGATAGCTGAAAGCGCCGGAGCTGCAGATGTGAGATGGGGGAGGGGCTGCCGAGTGAGGTGAAAGCTGCAGGAGTGAACTGAAAGAAGCAGGAGTGAGCTGAAAGAAGCAAGAGTGAGCTGAAAGACGCAGGAGTGAGCTGAAAGCCGCAAGAGTGAGCTGAAAACCGCAAGAGTGAGCTGAAAGAAGCAGGAGTGAACTGAAAGAAGCAGGAGTGTGCTGAAAGCCGCAGGAGTGAGCTGAAAGCCGCAGGAGTGAGCTGGGGTCGTTAAAAGATGTAGAAGTGTATTCGAGTGAGCTGGATACTACAGGAGTAACTGGTCGTAGAAAGGAGTCTCAGAAGGCAGACAGTAGCAGAGAGTGTGTAACACATTCAGGTAGTTTGTTGAATGTTAGCCCTGAAATGGGCTGTTTGAGTCGCAATTATAGTTTGTGGTAGTTAGCACTTAAAAGGATTGTGTTAACTATTACTGTTATTACTGAGTCTTATTAGCTTATTGCTGCCTTACCGTTCTGGCTATTTAGTTTTCTCCCATCGCAAGAACTGTAACACTAGTGTCGGAAAGTGGGATTGAAACAGTAAGTGCTCCAGAAAATGAGTCCGCTGACTCTGCAAAAGATGCTTGTGCAGCCCTGTCGGCATTCCATGTAGGGTGCAAGTGATTAGCAATAAACTAACTCCTTCTCAAAGAGAGGAGG
>NC_136506.1:84392263-84459763 GCF_053919585.1 Euprymna scolopes | reverse complement strand
CATACATGTGTATACCCAGATACACTCGATTATACATATATATATATATATATATATATGCATATATGTATATATATACATGTGTATACCCAGATACACTCGATTATACATATATATATATGTATATATATATGTATATATATGTATATATATGTGCATATATATATATATTTATATATATATATATATATACGTGTATATATATGTGTGTGTGTATATATATATATATATATATATATATATATATATATATATATATATATATATATTAAAAAGTTTGACTCACGTTCAGGTAACCTACATCTCAAATTTCAAGTGTTTAGTCTCAAAATTAGCGGAGGAGTTTAGCAGAGCCTGCCAAGGTCAACTCTGTCAACTTTGACCTCTGGCCAGCCAAATTTTCGGGAAAAAAAACTGATTAAAAAGCTTGCTTCATGTCTGAAAACTCTTTATAAAAATTTTTAAATGTTTCGACCCAAAATTGGCTGAATAGTTTGCTAGAGACGGCAAAGCGAAAATCTTTTTAACTTTGACCTATTAGCAGGCAAATTTTCGATTTACAAAGCTTGCCATATGAGTGAATTCACTTCATGTACAATTTCAAATGTTTAGACCAAAAATTGGCTGCGTAATTTGGTAGAGAACGCAGAGGTCAATTTTTTTTAAACTTTGCCGCCAATTTTGACCTTCTTAACATTTATTGTTTTGGGCTCAAATTAAATTAAAATGTTTGACCCATGTCCAAGTGACCTCTAGCCAGCCAAATTGTCGACAGAAAACAGATTAAAAAGCTTGATGCCTGTCTGAATAATCTTTTATGTAAAATTTCAAATGTTTAAACCCAAAATTGGCTTAATAGTTTGTTAGCGACCGCAAGGTCAAATCTTTGGAACTTTGACCCCTTGGAAGCCAAATTTTCAGCAAAAAAATAAAATAAAAAGCTTGTCCTATATCTGAATACCGTTTAGACCAAAAATTGGCTGAGTTATTTGTTAGAGATCAAATTTTTATTTTAACTTTGATCCCAATTTTGACCCCTTAACATTTACTGTTTTTGGTTCAAATCAAATTATAAAGTTAGATCCAAGTAACCTATATCTTAAATTTCAATTGTTTAGACCCAAAATTGGCGGAGGAATTTGGTAGAGTTCTCAAAGGTCAAATCGTTAAACTTTGACCCCTTGACAGTCATATTTCTGGCCGAAAACGGATTAAAAAGATTTTCCCAAATCTCAATACCCCGTATGTCAAATCTCAAGTCTGCAGACCGAAAATTGATAGAGTTATTTGGTAGGGAAATGTACACAGACAGACAGACAGACAGACAGACAGACATATACATTTTTGGTGAATAATATTTTTTGACTCTGTTTGGCAATTTAGTTTTCAAGTTTCCCATACGCTAAGAGGACGCACAAAAGACATTGAAAATTTGCCAATATAAAATGTAAGTGTATTTTTAAAACCTATTTTAAAGACATTCAAAATGTGTTCATGAATTGAAAATTAACTACTGAAATATTTTTTTTAATTTTAGTTTCATCGTTAAACTTTTATTTTAATATAATGCGAAAGTTCGAATTGTTTCCATTGTAAAATGTAGAAGAGTTACTCATCTTGCCTTTGGTAACATTTATTTGTTTTGTATTTATTTTTTTCTCCCCTTTTTTTGCTTTCTTAGATAGTATGGAAAACCATCCACCAGGCTAGAGAAAATAAACAAAACATAAATTTAAAAATTTAGAGTGGGAGTCATTTTCACATTAAAATCAATGTAAAATAAACCTTCATATTCGAGCCATTCTAGCGTTTTAGGGCAGTTAAGTATAAAGTGATTTTATCGAAATATTTTTGTTTATTTTTCTACGGCAAACTTTTTTTTCTGGAAGTTGAATTTTTTAACCCCCACTCAACACTCGTATTAAAATTATTTTCAAAATTGAAAACTTCAGTGGCCACTATACAAATTGTACTAGATTTGAAGAAATATCATAAAAAAATAATTTCTACCATTCGATTTTTTATTCTACGTGAACCGCAACTTATGTTAGAGAGGGGGGAGTTTGTCGTTAAAAAAAGGCATATAAATTAATTTTTTTCTAAAAAAAAAAAATCTTAAGCCATCCATTCCTTGGGCAATTTTGACTGAAGTCGTACGCAAGATGGCGCCCGCGAACGGATGTATAAATGAAACGCAACGCAAATTTTAGCGAAACGAAATTATCGAGTGTACAGCCTAGCAAGAAGAAAAAAAACAGCAACAACATTGATACGCTGATAAAAACGACTAATAATAATAAGCGTGTTTTAATTTTTAACTATTTTGTACTTGTTATGAATATGTTAATGATGAAATTAAATAACTAAGAAAATTTTTTTGTTTGTTTGTTTCAACTAGACTATGGATTCACATGACATTTTAATAAACAAAAGATACCGTAAAAATTGAATTTTATCGCCCTTCCTCTGCGTAATTATCAAAACAAATAATATTTGCGTGAATTTTCAAAGAAAGTGCTGTAATGAAGAAAATGAAGGAGAGCGGTGTGGAATTCTGTAAAAAGCGAAAAATAAAAGAAGAGAAAGCAAAAAAGAATAAAGTCGCGCTGTTGAAATTCAGCGAAAAGACTTCTATGTCCGAAATGGCGGAAACGAAAATCGAAACCCATGTTGAGACCGAAGATAAGGTTGATATTGCTAACGTTGATACTCTTACGTCTACATTGACAACGTTGATACATCAAAAACTGCCAATTATGATGCGCATGAAGTTAAAGAATTGGAAAGGCAATCGCTAGTTGGCGCGAAAACGTACACTACAAACGATTTTACAGATGTTGGTCTATGGCCTGTTGCGATTAACCATGAAATTCGCGTTATGCTTGTCTTGCAGGGATCTGCTGCTGTGCGGCACCTCAATCATGAATTCAAGGAAGTAGCGGAACCAGGAACAAAAACAAAAGGCGATGTTAGAAAGCTAACAAAAAGTTAGGTGAGAAAATTTTGCGAACATGGATGGTGTTTGCTCCATCCAGAGAAGCCTTATTTGGCTTCTGCTGCAGACTGTTTTCAACTGGACTATGGAGTTTTTCTGCTGATGTGGGTTTTATGAATTGGTGGAAATTAAACCGAAAAGTATATGAACACAAAGCTAATACATCTCATACTCAGGGATTCCCCAACTGAAAGGAGCTAGAGATCTGATTTGCTGAAGGAAAGGTAATTGACAAAGTAGAGCAACATCTTATTGAGAAGGAAACTAAGAAGTGGCGGGAAATTCTGGCTAGATTGCTGGACATCATCAGGTTTCTCGCCAAGCAGAATCTGGCACTATGAGGTCTTTATGATGAAAGAGATTAAGAAAACAAAGGGAATTTTTTAGAATTGGTAAATTTATTGGCCAAGTATGACCCTGTGCTCCGTGAACATTTGGTGAAAGTTAAGAAACAAAACGTTACTTCTTACCTGTCATCAGAAATTCGAAACGAATTTGTGAGCATTTCGGCAAAGCAGGTGAGAAAGAAAATCATCGATCAGATCAAAGAAAGCAAATATTTTTGCATGATATTTTATAGCACTCCGGATGTATCTCACAATGACCAGATGAGTGAGGTGTTGCGCTACATAGAAATTGTCGAAAATGAAATGAGGATGGGGGAGTCGTTCCTCCACTTCATAAAGACAAATGGGCAAAAGCGCGGAGGAAATTTCTGAATCGGAGAAGGATGGGGTCCATATTGGTGACTGTAATGGGCAGGCGTTTGACAATGCCGCTGTTATGGCAGGTCATCGATCGTGCGTGCAGAAACGCATCTCCGAAATCAATCTAAAAGCTCTATTTGTGCCATGCACAAACTATTCACTAAATCTAGCTTGTGTATATAAAACTTCTGTAGCGGTCCACTCTTACATTTTTTGGCACACTGGGCCGGTTATTATCGTTCTTTTCTCAATCTACACATCGTTGGAACGTCATGATTCAGTTGACCGCTAAGTAATCTGTGGAAACTAGATGGAGTAGTCGAGCAGACGCTGTAAATGTTGTAATAAAAAATTATTGGAGGTCGTCATTGCCCTGGAACAGCTCACGGAAGAAGGAGAAAATGCAACCACAAAATCAGATCCGTTTTTAATTCTCAACTCGGTACTGTCGTTTCCGTTTCTTTTATTTCTGAGTCCTTGGAAAACTATTCTCACAGAAATCAATGATGCCCAGAAGTATCTTCAAACAAAAGGGTTGAATCTGCAAGAACGGTGCAAGGCTGGCGGTGTTAAGAGATTTCCTTCCTCAGAATAGAGAAAGGATAGTGAACACTGCAACAGACGAGTAAAAAAAAACTCTACTCTGAAATGGGGATGAGGATGGAGCGTCGTGTCCGCATAACGAAACGAATGGATAGGGAAGAATTGACTGATGCAGCGTTGGGGTTTGATACTGAGTTGAGACGGAAAGTGCTGTCTTGTCATAGACAGATTGACTGAAGAAATGTTTTTTTTTTTTACACAGTGATCACCACTTATCAAGGCCCGGAAGCCACTCAGGGATAAGGGTTATTGCAAGTACATTACGTTAGTGTGGAGATTTGATGAAGTGTTTACTTAAGGGTGCGGTTCATTAGGAATTTGTTAACATTGGACTTGAAGACATCCAAGTTGTAGTCCGGTGGGAAGCTGGCAGACGGGACAGAGTTCCACAGGCGTGCAGTTCTAAGAAAGAAGCTTTGTTCATGGAATCCGCGTTTTGATTTAGGCACAGATATAGAGTGGGGGAAATTTTTCACAGTGGATTCGGCTAGACTGGTGCTTTTCGTGAAAGATTGGCGAGGGGGGGGACCAGAGATTGGAGTTCAGACGAGCACCTGCCATGGAAATAACGATAAAACAAGGATAAGCTCGCAACGTCTCTTCTGTGGGAGAGAGGTTGCAGGGTAGAGAAAAGGGCATCCCCCCACTAAGCCACGAAGTCTATTTTGTACTCTGTCAAGGCAGGATAGGCTGTTTTTAGCAGCTCCTGCCCAGATATGGCAACAGTATTCCATACTTGGACGTCTTTAAGATTTCAAAAAGTCCACGATTCTTGCAAGTAAAAACGTTTTTCTTATATATATATTATTCCTTATTGGAATTTTTTTATTTTTTAGATGAGCATTGTATGTTAATTTTATTTTATTTCGGACTACTAGTCTCATCTTATCTTTTTTATTTGGTGCACAACGTTTCGGCCAACTTCCTCTGGCCTTCGTCAGGTGGTAACCGCGACGGATAGGAACTTCGAATCTCCTAACTGCATTCTCAGCCATCACTGCCATCCGTAGTTGTTGTCGTCTCACCACATTTTTGACCAATTACCTCTGGCACGCTTTGGGTGGGATTGAAACCGCTATCTTCAGACAATGTTCATCTGGAACTGTAGAGATTCAACGTCTCTATCAACTGCGCCACGGGCCCCGAAGGGCGATCAAGGTTGGATTCTTTGATCTTATAAATCCACATTTATTTATTATCTGATCTTCCATAGTCGGGTCCGTACCGATTGGTATATATATATATTATTCCTTATTGGAATTTTTTATTTTTGAGATGAGCATTGTATGTTAATTTTATTTTATTTCGGACTACTAGTCTCATCTTATCTTGATGTTGGTGAGACGACAACAACTACGGATGGCAGTGATGACTGAGAATGCAGTTAGGAGATTCGAAGTTCCTATCCGTCGCGGTTACCACCTGACGAAGGCCAGAGGAAGTTGGCCGAAACGTTGTGCACCAATAAAAAAGATAAGATGAGACTAGTAGTCCGAAATAAAATAAAATTAACACGTTTTTCTTACACCGTCAAATCTGCTTGATGATAATTATGATTGTCAGCTTGGTGAAGTTGACGAAGATATAGAAAAAGAGGAATTCTTTGTCGAAAGGAAAAAATAACAGTATTTTGTGAAAACTTCAAGAAAAGACAAAATTAATTGACCTCTTGAACTTTTGAACTTCATACACTGATATTACCTTGGGGATTCCGTCCCTAATATTGTGATCTTGCTGCGCATTTTCCTTACCCGAGCTATCAGCGTTGCCGGTTGTGAGCGCTCTTTCTCGAAACTGGAACTCATAAAAAACTACATTCGATCAACGATGAGCCAGGCAAGGCTTACAGACTTGGCAATCCTCTCCATGGAGAGGGGACTTGTCGATGGAGTGAACTTTGATAGAGTTATTGATAAGTTTGCTGAAAAAAAAAATAGAGCGAAAAGTCTGTAAATTTTCAATCGACTTGATTCCTTGAGGCAGTTCTCTCACAAAAATAAATTTATAGCATTATTTGTAATTTATAAACAAATTCATTAAAAATGTTTAGAAACTATTTTTAAAGGGGTTGAAACCTTATTAACAACAACAAAAAAGGTAAATAAAAATGATTATATCATTTCATAATATGTTCAGGTTTTCAAAAACTCATTTAAATTTATTTTTTTAAAAATATGTTTACACAATTTCTTAAGTTTCGCGCTTGAACCGAGCGATAAACAAACACGGGTTTCAAACAACACTTATACAAGACGTTTTATTTCTCTTCGGGAATGTCGACGTTTTAATAACAACATTATGAAAAAAGAAAGAAAACTACATCAGACTATCCTCTCCTTGATATGTTTGTGGCGAAAATTCGGACTTTGAAAAAAAAAAAAAAAAAAAAAAAAAAGGAAATAAAAATGATTTATCATTTCATAACATTTTCAGGTTTTCAAATTTTCTCATTTAATATTTTTTGTTTTATTTTACTTCAGTCGAAGTTCTCAGAAATCAAGGGGCCCACGACCAGGGTCTAACACTTGAAGTCTATATGAAATACATAGATATTCGAATCTTCCATTAAAGTTCTTTATCTCTCAAACACTGAGTTAGTAAAGAAATTGAGAACATAATTTTCCTCTCCCCAATTAACCATTTTTATACGTTGTAGTATATCTTTCATTTTGGTCTCTTGGTCTTACTGGATTCCAGGACAAGAATTTATCTAGTCTGGTGGAGTATCCAGCTTCGTGCTATTACTTGAGTTAACATCACTTGGAGAAAGTGCACCATTCCTCGGAAAAGCTGTGAGGTAGCCGTAGTGAGGAGATCTTATTTGGGCAGCGAATACGAAATGTGATTTTGAATATTTGGTCAGGGTTTACTTCTATGGAAAAAGTATCCTCATGCCAGGTTGTTCTGACAAATCCCTGTACAGAGAGACCTTAGACACTCGAGGATAGTGTTTAGTAGGCATTCAAGTTCTCTCCTAGACATTCAAGTTCTCTCCTAGGTATTCAAGTTCTCTCACGTAGGCATTCAAGTTCTCTCCCATAGGCATTCAAGTTCTCTCCTGTAGGCATTCAAATTTTCTCTTAGGCATTCAAGTTCTCTCCTAGGCATTAAAGTTCTCTCCTAGGCATTCAAGTTCTCTCCCGTAGGCTTTCAAGTTCTCTTCTAGGAATTCAAGTTCTCTCCTAGGCATTCAAGTTCTCTCCCGTAGGCATTCAAGTTCTCTTCTAGGAATTAAAGTTCTCTCCTAGGCATTCAAGTTCTCTCCCGTAGGCATTCAAGTTCTCTTCTAGGAATTCAAGTTCTCTCCTAGGCATTCAAGTTCTCTCCCGTAGGCATTCAAGTTCTCTTCTAGGAATTCAAGTTCTCTCCTAGGCATTCAAGTTCTCTCCCGTAGGCATTCAAGTTCTCTCCCGTAGGCATTCAAGTTCTCTCCTAGGCATTCAAGTTCTCTCCCGTAGGCATTCAAGTTCTCTTCTAGGAATTCAAGTTCTCTCCTAGGCATTCAAGTTCTCTCCCGTAGGCATTCAAGTTCTCTCCCGTAGGCATTCAAGTTCTCTCCTAGGCATTCAAGTTCTCTCCCGTAGGCATTCAAGTTCTCTTCTAGGAATTCAAGTTCTCTCCTAGGCATTCAAGTTCTCTCCCGTAGGCATTCAAGTTCTCTTCTAGGAATTCAAGTTCTCTCCTAGGCATTCAAGTTCTCTCCCGTAGGCATTCAAGTTCTCTTCTAGGAATTCAAGTTCTCTCCTAGGCATTCAAGTTCTCTCCCGTAGGCATTCAAGTTCTCTTCTAGGAATTCAAGTTCTCTCCCAAGATTTATTATTATATCTGTTTGTGTGGACAATTCATTTAATTTAACAATTTTTCAATAATATGAATAATATGTTTTGGTTTTGTTTGCGTATTCAGTCTTTATTTACTTGTTTACGTAGCCAGGTTATTGAATGTAACAATTTTTTTTTCAATAATTTGAATATGTTTTTGTTTTGAAAAAATCTTTGGTTTTCTTTGACGACGATGGTATGTGTATAGGAGTGCTGTAAAAAGATGAAAGTCTCGAACTAATAGCAGCAATCGAAAATGAGACTCCCGATTGTACGTATTTACTACGCCTTCCCACGGGACAAAGTTAGACACCAGGGTCGTTTTTTTACGTGGAGAAAAGGTACAAAAATTAAAATTGTCTCAGTCGTGAAGGACTGATCCTCCACCGAAAGAGAACAAGAAATGGAAGTGCAGCATCTGAAGAACAGATGGTATTTATTTGCTTCCCCACTGAGCAAATTAGGCACAAGGCCGTTTTTTAATGTGGAGAGAGAGGGAGGGGGGAGGGAAAAGGGGACCAGCTCCCGAGAGGTGGGAAATGGGAGCTGGATAGTAACTGTTGGTATGAAGGGTTGCCCCTACATTGACCAAGGTCTGATATGTGGGGTTACCCCCACATATGGTCTTTGCTTGCAGTATCTGCCGGGACAGATACTACACTTTGATCTTGGCCAAAAGGCCAACCTAATTGTAGTTCCATAGAAAATAAATATTTTGACAGCTTTTTTGGAATTTTGAAGATTAACAGGTTATCAAATGCCAGCGAGGGGAGGGACATTATATATATATATATATATATATATATATATATATATATATATATATATATATATATATATATATATATATAGGGAATATGGTGAAGAAAAAGGTGATTACACATGAATGGATAGTCTGGCTTGAAGTTTTACATTTGGATTTTACCGTCACTGGATTTTTATCTTCCACCAGACTATCCATTCATGTGTAATCACCTTTTTTTTTACCATATTCCCTCTGCTTAACTTATTTTGTTTTCAAGTAAGATCTTTGACTTACTTGTTGTTTCATCAAATACTTCTGCTTGCAAAATCCGATCCCGCATTTTGCTAATTCCTACCCTCTGATGAGAAGGAGAGTATTTCTTCGAAACTCCGCGGATTAAGGACTATCCATTTATCTAGTGTTTCCTTTTCAGATTAAATATGTTTTTAACTCATTTCAAAATGTTTTTTAACATATTTTATTAACTGTTTGCTCATATTATAAGCTCTATTTCCTATTTGGTTTTATCGAGCTTTTATATCTGGCTTAGATAATTTTATAAATATTAATTCTTTAATATTTATAAATTACTTTAATTTTACCATCTTGGATCATTTTGGTAAATTCAATTGTAATTTTTATCATATATATATATATATATATATATATATATATATATATATATATATATATATATATATATATATATATATATATAGTGTTTTTGTTGTTGATTTTTTAAACGATATTGAGGTTAGCGTCTTCACCTTGAAAATCGGATGTATTTTTTAGAAATTGCCCATTTTTTATTTTGGACGTAAACAAATAATATTTTAAATTAATTTTTTTTTGTTTTTATTTATTTTTTTTTTTTTTAAGCAGTAATCTACGTACATGCATGTTTCGGGGCCCTACCCCTCTTCAGCGTAGCTTGACTGTTATTAGGACTCGAACCCTGGACCTTATGTATCTCAGTATATATATATATATATATATATATATATATATATATATTTATACATTTTTATAGTATAGTATATATACTTTTAATGTGTGTGTAAGAAAGTTATAAAAAATATATTGCAATTAAGCTACACAGAATATTCCGCGTTTCATCCACGCTAGGATTCATCAGGCTTATGCATAGGCCTGATGAATCCTAGCGTGAATATTCTGTGTAGCTTAATTGCCATATATATTTTTTAACTTACTACCTAGCTCTACCTACGTATTGAGGACTGTTGAAGCAAATACTTAAAGTTTATGCATAAATTTATACTTTCGTATATTAATTTATGTGAGTAAATGAAGTAGTCATAATATATGTGTGTGTGTGTGTGTGTGTGTGTGTGTGTGTGTGTGTGTGTGTGTGTGTGGCACTTGTACAGTTTTATCAAGACATTAAAAATGAAAATATCGAAAAAAAAGGGGGGTCTATTGTAGTCATCCGTTATTTCACTTAATTTCATCATGTATTTTTTTTTTTTTAGCGGAAAAACAATTTGTTATGATACCGAACAAAATGTTCGATTTTTAGGAAGAAAAGCTAGTATTAAAGATGGGGAGGAAGTGTCGGCGCTTTAAACTGAGTTATCTCCCGGTGGCGTTTTTCAAAGAAATTTTTTCGGAGATCTTCATTCCAAAACAGATACGTACAATATAACCTTTTTCAATATTTTCATGTTTCGCTTTGCCCTCTCTTTCGTACGTTTCTCCTTTTCCTTCTTTATTTTTTCTTACTTAATTACGACAGTTGAAGCTTCTAATCGTTGCGCTATACGGTTGTTGTTATGCGGGCAGTGAATTAACAATGTTTTGACATTGTCCAAAGTACCTAAGCTCAATTTGTTTACACAAAGAGCATCGTTTCATACGCTAATGGTAATTTGTATATCACTTCTCAATATGCTCAACCTAAGATAGGGAGCATTATAGTCACACACACACACACACACACACACACACACACACACACACACACACACACACATATATATATAAATTAAAAACCGCGACTTTCTAAGTAAATAAAAAAAATGAGCTTCGAGGCGGAGCCAATATTAACCGTATGTATCGCTTGAAAAATAACAACAATAACAAAATCTAAATTTATAAGCGATAAAAATAAACGGTATAATTAATCTCGGGATTATGGCCTAACGGTTAAGGCACCGGACTGTGGTAAACATGGTCTGAGGTTCGATCCCTAGAAACAGTTAAACTATGCTGATGAGAGGTAATGACCTTGAAACACGCGTGTACGTAGATTACTGTTTTAAAAATAATAAATAAATAAAAATGTTATATACGTCCAAATTAAAAAAGGCGACTTTCTAAGTAAATAAAAAAATGAGCTCCGAGGCGGAGCCAATATTAACCGTATGTATCGCTTGAAAAATAACAACAATAACAAAATCTCTCTATATATATATATCTTTTTAATAGTATGCTATATATACTTTTAATGTATATCTAATATATAAACGCCTATCTTTATGTCTTCATATTTTTAAACTCTATCTTTTCCGAAACTAAAAGTCGCAAAGATGCTCTAATGATTGGTTTTATTATAGACCGTTCTTTTATTTTTATTTTTATTTGCTATTACATTTTCACCCCAAACATTGCCACTGTGATGTAGGGGGCTACTATAAGGGGCAGCAACTACTGGGGCACTATGTTGGGATTTGGGCAGCAAGATGTCGGTTCACGTTACACTTGAACTTCTGCATGTCAGTACAGTTGGCGAAGCAGGGACCTGGAATGGAATTCCAGAGTCTAGCGGTTCTGGGGAAGAAACTACTGGAGTAGAAAGATCTTTTACATCTAGGGATCTCTACTGTGTGGGGGTGGGATTTAGCTGCCTGTCGGGTTTGTCGAGGGTGTCTACGTCGTGGGGGCACAAGTGTCTGCAGTTCGTCAGAGCATTCACCATTAAAATACTTGTAGAACAGGCAGAGGGATGCAACGTTTCGTCGATGGGACAGAGGCTGAAGCTTAGATGCCAGTTCAAGGCCTATCAGATTGGCGACTCTCTTTTGAACCTTGTCTAGGAGCGAGAGACTAGCAGCAGATGCACCAGCCCAAATGTGACAGCAATACTCCATACATGGGCGAATGGTGGCCTTATAGAGGTACAGGATACTTTCAGGTGTCAGTAGTTTTCTAGCACGATAGAAAGAGCCTCCCTTCTTCGCAGCAGCCCTGGCAATGTTTTCAATATAATTGTTCCAACTTATGTTTCCTGTGAACGTTAGGCCAAGCAGTTTGAAAGATGTACTCTCAGACAGGGAGTCACTGGCCATTGTTATTGGTGGCAGAGAAGGTTTCTTGTAATTATTGAAGGAAACCAGTTTAGTCTTGGCAGCATTGAATGTGACCATCCATTTATGTCCCCATTCCACAACAGATTGGAGGTCTTCCTCTAGTGTTTTTGCCATTTCTTTAGATATATGTTTGTTTTCCTGTCATGCCTGTTATAGAGTGTGGTGTCATCAGCATATATACCCATCTCAGAGGCAGTTTTTGTCGGGGAGGTCGTTAATAAATATTAGGAACAATAGAGGTCCAAGGATAGACCCCTGAGGCACTCCCGCATTTATATCACACTGTTTAGATGTACGACCGTTGAGGACAACCTGGATTTTTCTCTTATCTAAGAAGGATTTAATTATGTTAAGTATTCTACCAGTGATACCGTATGATTTAATTTTCCTGAGGAGACCCTCATGCTATACCCTGTCAAAAGCCTTAGATATATCTAGAGCTACCGCTCTGCTCTCCCCCGTTTTGTCCAGTGAATGGTATATATGTTCAGAGATTACAGTGAGGATGTCTGCTGTGGAACGGGCTTGTCTAAATCCATATTGTTTGTCAGTTTTATGGGTCTTTAGTCAGTTAAAATAGTTTTTAAGAGGTGAAAAGGGGGAAAAATTGAAAAAAATCGTTCAGTTCATATGTGTGTCATGTTGGTACAGTGGTAACGTCACCAGCTTTGAATGCTGCAGTTTTGTTTTTGGTTTCGATTCAAGGTGGTCGTACCTAAATACTTTTGTTGTTTTTTTTGTTTGTTTGTTTGTTTTTTGTTTTTTTACTTTTGAAATCACGACTCTATAATAATATATACGAAATCTTGACAATCTAAAATAGTAGTATACAATAAAGATTTTTTTAATTACTATTTAATTACTATTTAAGCTTAATAGAATGGATTGCACTGTCAGAGCATATATATCATTTGTATACAATTCAAATACCACAAGTATATTTAAATCACGCTCATATTATTTTATTTGATATATGGTATGTCTTACACGTGTTTCGTTGAATGGTATAGGTACATCAAATAACTCATCAGAAACCTACATAAATCCATAAGAGAATATATATTTATACTGAGGGAAAATAAGGTTGGTTCTGTAAACTGGGTTCGAGTCTCCCAACCAGCAGTAATTATCACATTTTGCACTGATTGTGTAAGCCTAAAACATAGTGATTATAGAACTAAAAAAATCTATAATAATTATTGAAAAAATATAGTTATAAATCACCTTGAAAAAATGAAATTTTAGCCCTTTCCGTTGAATACTATCCTGGCTGTTGATTATGACAGCCTGCTTACACAGCTTCATAAATATATTGATTAACTCCCATTTAAAGTTAACTTACAGTGGCTGAGAAAAAAAAAATATTAGCCCGCAAAGATAAGGTTGGCTTTGTTAACTGGGCCCGAGTCTCCTGGCCAGTAGTGATTGCCATATCCTGCAAAGCTAAGGTTGGCTTTGTTGACTGGGTTCGAGTCTCGCGACCAGCAGTGATTATCATTTTATGCACTGGTGATTGCGTAAAACCTTTTGTCTGTATGTATAAAAATGTATTAATATTTGTTGAAAAAATATTGTATATACATATACACGTATATATATAATATCTTTCAATAAATATGTATAGACATGACAGAAAATGATAGACACTAAGATAAATAGTTTTCCTAAGATTAATATATGCTTATTTATATTTAGTATTATTCTTTCAGTACCCTTTTTTACGGTTGATAAAGTGATCATACAATTCACAAGAGAGGACAAAGAGTGTACAACACCTCACTCAGGTCACCCTGTGTCCTCTACAAGAACCTTGCGTCTTGTGAAAAGAAATCTTGAAGAGGATCGTCGGTGAAAAGCCTCTGACATTTCAACACAAGCTGGTGTCAGTCCCAGAAGAGTTGTCAGGTATTTTCACTATAGTAGAGCTGTGAGAAGGAAAATTCTTCTTCGTCCTACCAATGACGAACGCAGAAAAGATTGAGCTCATGAGATTGTGGAGAGACCTATGATCCTTTGGATTAATGTCATTTTCTCTGGTGAGTCGCGATTTTCATTATTTCCCGAAAGTGAAAAGGCATGGATATGGAGGTTCCCCCCAGCAAGAGTTTGACTCAAAAAGGACTGCGGCCAATGCTGAAACATGAAGGGGTTTCTTGGTTATTGTATGGCGTCAGACATGGCAAGACATTCCTCAAGATGATATTCGTCAACTGATCAATGGCATGCCTAGAAGGGTTAGGATTAGGGTTAGCATTAAAAACAGCAAAGGGAATATCAACCAAGTAGTAGTTAGCAAATTTTTGACCATTTATTTTAATCTATCTATAAAAGTGAACGTGTCTGTGTGTGTGTGTGTACATTTCCCTACGCAATAACTTTGTCAATTTTAAGTTTACAGACTCGAAATTTGATATTCAGGGTGCAGAGATTTGGGAAAATCTTTGGAATCCGTTTTCGGCCAGAAATTTGGCTGTTAAGGGGCCAAAGTTCAACGCTTTGACCTATGAAAACTCTACCAAACTTCTCCGACAATTTTGGGTCTAAACACTTAAAATTTTAGATATAGGTTCCTCGGACATGGATCTAACTTAATAACTTGATTTGAGCCCAAAATAATTGGGTAAAGAGGTCATAATAGGTGTCAAAGTTACAAAATCTGACCTCTGCGGTCTCTACCAAATTACTCAGACAATTTCTGGTCTAAACATTTGAAATTTTATATGAACAGTATTCAGAGATAGGGCAAGCTTTTTCATCGGTTTGGGTCGAAAATTTTTAGTTACCAATATATAAGTGTATGTATGCATGTTTGCATGTCTGCCTTAAACTTTCGAAAGAGGCGACGGATTTTACCAAGATCAGTATCGTTTTGAAGTTCGACCTTTCAGACGACAAATATCGAAAAATTGTCTAAAAACATTAATATCTTCACCTCCAACTGGGAACTTTTCTACAGGGGTGGGGGTCGCTTTTTTCGCCGATATTTTTGAAAGTCATCCTCTCCTTTCGATTGTCTAGCCTTAATTATAAAAATGTCACTTCCGGTTTGGCGGTGGTCGTAACAGCATAGACGGCAGGGTTTTTTTTTCACGTTCTTTTCCTCCTTCGCGGTACGGCCTCAAGGCTGCATTCCTACTACAACTTTTTTTTTTTTTTTTTGCTCAACATACACATCCAAACACCCGGGCAACGCCGGGCTGAAATGCTATTTTTGTCTATAAATAATGTTTATTGAAATAAACTGTTTCTATGAGTATCTATTCTTTTCTGTCATGTATGTGGGTGTGTATATATATATATATTCATATTCATGTATGTATGTATGTATGTATGTGTGTATGTATACGCATGTATGTATGTATGTATGTATGTATGTATGTATGTATGCATGTATGTATGTATGTATGCATACATATATGTATGTAGGCATTCGTCTGATAAGACGTTGCAATCATCATGTATAATATTTTTTCAATAAATATTAATAGTTATATAATAATACGTGATTTCAACTGGAGCGTTGGGGCGTAAGGATATCCGCACTCGATCATAGTACCTGTTGTTGGAGGTTCAAGCAGTAGTACATTCAGCTTTGTTAATGAGCCTTGGTACGGCGATACACGTGTCCATGGATAACTGTTTCATTAAAATAAATAAATTTATATATATATACATATATATATATATAAAATGAAAGTGTCTGTGTGTGTGTGCCTGTGTGTCTGTGTGTCTGTGTACATTTCCCTACGCAATAACTCTGTCAAATTTAAGCCTACAGATTCGAAATTTGATATACAGGTTACTGAGATTTGGGAAAATCGATGTGATTCGTTTTCGGGCAGAAATTTGGCGATTATGGGGTCAAAGTTCAACGATTTGACCTTTGAGAACTCTACCAAACTCCTCCTACGATTTTGGGTCTATAAACACGTGAAATTTTAGATATAGATTCCTTGGACATGGATCTAACTTAATAACTTAATTTGAGCCCTAAACAATAAACTTTAAGGGGTCATAATAGGGGTCAAATTTAAAAAATTGACAGTTTCATTTTTGTTGTTTGTTTTGTTCAGCATACACCTCAAAACACCCGGGCAACGCCGGGCTGAAATGCTAGTATATATCTATATATATAAAAGCGAAAATATATGTATGTATGTATGTTTGTGTGTCTGCTAAAAACTTTCGACAGACAGAACAAAAATTCACAAACTCGGTATCATATTGAAGCTCCATCCTTCGCTCAAAAAATTGGCCAAAAACGTTCATTTTTTTCACACCGAAATCGACAGTTTTCGACAGGGGGGGGTCAACAAAAACGGTCCTCTCGTGTCGACGACCGGTTCTACGCATGCGTCAGATGACATCATGACCTTATTTACTTTAAATAGTTGAAAAACTGAACAAATGTCATGTACGTCGCGTTAGGTCAGTTGTTTAGCGCGTTGGTTCATTATCTAAACTTTTTGGGTTCGAATCGTGGTGTGAGATTGTTACATGATAAGGGCTGTCCCCTTTTCATGTAAGTATAAAAATGGAGAATTTAGTTTAAAATGAAAATGAATAGCAATAGACAAATTCGAACCTCGTAATTTAGTTTAGAAATAGATTACGTGTGAGAATTTAAAAATGTAAAACAAACATTTGTTTAGAATATAGATAAATATTTCAAGGAAAGAATGTTAACTATCACTGTTTGTTATGAAATTTTAAATTGAAAGAATGCAGCTTATAAGATAATGTTTTTAACATATTGGAAAAATAGGTTACTGAGAAATAGGAAAAGTTTTGGACACGTATGTCCAGAACACGTCATGACGTCACGGAAAATAGAAAGTTCTAGGAATAGAGAAAAAACTTTAGAGTTAGTCAGTCAGTGAAGAAACTCGGAGAGAGACAGTCACTCGTCTAGGAAGCGAGACGTCACTTCAAGGAAAAATGTGAGACTTTGAATTCTTGGTGATGGAACGGCCGGTCGTGACGAAATAAACCATTATGTGTTTTGTAAAGCTCGTCTTGTGTCTTATGATTCTTACAGAAAGGTAAAGTGGAATTGTATTATATATTTGTGTTATATGTCTTTACATACACGTCTCAACATCATCATGTCCGAACTGTCTGAACACTATCTCTTCACACAAAGAGCTTTCTCCTTTTCTTCTTCTACACATCTAAGGAATGAACATTTTAATATATAAGAATCTCTCGTAACATGAACAATCTATCTGAGTCTCTTACAACATCTCTCTAAGTCTACAAGAACATCTCTCTCTCTCTCTCTCTCTCTCTCTCTCTCTCTCTCTATCTATCTCTCTCTCTCTCTCTCTCTCTCTCTCTCTCTCTCTCTCTCTCTCTCTCTCTCTCTCTCTCTGAGTCTTACAACATCCCTCACTGTAATAAGAACTCTTAATAAATCTCTCTCACTAAGAAAAAGCATCTCTCACTAAGACTCTCTCTCTCAATGAAACCCCCTATATGTAACATATACATTTTTTGGTGTACGTGACTAGTCCACTCATGCAAGGGTGGTTTAAAAAAAAAAAAAAAAAAAAAAAAAAACCGAACCTGGGGTCGATACCACGAAAAAAAAAAAATTAAAAACACAACGTTTTAAAATATATGTAACAAGATGTCTTCTTCTTCTTTTTTTTTTTTTTCGATTTTTTTCAATTTAAATATTGAACCAGTGTTATTTAAGCCATTTTTTCACGGAACGTTCGTTTTTCTGTTTTTTTTTTTTTTTTTTTTTTTTTTTTTTGTTTTTTTACTTCGCTTATCCACCCCGACCATACACCCAAAAACACCCGGGTACCCACCGATTTTTTAAATTTCAATATCGAAACAGGCTTATTTAAGCCATTTTTCACGTGTTCGTTCTTCTGTTTTCTTTTTTACGTTAGTTTTTTTTGTGATTTTTTTCGATGTTTTTATTACCCCCCCCCCGCTTAAGTTTTAACGTTCGTTTTTATGTTTTCTTTTTTTACTTCGCTTATAACAAACAAACCTGGTCATTGACCTAATTTGCTGAATAGTTTCCGTCGTCGTCGTCGTCGTCGTCGTCGTCGTCGTCGTCGTAATGCTCGAGGAATTCCGTGCGCGCACCTGTCAATTTGGTTCTTACTTAAATAAATTCAAACATCTTTCAGTAACTCATTCTGGCTGGCCGATTTTATTTTCAAACTTCGCCTCAGGGCTTCGGGTTCGATCCTACCTATCAATATATATATATATATATATATATATATATATATATATATATATATATATAAAATAAATAAGTTTATATATATATATAAAATAAATAAATTCATATATATATATATATATATATATATATATATATAAAATAAATAAATTTATATATATATATATATATATATATAAAATAAATAAATTTATATATATATATATATATATATATATATATATATATATATATATATATATATATATATATATATATATATTTCTACGTGTGCTTTGTTCCATCGACGACCGACAGGTTTTACATTTAAACAATTAAACCATCCGTACGAATAATTTACTCATTCCATAGAAAAAATTTTATGGTTAATAAAAACACTTCTTTTTTTTTTAATTTTTGTTCCACTTCCCGACTTCTCATTAATCATCATTAAATAGCAAAGAACATTCCTGAGAGACGCACCGAACAAGCAACAGTTTAATTTCTAAGGGCGTCGGTACTCGGCTTTTCTAGAACGAAATAATTCCCCAGAGTCGAAAAGTCTAAAAGCGAATAGGCATTATATAAATATAAATGTGGTAATAGTTTTTATGTCACCCCTCTCTCTCTCTCTCTCTCTCTCTATATATATATATATATATATATATATATATATATAGAGAGAGAGAGAGAGAGAGAGAGAGAGACAGACAGACAGACAGACAGACAGACAGACAGAGATCATACTAGCAGTTCAGCCCGGCTTTCTTCTGGCCCTAGGTATTGTTCATAACTTTATGTGCAATATATATATATATATATATATATATATATATATATATATATATATATATATATATATATATATTAAAAAGTTTGACTCATGTCCAGGTAACCTACATCTAAAATTTCAAGTGTTTAGACCCAAAATTGGTGCAAAGGTCAACTCTTTCAACTTTGACCTTTTGGTAGCCAAACTTTCGCTCAAAAATTGATTAAAAAGCATGTCTGAATACCCTTTATGTAAAATTTCAAATGTTTTGACCCAAAATTGGCTGAATAGTTTGCTAGAGACCGCAAAGGTAAAATCTTTTGAACTTTGGGACTTTGACAACCAAAAAAAAATTTAATAACTTGATTTGAGCCCAAAACAATAAATGTTAATGGGTCATAATAGGGGTCAAAGTTTTTAAAAAATTGACCGTTTTTTGTTTGTTTGTTTGTTTGTTTTTTGCTCAGCATACACCTCCAAACACCCGGGCAACGCCGGGCACCCATGCTAGTATATCTATAAAAGTGAACGGGTCTGTGTGTGTCGGTGTGTCTGTCTGTCTGTCTGTGTATATTTTCCTTCACAATAACTGTTAATTTTCAGTCTACAGACTCGAAATTTGATATACTGAGATTTGGAAAATCGATGTGATCGGTTTTCGGCCATGAATTTGGCTGATAAGGGTCAAAGTTCAACGATTTGACCTTTGAGAACGCTACCAAACTCCTCCGACAATTTTAGGTATAAACACTTGAAATTTTAGATATTGGTCCCTTGGACATGGATCTAACTTAATAACTTGATTTAAGCCCAAAACAATAAATATTAAGGGGTTATAATAGTGGTCGAAGTTTTAAAAAATTGATCTTTTTTTGTTGTTTTTTTTCTTTTTTTTTTTTTTTTTTTTGCTCAACATACACATCCAAACACCCGGGCAACGCAGGGCCCCCATGCTAGTATATATATATATATATATATATATATATATATATATATATATATATATATATATATATATATATATATATATATGTATACACACACACACAAGATGTTGCAATCATCATACATCATATCCCTCTCTCTTTCTTTCGCTTATCAACATTCATAATTCTCTTTCTGTGTCTATCTATCTTTCTCCTATTTCTTTTCTTTTTCTGTCCCTCTTTCTCTATAACTCTACATTATTCTCTTCCCGTCTCTCTTTTTCTGTCTTCATCTGGCTTTCTCTTCTATTTCCCTCCTTCTCTCTCTCTCTCTCTCTCTCTCTCTCTATATATATATATATATATATATATATATATATATATATATATATATATTTCTCTTTCTAATTCGCTCCCTCTCTCTATTTCTTTCTCAACTTTGGGATTTACCTCGGCTTTAAAATCAATAGAGTATGAGTTATTTTTGAACTGGCCTATTCTTTCTTAACTAATGAATGGTTGATGTCCTGTGCAGTTCTAGGAGGTTCACTTCCCAGATCGTTGACTTTGACTTTCGGGTGGAGCAAGCTTACTATATAGGGCGTTCCTACCGGTGAATGCCGACAAGACTGCCCGCGCAATTTTTAATAGTCCAGAGTACTCCACCGTTCACTGGCTTAACTAACCCTTATCCCTACCCCCCCCTCTCTCTCTCTCTCTCTCTATATATATATATATATATATATATATATATATATATATATATGATGGACTCTCCGTCGATTTTCGACGTATGAGACTCCGACAATTGACCTGAAGGTCTAGAACTCAGCGTGTCGTCATTCACTTAGACGTATGTGGCACTTTAGTCCTGCTAGAGACTTGCAATGGCGACCGCAGTGGTGACAGACATATAACTGCGAGAATTTAGCTCCACATTGCTCAGTATTATTTTTTGACTTGACTCTCGCTTCTTTTAGTTTTTCGATGCAAAACGCCGAGAACTCCTTGATTTTTCTGTCACACATTTCTATCCACTTCCTTCTGTCTTTTGCAGTTAGCTCAATGTTGCTATATTCAATATTTAGAACCTGCAAATTAGACTTTATTTTGTCTTTGTAACGCAACCATGGTCGTCCCACGTTTCGACGGCTTCTGTATAATTGGCCATACAGGAGTTGCTTCGGTATCCTATCATCATCCATTCGCATCACACACACACACACACATATATATATACATATATATATATATATATATATATATGTGTGTGTGTGTGTGTGTGTGTGTGTGTGTGTGTGTGTGTGTGTGTTTTCTTAGCTCTTAAACGCTTGGGGGTGACATTAACATGCGACACTAAATTGTAGAGAAGAAGCCACATAAACTGGTGTTAAATGATACCATATTACACATTAAATTATATAATAAATGTTTTTATAAAACAAATGTGTTTGCGGCTTAATTAAAAAAAGCCAGCTATTGATAAAATGTGTCCCTCTAAATACACGCGCGTGCGAGCGCGCGAGCGATACTAGTTGAATTTAATAAAAATGAAAATAATAAAAAGTTTGGAACAAACAATCCACATCAGCAAATATCGCAAGACTAACGAAAGAGAGAGAGAGGGAGATATAACGATCAGAAAGATGTCGTTACTTAGTTGTTTTTGTTTTACGGCATATCAATCCTTTTCAGGTTATTTAATGCCGAATCCAGTGATTTTGAAGAACAATTTTTTAATAGAGTATATTTTTTTTTTTGTTTTGTTTTTTGGGGGGTTTTTTATAAGTCGGTTTCTATTTAACACATAGTTGGGACCCTAATAGATACTACCAGTCCGGGTCAGAGTGGACCTGGGAGCAATGGCAATTAAGGGGTGGCTCCACAAATCCCCAAAGCCCGCAAGCTAAGGACTCACCATTGGATATAGTTCAGATTTGGAGTTTGTTTAAAAATTCCGTCTCGGTGTCCAAGTTCGACGTAACGATTCTAAAATTTGCTGAGTATACTAAAACGTGAAAAATGCAAACCAGAACGAAAATAGTAGTTCGAACACAATCCACGTGACATTAATAAAGCATGTTTAAAGTTTACATTAATGTTTTGTCTTCTTGCGTCAATCCAGGCCTCGAGATCGAACATCATGGGGATGGGGGAGGACATATTCGAATAAACTGATTCGTTGTTAAAAGAAACATTGCGTTGTTGCTTGCTGAACTCTGAAAAAATAATAACTTGTAGTGAAGAAGCCAAACGATAAAATATTAAATATTATGCATTAAATTATGATACAATAAATGTTTTTATACAACTAAGTGTGTTCGTGGTTTAATCAAAAGGCCAACTATTGAGGAAAAAAAGATCCCTTGAATGTTTAGAACAAAACAACACCCTAAATGCGTCTCATACACATAAAAGTCAATTTAAAAAAAAAAAAGGCTCTTTCTGTGCGCGTTTTGTGTAAGCAGAAACCACATTTAAAAATAATTTAAAAAATACAAAAAGCTTTTCACCTTCATTCCACCGACCGAAATTAAGTGCCTGCTGATTGGTCAAAGAAAACTGTCTTAGCCAATCAGATGGTTTATTTTAGAATATAAATGAAGTAATTCATCGTCATAATAGACAAAGGGCGGATAATTATTTTAGAACAAAAAAAGGGCGATAACATTTTTTTTTATAATATGAAGAAAATATTTACTTTATACTTGCCTGGGTGCCTGGAAGTGTGTGTTGAGCAAAAAAATAAAAATAAAAGTGGTAGAAGGTAGGCAAGCAGGTTCGAACCTGTACCGCAAAGGAGGAAAAGAACGTAGAAAAAAAAACATGACGCCTTTTCCGTTGCGTCTATCACCAAACTGAAAGGGGCTAGTCAATCGAAAAGAGGGGATGACTTTCGAAAATATCGGCAAAAAAAGCGACCCCTCATTGTAGAAAAGTGTCCAGTTGAGGGTGAAGGAATTAATGTTTTTAGCCAATTTTTCGATATTTGTCATCCGAAGGGTCGAGGTTCAAAACGATACCAATCTCGTGAAAATCTGTCGCCTTTGTCGAAAGTTTTAGGCAGACATACATACATACATACATACATGCATACGTACATACATACATACATACATGCATGCATACATACATACATACATACATACATACATGCATGCATACATACATACATACATTTAAACAGACAGGCGACATTTATATTAGAGATTATATGGTTATCACACTTGTTTTCAATCATAAACCCTAGCTGCACGCTTGCCAGATTTGTTTTAGTCATCGCCTTGGTTCAGGGGGATATCTGTAAAATATTTTTTTAAATGTTTGAAATATATAAATAAAAAAAATTAATTTTGGTACTTTCACATTTAATATATCTGTAGCACACTGAAAAAAAACGATGTTGATGAATAAATAAAATTTCTGAAAAGATAAATGTGTTTTTTAATCAGCCATTTTGTTAGACTTGTAAAATTTTCTACGAATAAAGAATAATTTGGTTCATTTGGGTTTGTGGTTTACCTTATTCATTGAAAATTCTGAAGCGTTTCACATATCTTTTTCTTTTTTTACTAATGAGTCTTCATTAATCAAGGCCCAAAGCCACTCCAGGATTAAAGTTAATGAGATTTTCACTTTAACTATCAAGAATATTATAAAGTGATTGAAAACAATGAACGGAGTGAACAAAATTTTATGAGTCAGGAGGATGATGTGAAGACAACCATGTTGCATTATGCAGCGAAGCAGTCCTGTGATAATGTGTTCTTCAGATGGAAATTCTTAAAAAGAAACTGCGTTTATGGAATAATGGTTCAGTAAAAAAAAAAAAAAAGACTAGCGAATCGATTTAGTGTGTAATAATAATATGAGGGGCACTCCCATGTTTTTATTCCACCCGAATGAATCAGAGAGGATTACAAATTGCATTGTTATGATGACTGAACTTATGCATTCATGACCTCAAAATTCCATCCCTCTGTTGCAGGTATTGACGAGGTGAGACTCTAAGAGATCTACCTCTGTCACGGACGTACGTCAGAAGTGGAGATGCATCATTGAATTCCTGACAGAAGTTTTTTAAGAATGGTGGTTGAAAAAATGGTTTTAATAATAATAATAATAATAATAATAATAATAATAATAATAATGATGATGATGAAAATAATAATAATAATGAAAATGATAATAATAATAATAATAATATTGATAACAATGAAAATAAACATGAAAATAATAATAATAATAATGATAATAATGAAAATAATAATGAAAATAATAATAATGATAATAATAAAAACAATGATAATAATAATGGCAATAGTAATTATAATGATAATAATAATAATAATAAATGATAATGATAATAATAATAAATAAAAATAATAATAATAATAATAAACAATTGAGTTACATCATTTTTGTTTCAATTTCTATTTTAAATAGTTTCATGTTTCGCTCAAACAAGTACGTTGGGATACGAATTAAATTCGCACTATGATCACCGACATATCTCGAAAAAGTCGGATCTCAAAATAATTATTCCCATTTGAATTAGAAGAAACAGGATTCCAAGAATAACAAATTTACCCACAACAGGTTCAAATTGCACTCAATGGTCATTAAAGAAACAAGGAGGGAAGGAAGAAAAGCAACTCTACCACGTACACGCATGCGATATGAAAACTAAAATGAGAAAAGATTATACACAGTCAAAAAGGTTAAATGCTTAATATTTAAATCTTAATATAACAGAAAAGATGAATAAAAAAAATAAAGAATAAAATTGTAACCAACTTACCACGGATACATGGATGAGCGGCTAACGACGGTGAGCTAGGAGGACGAAGAGGCAGGGAGAGAGGCTGAAAAAGCATAATCTAGCTTATGATCCACACACGCTCACACATACGCACACACACACGCACGCACACACTTTTTCCTTGCTTTACGTTTTGTATTGGGAAATTTTTTCTTTAGTTTATGCTTTGGGAGGGGGGGGGCGCTTTTAATTTTTTCATTTTGGGGGGGCTTCACGCGATTATCCTATCTAAAAAACTGTCGTATCTTAGGGCGTAAATATAAATACAGTGTATCGTCGTGTTACAAAAAAATCGTATCTTAGTGCATTCGCATCTCAAGGTATTACTACACACACACACACACACACACACATGTATATGTAGAGAGAGAGAGAGAGAACGGATAATCAAAAGTGAATGTAAACAAATGGGAAGCTTTGACGCCTAAAAAAAAAAACGTGAATTTTTGATCGCCGGTTGGAGTCCCGGTAAAAGTATAAAAATTCAAGATGTATAGATTAATTCTGTCACAAAACCTTAATAGATGCGAAGAAGAAAAGAAGACACCAATGTGGAATGAAGCCAACTCTGCTCCCACGTTACGAGTCGAGCACCTTCATTTACTAATCATTGCCTGATTCATACCTAAACCGATAAGAACAAACCAAACGAATATTATTGGTCCCCCGACAAATGAAGGGTGGACCTGTAAATTCAACCTTGTTATTTCGTTTGTTCGTCCGTCCGCACTTTTCTCAATAACTACGCCTTGGAATTTTTTGAAATTTTGCATAAACATTAAATGATATAATTTAAAAAGAAACAGAACGGATTTTCTGGGAAAACTCCGGTTGTCCCCCACCCCCAAGGCGAGTCTTTCATGTTAAAATGGCTAAAATTGACACTTTTGTGCTTATTAAAAAAAAATTGATGCCTTGGATTTTTATAAAACTTTCTGAAAAGTTGTAACTAACTGGTTTCTATATAATTTTATTTGTGTATACTTCACGATAACTCTTGGGTGTGCCCCAGGGCTCTTCTAGGGCTAATAAAAACACTCCATTTTGGGGAGTATTTTACCATATTTGTCCAAAATTTTCTATGTATGTCTATTTAGCAGTTGTGCATGGTGCTGAATTCAAATTTAAATATGGGGACTTTTGGGCTAAATGGATGGGGGAGGCAAATGGTGGACTTAGTCATTTCTTTTTTTTTTTTTTTTTTTTTTTTTTTTGCATGGTGCAAAACTCAAATTTACATATGTTAAGGCCTAAAACTGCAATTGTCACCAGGATTTGACGTCCTCTGGGGACTTTTGAGGCTAAATGAAGGGAGGGGGAGGGGGTAAATGCTGAACTTAGTCATTTTTTTATGCCTCGTTCGCTGTGCGCTCACGGGAGACCATGCATTCTCCTTCACCACTAAAACGAACACTTTTCACTTACAGTCCATCAATAAATAAAGCTGCTGTTCTCACTTTTAAAATTTAATGTCTGTCTTATTTATTTTATGGAGTCAGATAATTACATATTAAAATACAAACCTGATAAACCATAGGTTATAAGTTTCATTATTTACGCACGACAAATTTAGGCACGACAAATGTCTTCCTGCTGATTCTCTATTCGAGCAATCTGTACCTTTAATTTTGAAATAAAAATTGTTTGGTAAAAATTTACTATTAAAAAATAAATACAAAACTACAAAAAAAATCCTCAAACTTATTTATGATTTGAAAAAAATCAATAACTTTTAACTTAAGGAAACATTTTCTTATATTTTTTATTCCCCTTAAGCCTGAAAAATAATTGTTTAATCCTTACAAAGATTATTTAACGATCACTGGTAAATTTTATATTTAAAAACAAGAATATATATTATCTAAAATGGAATACGTACATCAAATCTGTTGCCAAGTTCGCTGAAAAAATTATGGGATTCTTCTATCAATTCAGTAGATATCTACCGGCAGATGCAATGCTCTACCTATATAAGAGCCAGGTACGTCCAAGGATGGAGTATTGCTGTCATATCTGGGCAGGTGCTGCTAGGAAGACTTATCCTGCCTTGACAGAGTTCAGAATAGACTTCGTAGCCTAGTGGGGGTGCCCTTTTCTCTTCCCTGCAACCTCTTTCTCACAGAAGAGACGTTGCGAGCCTGTCTCTGTTTTATCGTTATTTTCATGGCAAGTGCTCGTCTGAGCTCCAATCTATGATCCCCTCCACTCGGCAAACATTCACGAGAAACGCTAATTTGGCTGAAAACACTATCAATAATTTCCCACACTCTTTTATCTGTGTCTAAAACTAAACATAGATTCCATGAACAAAGCTTCTTTCTTAGAACTGCACACCTGTTGAGCTCTCTTCTGTTTACCGATTTTCCAGCTGACTACAAGATGGCCGTCTTCAAGTCCAATATGAACAAATTCTTGATGAGCCGTTCCCCTTGTAATCCAATTTTACCAAATTTACACTTCTAACAATTACTATGACATTGTCTTTTTGACTTCTGTACACTCTTTAACCCTTATCCTCGAGTGGCCTCTGGGCATTGATAAGTGGTGATTCCCTGGTAAAAAAAAACGTATTCATACTAGAATGGTTTGTAAGAATAAAAAGTGGATAAAGTACACGGTAAAATTCACTTGTAAAAGTTACACTCTTCCAGAGGTTGAAGGTTCAATCATAAGTGCGGTCGACACAAGATACAGTTGCGAATTACTTAGGGCTTCTATCCGGTTATGGCTGACGGAACGAGAACATTAAATAAAAGGTTCCGTTCGAAATTCAGTGCAGATTTCCGAGTTCAGCAAGATACACCTGAAAAAGGTAGGAGGTTACATCGGCCGAAACGTTTTGAAAATAACACCAGCACTTTTTTTCTGCAAATAATTTTCCTTTCTTCCTATTTAAAACCAAACTAAACTTCTATGTGCAAAGTTTTTTGTTTGTTTGTTTTTTGTTTTTTTTTTCTCAAAAGAAAGAAAGGAAATTATTTACAGTGTTGGTAGTTAGACGAGTTTTTGTCGTGAACGTTTTACAGGGTTAACCATAGCTTATTGCGACTCCAAATCTGTCCTCCATTTTTCCTTCCAAACCAAAACTAGGAATGGCTTCTTTAATTGGTGAAGGTGTGTGAAGCGCACCTCGAGATTTTCGAATATAATCAGGATAAAAAGTTTTTGGTCGGTCTGGCATTGATTAATTCGGATGGGTGGGGGGTGTAGAAAAAAGTTGAGTCTTTTGTGCCAGGTTCTGATAACGGTCACGTTCGTCTCATATCCCCCAACTTCCTAACCACGAATTGTTAAATAATTCATTCTTCACAATAGAATGGTTCCCGATTCCAAAAGTGCAAGAGCTAAAAAAAAAAAATTTACAAAATGTGCGTGTATAAGTTGTTAGCAAGGGAAAAGTAACTTTAGTATCTTGACTCTCTCTCTCTCTCTCTCTCTCTCTCTCTCTCTCTCTCTCTCTCTCTCTCTCTCTCTCTCTCTCTCTGTATGTATGTATGTATATATATATATATATAACCATAAAGCAGGAGACCAGTACCCTCATTAAGTTGGTCTGCAGTTTAACTTGTTGCTGGCTATCTTGCTCTTGCTTGTTGCTGGATCTCAACATTTTGAACTGAGAGAGAGACTTAGCTGTCGTACAAAGCTAAGACTCTGTAACATCATTTGTGTATAGATACTCCCCCAGGCATTTGTCTATAAAAATGGTCCTGTGGCGATGGAAGTAATTTTTGGGCTCATAGACTTTAAGTGTCTGAGGGAGTGGCACTCGTCTGATAAGGCGTTGCAATCATATATATATATATATATATATATATATATATATATATATATATTGTTAAATAAACATGTTTACATCCCGCTGCTACAAACAGCCATTTGTTTCAATCAAACAACAGATATCATCAGGCAGCGACTTGACTATTCAAATGTTCAATGAATAATGGATTTTTTTTTTTTTTTAGGTAGGAACTCTTTAAAGGTTGGAGTTAAAAAAACCTTAAAACACAGAACTTTAATTATAAGATGTAAAGAGGGGGGGGAAATCTATAGAAAACTAATAAAAAATAATGGAGAGAGAATGATGAGGAAGAGAAAAAAAAGAAATATAGAAAAAAAATATAGAGAGAGAAAAAAATAGAGAAAAAACCAATATAAAGGGTTATTATAAAAAAAAAAGGGCTAGAAGAGAGAAAAAAGGGGAAAGATGAGAGATAGTTAAAGAGAGAAAGAGTGAAAGTAAGAATTAATAGGCAGGGATGTTTAAAAAGTTAAGAGAATAAAGAAAAAGAGAAAAAGAATTGCGTGTCACCTAATTTATGGACAATTATACATTACAATGACAAGACGCGTTATTACAACAACACAAACAAAAAACACAATCTTAGCGTTAAAAGCGTACATGTCAAAAGTGACAGCGAATGTAAGCAACCAACATATTTATCATCTCACATACGTCCACGAGTAATATCAACGCAGTTTAAACATACGTCTACAATTAACTAAGCCCTTTATACTTAATAATAAAAGTTTAAAGTTTTCACGGTTTATTTAAATAAAAATATAAAAATAATGATAAAACAATATAGTAAAATTATTAATAATAATAATAATAATAATAATAATAATAATAATAATAATAATAATAATAGAACAGGATAAAATTAATATTTATTATCTTTTTTATATAACATATTTAGTCATCAAAGGAAAGTAAAAACGACTAATAATTAGAAAATATAATCTACTTATATTTAGAAGGAAGAATACAATATATATATATATATATATATATATATATATATATATATATATATATATATAAAGGTTTAACTCTATACTATTAAGTTTAAAATTTAAGTTGGTTAAGTATAATTATAAAGTCATATTAAATTACAACTTAACTCATTCAAGACAGTATGAATAAAAACATAGATACAAGTACACTTACATATATAAATATAATCCAGCAAAAGGAGTAATTAAATCTACAAAATACTCAAAAGTACCCACATACAGGTAGATAGTAATAAATTAAGAAATAATAAAATACATATGTATATATCCACAAAGAACCAACAGACATACATATATACATATATATATATATAGTTATATGTATACACATACATATATATATACACAAATATATGCACACAATCAAATACTAATATACAAATACACATACACACATAGATATACACACATAAATATGTATATTCACATAACACACACATATATATACATACGAATAAAAATTATTAGACAAGAGTGCAAATAGATGCATATACACATAAATGCATATAAATGGATTGAATAAACGTTATTAGGGGAATACACAACAAATGGAAGGTGTACAAAATAATATATATATATATATATATATATATATATATACATAAGTACACACAATCATAAATAAACACATAGACACTTACATATCAACACAGACACACAAGTATATAAGATAGGAGAAGTTAGGAATGAAATCAGGCGAGGAGAAAGTATATTAATAGTATTTTAATATATTATAGAAATCAGTGACAATTTTAAAGTTATTTAAATTTTATATCTAAACTAAATTACTTAAGATATGGCTTTTATAATGTTTGCAATTAATTGAATTTTCGTGCTTCTTATTTAATAATTTATCTCTTTCTCTAAACGTAAGTATAAACAATTTCTCATATAGACATAGGTAACAAGGTGAGTTTAAAGATGGACAGGTTTTAGCTTTCTTTAGAATTTTCCAATTTACTATTGGGGAGTAACCTTGCTCTACTGGTTCATTGTAATATTTAAACAAGGAAGTTCTATTTTTGTACTCATTATTTTCAAAAGAGCACTTGTGACCGGTAAATCTTTCTTTAAATTTGTTATTTGTCATTCCTATATAATATTTTTTTTCGTTAGGATTTTGGTACACTACAGATGTAACTTGACAATTACCAAATTATAAAAAGTTTACTTATACTACACCTATAATTGATGTAAAATCCATATTGGATAAACAATTAAATCTATATGCATTAGTATATATTTTTGCATTGTCGTTCTTTTATTATTCAATTAAGTTAAAAGTCAAAGTTGAAAGAGCTAACCTTTGCAGATTCTACCAAACTCTTCCGCCAATTTCGGGTGTAAACACTTGAAATTTTAGATGTAAGTAGCTTGGACATTGGTTTTGATTTGAAACCAAAAGAGTAAATGTAAAGAGGTCAAAGTTAAAAAAAAAAAAATTGACCTCTGCGCACTTGAAATTTTAGATATAGGTTCTTTGGACATGGATCTAACTTTAACTTTTAGATATAGGTTCCTTGGACATGGATCTAAAATTTGAGCC
Source organism: Euprymna scolopes (assembly GCF_053919585.1). Lineage (NCBI taxonomy): Eukaryota > Metazoa > Mollusca > Cephalopoda > Sepiida > Sepiolidae > Euprymna > Euprymna scolopes. The sequence goes on along the minus strand of NC_136506.1, from coordinate 84,428,519 downwards.
TAAAACAATAAATTTTAAGGGGTCATAATAGGGGTCAAAGTTTTAAGAAAATTGACCTCTGTGGTCTCTACCAAATTAGTCAGACAATTTTAGGTCTAAACATTTGAAATTTTACATAAAGGGTATTCACACATAGGGCAAGTTATGAACAGTACATAGGGCCCGAGCAAAGCCGGGTTGAACTGCTAGTATATATATATATATATATATATATATATATATATATATATATATATATACATGCATATATATATACACAAATATATACATGCATATATACACACAGATATGCATATGCATGCATATATACACATACATACATGCATACATATACATGGTCTTTTTTTTTACAAGGTGCTCACCACTTATCAAGGCCCGGAAGCCATTCAGGGATAAGGGTTATTGCATGTACAGTACGTTAGTGTTGAGATTTAATAAAGTGTCTACTTAAGGGGTCGATTTATCAGGAATTTGTTTACGTTGGACATGAAGACATCCAGGTTGTAGTTAGGTGGGAAACAGGCAATCGGAAGAGAGTTCCACAGGCGTGCAGTTCTATGAAAGAAGCTTTGTTCATGGAATCTACGTTTTGATTTAGGCACAGATAGAGAGTGGGGAAATTTTTGACAGTGGTTTCAGTTTGACGGGTGTTTATCCTGAAAGATTGGTGAGGGGGGGGGCAAAGATTGGAGCTCAGACGAACACTTGCCATGGAAATAACGATAAAACAAAGATAGTCTCGCAACGTCTCTTCTGTGGGAGAGAGTTTGCAGGGAAGAGAAAAGGGCATCCCCCACTAAGCCACGAAGTCTATTTTGTACTCTGTCAAGGCAGGGTAGGCTGTTTTTTGCAGCTCCTGCCCAGATATGGCAGCAGTATTCCATCCTTAGACATACTTGGCTTTTATATAGATAGAGAATTGCATCAGTAGTGAGATATCTTCTGGAGCGGTGGAAGGATTCCACCATCTTTCCAGTGACCTTTGCAACAGACTTGATGTACGTGTTCCATTTCAGATCAAAGGTCAAGCCCAGAAACTTGTCAAACCATGGGGCGTCTCCTAGACGAGAGCCATCCATTTCAATTGATGCCAGATGGGGATCAGAGCGTTTATGGTGTAAAGATAGGAGCTTGGTTTTAGATGCATTAAAGGTAACCAGCCATGGCTTCCACCACTGTACCACTCACTCAAGATCAGAGGAGAGAGAATTAGAGAGAACTTTGTCATTTACAGCCTTTGATGTGTTGCCGTAGATGGTCGTGTCATCAGCATAGATGTCAGCGAATGATTTAAGTATATGTTTTGGGAGATCATTGATGTAAATCAGGCAGAGAGTTGGGCCCATGTTGGATCCCTGACGGACTCCAGCATTACTACTGCGAGCCTCTGATTTTTGTCCATCAACCACTACTCTTATGAGCCTATCAGAGAGAAATGATTTAATGATTGAGAAAACATTTCCAGTTATACTGTAGCTGGAAACCTTGTGAAGTAGGCCTTTATGCCATACCTTGTCAAGAACAATTGCCCTAGAAAGGAAGCCTTGTCAAGAGATTTGCTAATCCTATGAGATATAACCGTTCGCACATCTGTGGTAGATCTTGCAGAACGGAAACCATATTGCGTGTCACTAAGAAGGTTATTTCTGCTGAGGTGGTTGACTACTTCTCTATTTAATATGTATTCCAGCAACTTACTCATGACACACAGGAGACTTATTGGTCTGTACTGAGAGGGAGATGACTTATCACCTGAGTTCTCAAATACAGGGCATACTGATGAGGTTTTCCAGGGTGTTGGAAAACACTTCTCCTTAAGGCAGCGCTTAAACAGTTTCGTAAGTATGGGAACAAGTTCTGGTTGAAGCTTTTTTAACACTATAATTGGGATGCGGTCAGGGCCAGTTGCTTTACTGGAATCAAGGTTCTTGATTAGTTTGGCGACCTCACGCACAGATATTTGTATGTTACCTAGTGTGTTGTGTGTTATAGGAGGAAATACGGGGAGTTGATGGCCTTCGTCGCATAGGGTAGAATTAGCTGCAAAGTTCTTGGAAAATAGTTTGGCCTTGCCTGATGCTGACGAGATGACCTCAGGTCCATTGATGATGGTTGGGATAGAACGCTCACTTCTGTTCAAAATCCTATTTGTTATTTGCCAAAACTGGTGGGAACCAAGCCGCTGATCAGCTACTTTGGATTTAACAGACTGAGCATATAGCTCTCTTGCATTTTTTATTACTCTTTTACAGTGGTTGCTGGCGTTCCTGAAAGCAGCTTTAGTCTCAGTGCATCTATTACATTGGTAGCTATGGAAAAAGTTATTTCTGTGCGCGATGGCAGCAGCACATTCTGGGGAGAACCATGGCTGGCTTTTAGGCTTTTGTTGGAATTTTTTAGTTGGTATGAATCGGTCTATGCCTACAATTAACAATCCGGTCAGGTCTGATAATATAGAGGGCACATCCTTTTTAAACATGGAATGCAGAGGTAGATCAGATATGAATGTACGGAAGCTATCCCAGTCAGCCATGGAGTACTGGTATATAGTACGGTATACATACACATGCATATATATACACATGTATACATATACATGCATACATATACACACATATATACATATACATGCATATATATATATACACTCATGTATACATATACACATGCATATATATACACAAATGTATACATATAAATGCATATATATATATACACAGATATATATATATATATATATATATATATATATATATATATATATATACCTGCTTATATATATACACATACATACATACATACATACATACATAGCAGCCCGGGATAGAATGATGATCAACGAATATTTTATACTCCCATATTTTAATTGTCATTGAAATCGGTTAAACCGCCCATTTTGTCAATCAAATCGATTGATTGCCTACTCTAGTTGGGGACACATCGCAGTGCACCAGGAGGAAGCCTTACAGAGTTGGTAAAATGCATTATTGAAGAAGGGGAGACAGTCAACACTTTAGAAGAGGTTTCATATAACGTTCGTTGTATAAGACGATGGGACAGCGTGATGATACATATAAACTTGAAAGTCAAAAACACATAGCTTTCGTTGAAATGACGAACGAAGACAAAAGGCTTACAAATAGAAGATATTTTTTCAGTAGAGGAGCAGATTATCTCAATATTCCATAAGAATCTTTCACTTAGTGATACAAGCACCAAGTGAAAGATTGTTTCAACAATCTGCCCTCACTACAGCTGGTGATTTGAACTCAATGCCTGGCTAAGTTGTTTCATTTTGTCGTCTTCCTCGCCTTCGCTTCCTAAGGAGCTTTGGCTGACTCTGTCAGTCTGCTGGGCTAACTCGATTTCTCTCTGACTGCTTCGAACTGTCACTGGAACTCTAACTTAACCGTATATTGTGAGATATTTTATCTCGCCTGCTTTTTGCTCCATGACAGTGGCAAACTAAGACAAAGACAACAAAGGCCTACCTTAAAATTCTATACAAACTTTACCAGAAATGCCCGTTTTGCCTCTGAAAAGAGCTGTTAACAACCTTGAAAGGTGATAGTAGCATATGCACCAACCCAAATGTGATAACAATGTTCCATACATGGGCGAATGGTGGACTTGTAGGATACTTTCAGGCGTATATATATATATATATATATATATATATATATATATATATATATATATATATATATATATATATATATATAACTACTTCATTTACTCACATAAACTTAATATACGAAAGTATAGATTTATGCATAAACTTTAAGTATTTACTTCAAAAGTGCTCAATACGTAGGTAGAGCTAGTTAGTAATTTATGAATATATATTTTATAAATTATTATTATATATATATATATATATATATATATATATATATATATAGAGAGAGAGAGAGAGAGAGAGAGAGAGAGAGAGAATTACAATATAGTTATATTCCCAGATTCAAATATTCATTTTTCATACAAAGCATCTCCTACAGCATGTTAAAATTTCGGTACATTTTTTACAGTTTCGTTATGCAGACGTAACTCATAAATTATGGTCATCTTCTAAGGAAGTTCTTACCTGGTTTGTAACATTACCCCAAGGGAGGAATAGCACGTTTATAATGTTTGACATTGATGTTTATTACCCATCAATTTCCCCAAAATTGATGTATAGTGCTGTGGAACTAGTGGACAATGAAACAGATATAACTAAGTTAGAAATTGACAAAGTGAAATTAGCTTGGAGAACTCTAATTAAACACATCGATAAATTTTGGATCAGAAAAAATAGAGAGAAAAATGTTTAATGTTATGATGGGTTCCCCCGACTCGGTTCATGTAACAGACGTTGTGGGTCTTAATGGAATCAATAGTGAAATACCGGGTTGAATTAAAGTTTCAAATGCAAGAGTCAAGTATCATGCTTCAGTTGTGCTCTAAGCAGAAGCATTCATTTCGAACGTACCCCTGTTGTATCAAAGAACCTACTGTTGATTTTATATGTCGGGCGTTTCGGCTTCTGTGGTAATAAAACTTCTCAAATGCACTTGTGATGTTAGGCTGTGTAAGGTGTTAACTTTGGTCAAAATCGCCTGTCCCTCCTTTCATCGGATTATTTTGATTATCGATACTTATCGAAGACATTTCGATTTTTTAAAAATCCATCTAAGAACACTGTCAGGCAAATAAAGTACCTTCGTGTGAAATTTCATAAAAGTCAGCCCCACGTCTTTCGAGTCCATAGGGAATTAACACACACTTTTATGTAATAGTAAAGAAAAATAATTAACTACACAACCAATTAAGCCTGTAATATAATTAACCACTATTACGTTCCTTACAAACTATTAAGTAATAGAATATATAAAAAAAATGGTAATCGTGAAGAAAGAGAGAGCCTGTTTCCTCCGTTTGACTATAGGTGGCGTTAATGTCTGTCCACCCAGTTACGGAAGCACAAAATGTATATAATGGCACCGTTGAAATAAAAATAAATGTTTAATTTTAAACGTTTTTTTTGTTTGTTTGTTTTTTGCAAACATATTTAAGTTTGTTTTTGTTTTTTTTTTCAAACATATTTACGTTTGTTTTTTTGTTGTTGTTTTTGCAAACATATTTAAGTTTTATTTTTCCAAACATTTACGTTTTGTTGCTAGTTTATTTTCAAACATTTACGTTTTTTTTTTGTTTTTACGTTTTTTTTGTTGTTTTTTTTGCAGGCATAAACTAAATATTTTTGAAATATTTTTCTTTTAGAAAAGTTTGCTTATGCACTTATTGTACCGCGCTATTTTTTTTTTTTTTTTTATAGTAGTTTCAAGTAATATTCAGGTTTTACAATATCCCTTTTCAAACATATATATATATAAATACTCGCGGACAAAGTAAAATAAGTCCAGAAAAATTAAGAAAAAAGAGGGGGGGTCAATAAAAAAAAAGATAAAAGAAAAAACGTTGACTTTTTTATTATAAAAACGTAAAAAATACTCGCGGAAAAACGGTTGTACCCATAAATATGTTTAAAAGAAAAATATAGCAAAAACATTTAATTTATGCTTGCAAAAAAAAAAAAAAAAAATATTAAAATTAAAACAAAAATGACGTAAATGTTTGAAAATAAACCAGCAACAAAACGTAAATGTTTGGAAAATAAAACTTAAATATGTTTGCGAAAACAAAACAAAATAAAACTTAAATATGTTTGCAAAAAAAAAAAAAAAAAAAAAAAAAAAACATGTTTAAAATTAAAACATTTATTTTTATTTCAACGGTGCCATTATATACATTTTGTGCTTCCGTAACTGGGTGGACAGACATTAACGCCACCTATAGGCAAACGGAGGAAACAGGCTCTCTCTTTCTTCATGATTACCAAAAAAATAAATTAAAAAGTTAAATAACAATTATAGTTTTTTAAAAATCAAATAACAATATTCTTTATAAATACTTAGGATAGAAATTTAGAAAGAACCAAAAATCTGTTTCGTAACTTCTTTAAAGACATTGACCTAAAAAATAAATATTGATATTTACCTTAAAGTAGTAAACTTTTTCGATGTTACCATTCTGCAGACAGAGTACACACACACACACACACACACATTATATATATATATATATATATATATATATATATATATATATATATATATATATATATGCAATATTAATTGGTGCTTATACATTTTGTTACCGCGCTAGTTTTTAATAGTTTTTCAGGTTAAATTCAAGTTTCACGATATCTTTTTTTATTAAATTGTTAGGTGAAAGCACACAATAGTTACAAAACGCCCCCTTCCCCATGTTAAGAATGGCTTTCAAAATGATAATGTTATTATTTCAGCACGGTAACAAAAGTGCATAAGTACCTAGTATTTTTATACATGTGTGCGGTCGCGCGCGTGCGTGTATTTAGGCAGCATTCTTTCTTTTAAGCATATTTCGTTGAATAAAAATATATATATTTGTGTCTACTACTTCTAGTTTGGATTCTTTCCATTTTCCGGGTTAATTTTCTTGCTGCTGGAAAGAACTGGCTGATGTCATCACCATATTTACTGTAGACTCACGTCGTGATTCATCATCAGGGATAATTATTATTCAACAAAATATATATAGAGAGAGAGAGAGAAAGAAGGTATAGATAGATAGATAGATAGATAGATAGATAGATAGATAGATAAGAGTGTGCCTTACTAAAGAACGTTTGATTTTTATAAATAAACAGGTGGTGTAGGGTAGAGTCGGTTCGTCGTTGCGTATGGAAAAAGCTCGACGGAGTGGGATGGGTAAGAGGTCGGGGTCGGGGTTAAAATGAATGATTACGAAAAGATGCAGGTTTTCAAAAGAAGGGGGGCGGGGTGTCAACAGAACGACGTGTCATCGTGTTTTTTTTGTTATTATTATTATTATTATTATTATTATTATTATTATTATTATTATTATCCGCTTTGACATGTGTGACTAGCTATAATTAACGACGTTAAACGGGTCAGTCAACGCCATCGCTTGATTATTCACAAAAGCAGAGTTGGGCGTTAGTCAGTTTCAAGTTGCTCGGCCAGCATTGTCCGGCTGGTAAATCTGCAGTAATTAAACACGAAACGGCAACACTATGTAGATCTATATATCAATACGCGTAACCGCTGCCATCTGTATATTAACTTCTGCGCACATACCGACCAAGGATACGTTCTCGACACTTCGACCATTTGTCTTGGCCATTTGTGAGTATGAGGATACTCTTGCATCTGTTCGGGTGGGGTGTGGTTCTGGGTAGTCCTATGAGGTCCACCACCCTCCAGGTCGTTGCGTCCTGAGTAAGTTTATTGCTTACAGCCTGAAGCGCCCCTACTGAGAAATGCCGACAACAGCAACAGGGGGTGACGCTGTTAACTTGGGTGTGCCAAGTCCGAATCCAGTGCTAGATATTAGCCGGGCAACGTCGAGAGGTGTGCTGGTCGACGATTATAATGATTGTTATCAATATTTGTAAAAATAGAATGTCAGAAAGAATGTTATGATAGCGAAATAGAAATTTACAGATAAAATTATTTTTATGTTTCAATGTTTCAATAGAAAGGAATGTTAGTTTTCATAACTAGCAAAAACAAAAAATATTAACTTGCTGAAAAAGAATGCCAGAACACAAACAAAATACGTGACGGGGGTAGATCATTGTGTCTTTAGTCACGTGGCGTTAATGACGTAACGAGAGAGTTTGAAAGACACATATCAGTTAATCAAGAGTTGGGAGTCAGAGAGGGCAGATCGAGTCGTTAGTGAAAGACGGTCGTGGAAATAACGGCTCCAAGTAGAGGAAAATGCCTAAGACCAGCGTAACAGCTTTCTAATGAGGAGGGGGGATCATCTGAAATAAAGCTGCTGTAAATACCACCAAGACTTCGAGTTGTACAAATCTTCCGTTGCAGCTTTTCCGAGGACCCATCAAATAAAAATCAAACATGGATTAGTTATGCTTCATCCATTGGTCGATGTAAAACCCCAGAGACTGTTATTTGTCCCTTAATATTATAGTTGTTATATTTCCTGTTTAAACAATCATATCTAGGCGATCAAATATATATGCACGTCAATTAAGCCTGACATAGTGATATGGGACAAGAGGGAGGAAGTGGCAACCCTAGTTGAAGTCAGCGTCCCTAATGATGCTGGCCTTAACAGAGCAGAGAGGAAGAAAATAACAAAATACCAAGGACTTATGTACGACATGAAAAGAAACTGGAATCTTGAGAAAGTATCAATCATATCAGTCATTATAGGAGCAACCGGGCTAATGAAAAAGAATTTCAAAAACCGAATATACCCGGTGGACCAAGTGCAAGAGAAATACAAACAATAGCACTAAAAGGGACGGTTAGAATCTTAAAAAGATCTAACTAACCTAATTGGAGAATGTTTGACGTCCGGTAGAATGCCCATACCCAAGAAAAACAAAGTGATAAGAAAATTAATACAAGATACACGTGCGTATATATATATATATATATATATATATATATATATTACAGTAGCGTACAAAATTAAGGGACAACATTTTAAAATCTAATATTTGTTAGAAATAACAACTGTGAAAAGCTGAAATTTTGACAACTGGTAGTCGTTATCATCCATAATAACATACTAAAATTTGAATCATTAGCAAAGGATAGAAAAAGAATTATAACAATTATTTATTTATTTTCAAGGAACCAAATTGAGAAAAACAATGTAAACACTATGCTATATTCAAATTTTTGGATTTCCTCTAAAGAATAAGTCTTACTTAGTCATTTGTAAACGTTGCATCAGCCGGCACCATGGTGAAATGCCAAAAACTTAATTACTCTGTGAGACAAGCTATTGTGAAGCTACACAACGAAAAGCACACCATTAGAGAGATTTCAGAGAAAATGAAACGTTCCAAGAGTGTTGTAGGCAGGGTTGTTAAATCCTACAATGATACTGGCAAAATAGTGCTTTTAAAACCGGCAAACCCCGCAAAATTTCTGCAACAGAAGATCGAATAACGCAGCGTATGTCATTAAATGACCGTTTTAAGTCTTGCACAGAAATTAAAAGGGTTATGAATAGTACCTCATGTGTTAATGTATCAAGACAGACTGTTTCTAGACGACTGCAAGAAATAGGTCTCTTTAATCGAACCCCGGGGAAGAAACCACTTGTTAGTTTGAAGAATAATAAGAGATTAGAATTTGCAAACAGGGATGTAATTTGGACACATGAAAATTGAGCAAATGTATTTTGCAGTGATGAAAGCAAGTTTAATTTATTTGGAAATGATGGAAAAAACAATGTAAAGAGACGTATTGGTAAAAGATTAAGTGCAAAGTTTACTAAGAAAACTGTCAAGTCTGTTTCTAGACAACTGCAAGAAATAGAGCTGTTTAATCGAACCCCAGGGAAGAAACCACTTGTTAGTTTGAAGAATAATAATAAGAAACTGATTCATAATTTACAATTATTAATTTTTATCCTCAATATTAATATAGCTCTAGAATAAATATACCTATTGAGCTTATATATCTGCAGTACTGTGAGCACTGTTCTTTTAAAGTATTAATACATTAAATTAAACTTTGCTCTTCACACTCGAGGTTTAATTCCCTCCATATAATATAATATAATGTGTGTATATATATATGTATGTGTGTATGTATGTATGTATGTATGTATGTAAGGGCGAATGAACTCTTTTTCTGGGTCAACGGCCAACTAGCACCGTGTATATTTGTGTGTGTGTATATGTGTATTGGGGGGGGGAGGGCTCCCGTAAGCCGTGGTGAAGGCAACCTTTCTAGGAGAAGCAAATCTCTGATTTAAAAAACCATGAAGCGGAAGACCAGTACCCGCATTAAGCTGGTCTGCAGTTTAATTTGTTGCTGGCTATCTTGCTCTTGCTTGTTGCTGGATCTCAACATTTTGAACCGTGAGAGAGAGAGAGACTTAGCTGTCGTACAAAGCTAAGACTCTGTAACATCATATTTGTATAGATACTCCCTCAGACATTTGGGCTCCTGGATTTTAAATGTCTGAGGGAGTGGCACTCGTCTGACAAGACGTTGCAATCATCAACATGTATGTGTATATATATATGTATGTATATATGTGTATATATATGTATGTATGTATGTATATATGTGTATATATATGTATGTCTTGTTTTTAATCCTTCAGGGAGACTAGCCACCGTCCTCACCAAACAAGTCTGGTGGGGGAACCAGTTTAGTCGCCGGTGACCCGACCATGAGGCAGGTAGTACTGGGTTACATGGTACCAGTAGCATATAACAAGACCTTCCAAAGGGCGAATGAACTCTTTTTCTGGGTCAACGGCCAACTAGCACCGTGTATATTTATGTGTATGTATGTGTGTGTTGGGGTGGAGAGGGCTCCCGTAAGCCGTGGTGAAGTCAACCTTTCTAGGAGAAGCAAATCTTTGATTTATAGAAACAATAAAACGGGAGACCAGTACCTGCATTAAGCTGGTCTACAGTTTGAATTGTTGCTGGCTATTTTGCTCTTGCTTGTTGCTGGATCTCAACATTTTGAATCGAGAGAGAGACTTAGCTGTCGTACAAAGCTAAGACTGTAACATCATCTGTGTACAGATACTCCCTCAGGCATTTGTCTATTAAAATGGTCCTGTGGCGATGGAAGTCATTTTTGGGCTCATGGACTTTAAGTGTCTGAGAGAGTGGCACTCGTCTGACAAGACGTTGCAATCATCATATATGCATGTATATGTTTATATATATATATATGTATGTATGTGTGTGTATATATATATGTATATATGTGTATATATATGCATGTATGTATACATGTCTATATATATGTATGTATGTATATATGTCTATATATATGTATGTATATATGTCTATATATATGTATGTATATATGTGTATATATATCTATGCATGTATATATGTGTATATATTAAGAACAAGTAGTTAATAAAACATGTTAAAAAACACTTTGAAAAAGAGTTAATACCATACTTAATTTTAAAAAAGGAAGCACAAAATAAGTGGATAGTCCTTAATCCGTGGAGTTTCGAAGAAATACTTTCCTTCTCATCAGAGGGTAGGGATTAGCAAGATGCGGGATCGGATTTTGCTTGCAAAAGTATTTAATGAAACTACGAGTAAGTCATAGATCTTACTTGGTAAAGAATAGTGAAGCAGAGGGAATAGGGGGAAGAAAAAGATGATTTCACGTGTGTGTGTGTGTGTGTGTGTGTGTGTGTGTGTGTGTGTGTGTGTGTGTGTGTGTGTGCGTGTGTGTATATATAATATATATGCGTGTGTATGTATATGTGTATATGTGTGTATATATATGTGTATGTATAGGTGTATATATGTATGTATATATGTGTGTATATATATGTATACATATGTGTGTATATATATGTATATATGTGCATATACATATGTGTGTGTGTATATATATGTGCATATACATATGTGTATATATATATATATATATATATATATATATATATATATATATATATATGTATGTATGTATGTATGCATATGCATATGTATGTATACTGTAAATTGGGAAAATTCATATAACTCCTTTAAGTCCTTTAAGGTATACTAGTTATAGGTGTGTATTTGACTTATGTATGTCAAAACCGATCAGGTAACAATTTTAAATATTTTGTACATTATGTAGATTAAGGGTCAGAGGTCAAATAAGGTCGGTCACATGTGTGATCTCGCATGGAATTATTTTTCATGATGGAGAAACTCGGTGACTTCTTTAAAGTTAGAATATTTATAATTCTATCAGGCGTGCATTATAATTTTTTGAATAGTAAATGAGCCATGAATATTATAAATCTATTAGAGCTATTTTTTATGTGTTACTTTATGCATTGATGTATGGTCACGTGTGTTTCATTTGGTTCACTTTTTCAAAGAATGGCCCTAAAGTACTTGTGAAACATGGACAGGGATACAAAACCACGGTGATGGGACAGAGGTTGGAGCTTGTCTGACAGTGCAAGACCAGCTAGATTTGAGACTCCTTTTTTGAACAAATAAGGTATATTGCCACTTGGGCATAAGGGGCTACTATTTGGGCTCGTATCTAATGAGGGAACTGTGGGGAGTTAAGTAACAAGATGGTTGTCCACATTACATTGAAATCTCAGCAAATTAATACAGTCAAGGAAACAGCAAACACGAATTCATTAGAGCACATTTCATGAAAGTATGTACATCGAGGGGGGGGGGGACACAACTGCTACGAGTTCATCAGAGCACATTTCATTAAAGTATTTGTCAAACATAGACACGTCAAGTAAAACCGCTGCTGTTATCACCGACCTTAGCAAGCAAGTGAATGTGCATATCAGCCGTGACACTTTGTTTGTGTTTGTATAATTTGACACCCCCACCCGCTGCCAACTCTGCGCGCTAACCTCCACTCTATCTGCAATTGATCCGAAATATGACACCTGCAACAGATGACGTTTACCTGCAATAAACAAACACTAAAGCAACGCATATCTGTCCATATAAGCTAGAAATTGGGTCTGCCAGTTTATCCGGCTGCCTATGGTTAATACCAAGCCATGTACACTACAAACTCAAAAGGTGCATATGTCAATTACTAGTGAACGTACCTGTCATAAGACTGTATCCTTACTACTAAGTCCCCTCTCACACGGCATGTCAATAATTTTCCATTTACTTGATGCCAGATCTAGCCATTTAGAAAAAGGTTTTGAACATGTTTTATAATCCAAAGCAATTTGAAAAATTAGTCAAAAAATCAAAATGAAAAAAAAATGGCAGCAATGTATTTATTACATGGCCATTTTTTTGTGCTCGTGTACCGCTCGACATTACTTGTTCTTCGAGCCAAATAAACATTTTACATTTTTTTTTTTTTTACACAGTGATCACCACTTATCAAGGCCCGGAAGCCACTCAGGGATTAGGGTTATTGTAAGTACATTACGTTAGTGTGGAGATTTGATGAAGTGTTTACTTAAGGGGGCGGTTCATCAGGAATTTGTTAACATTGGACTTGAAGACATCCAAGTTGTAGTCCGGTGGGAAGCAGGCAGACGGAACAGAGTTCCACAGGCGTGCATTAAGTACAAATACTAAAAACCTACCCAGCTAGGTAGAAAAGTAACCGATCTTGCCTTTGGTAACATTTACTTTTTTACCACATTCCAATTGTTGTGGATTGTAAAATATACCCAAAGATTTTATGCTTCAAATTCTTATTATTTATTCATGCTGTTTGGTTTGTTTGTTTTGTAGCGGAAAATTGTTTTTGGTTTTGACTTTGCAGAACACGGTTGAGTTTTGCAAAAGGGAAGGAATAGAACACAATGACATCAGTGTTTGGTGCATTTTAGGTTAGGAAGCCGATATTTGCAGACAGACTTGATCTGCTAGCACCCGACGCTTCAACCGAATCTCCAAGAAGCATCTCAACCTTGACAATAGCTTCTCTAAGTTCAATGGAAACGGACACCAAACAGATTTTTTATAACTAAATCATCATCTTCTATAATATAAATCTCACCTGTCTGTTTAAGTGCATGCATGTATGTTTGTATGTTTGCCTAAAACTTTCGACGGAGGCGACGGATTTTCACGAGATTGGTATTGTTTTGAAGCTCGACCTTTCAAATGACAAATATCGAAACATTGGTTACAAACATTAATTCTTTCATCCTCAACTGGGCACTTTTCTACAGGGAGGGGTTGGTTTTTCCGCCGATATTTTTGAAAGTCATTCCCTCTTTTCAATTGACTAGCCTTAATTTAAACCTTTGTCACTTCCGGTTTGACGGTGGGTGCAACAACAGGAAAGAAGTCACTTTTTTTTTCACATTCTTTTCCTCCTTCGCAGTACGTGTTCGAGCCTGCCTGCCTACTACAACTTCATTTTTTTGTTCAGCACCTCCAAACACCCAGGCGACGCCGGGCATCGAGGCTAGTCACTTATCAAGGAGCGATGGCACTCGAAGATAAAGGTTAATGAGATAGAATGAGTACGTCGATCAAAGTTCGACTACTTTTTTAGAACAGTTCTAAAAAGGCACCTGTTGAGAGTGGAAGACATCTAAGTTGTAATCTGTAGAGAAGTAGTCCTATGGTCGATTTCTCTTGTCCGTCTGGCTGGCATGCTGGTGGCAGTAGGCCCGGCCGAAGGCCTCTCAGGATGCCCGGTGTTGTTGGGCGCCACAGATCACCAGTCACGAGCTGAGCTATCTATGCATGTGGCAGTAGGCATGCAGCATGGGTTCAGGGGCACCTAGGCACACCAGGACTTTGCTGATGGGAAGCCCTTCTGAACCAGTTCTATTCATGAAATTTCACCTGATGCTAGCCACACTGATGAAGAAAGAAAAGTTTGTTTTTTTTGTTGTTGTGGTAAGAAGACGAGTTCTCACTGTGAATGTTTAAGAGATTGGAGCTCAGTCGAGCACCTTCTATGGAGATAAAGAACAATCTGTAAATGGCAGGGAAGAAGTCCCATAGTATGCTTTTCTTAACTTTACATTTATTTCGTAAGTTTTATTTCGTAACGGAGCTCAGTTTCTCCATTCCACTTGATTTGTATAGACGTACATCCGAACAACATGATATAAATGCAGGTTTGCCACAGGGTCAATCCTCGGATCATTATTTTTCCTGCTATTCAAGAGCGACCTCCATGATAACCTTGTCTCCGAGATGGGTATATTTGTTGACGACAAGTACACCCTATAACAGAGTCGAGGGGAAACCGAATAAATACATATCTAAGGATCTCCAGCCTGTTGTAGAATGAGGTCGAAACTGGATTGTAACGTTCAATACCATTAAGATTAAGCTTATTTCCTTGAATAATTACAAGAAACCTTCCCAAACACTGGTTGCAGAAAACAAAGCTTTTCTATAAATAAAAAATTATATACTTGAGTAACCTACACCGTTGAGTGTATTTGAAAAAAAAAAGAATTTTTTTACTCTTATTCAACTCTCCCTTCCCTACATTTTTTTTTAAATAAAAAATAAAAAAATAATGAAATAGACACTAAATTCAGATTACTCCAGACGTATGTATGTTCTGTTTTTTTTTATATACGGTTGTGAGTGTTGGACAATCATCAACTGCACGAAGAAGAGACTAGAGGCAACTGAAACTTGGTTCCTGGGAAGAATTTTTAAGATATCATGGACAGAAAAGAAAACAAATCAAGAGGTATTAGAAATGGCAAACACAGAAATGTCTCTAATAAGAAGAGTACGAAGAAGACAAATGAGATTCATTGGCCATGTCTACAGAAAAAGCGGAATAGAACAGATTAGTTTGATGGGAAAGATTGTGGGTAGAAGAAACCAAGAACGACTGTGAAAAAGATACATTGACAGTCTGAATACCTGGGCAACATCAAAAAAGATAAACAACAATGAATTCATGAATGCATCGAGGGAGAGAGATGGATGGAGAGCCATAGCCGTCAATGCCTGTACTAAACAGGACACAACTTGAATCACTCCAAACAATGTATATTGCCACTGGGTACGTAAGGAGCTACTATTTGGGACCATGTCTAAAGGAGCACTATGTAGGGAGTTGAGAAGCAAAATGTCTATTTGCATTACATTTAAATTTCAACATGTTAGTACAGTTAGGGAAGCAAGAAACAGAGAGGGAATTCCAAAGTCTAGCAATCCGAGAGAAGAAACTATTAGAGTAGAAGCCTTTCTGGCATCTAGGAACATCAACGGTGAAAGGGTTAGATTTTGATACTTTTCGGGTTAGTTGGGAGTATGTGCGTCAAGTGGGCATAAGTGCTATGAGTTCA
This sequence comes from Euprymna scolopes, assembly GCF_053919585.1. Classification (NCBI taxonomy): domain Eukaryota; kingdom Metazoa; phylum Mollusca; class Cephalopoda; order Sepiida; family Sepiolidae; genus Euprymna; species Euprymna scolopes. Next base: position 84,412,664 of record NC_136506.1, on the reverse strand, counting down.
TCAAAGCGCATTCCATGAAAGTACTTGTAAAACAAGTACAAGGATGCAACATTGCGGTAATGAGGCAGAGGTTTGAGTGTGGTCGATAGTGCAGGACCTATTAGATTGCAGAATCTTTTGGGGGCTCTGTCTAAGAAGGAAAGACTCGTGGTTGATGCACCAGCCCAGACATGGTAACCATATTCCATGCATGGGCGAGTTGTGGATTTGTAGAGATTCATGATACTCTCAGGTGTGAGTAATTTTCTAGCATGATAAAGGGAGCCCATCTTCTTTGCAGCAACCTTGGCAATGTGTTTAATGTATTTTTTCCAATTCATGTTGCCTGTGAATGTTAAGCCAAGAAAATTGAAGGATGAGCTCTCAGATAGGGTATTGTTATTAGTCGATGGTTGATTGTTAAAGGAAAGAAGTTTAATCTTAGTATCATTAAATATTGCCATCAAATTTACGGTCCCATTTCACTACAGACAAGGTTTCTACTATTGCTTTGGATATGTGTGCATTCTTTTTTTGTTTCATGGCTATTATAGAGCTTGATGTCATCAGCAAATATACCCATCTCGGACACAATTTTATCATTTTCTTGTAATTATTAATAGAAAGAAAGTTAGTTAAGTAACATTGCACGTGTTGAAATCACAAAGTTTCCAATTAAACTACTCCTTGTCTTGGTCCCTGTCTCTTTGAGCCATGTGACGTCATGTCCGCTTTTATCAATACCAGCAGTTAATCATTTATGGTCTCATTCCACTGTAGACTGAAAGTCGTTTTCTAAGATGGCTGTCATTTCCTTGGATATATGTGCGTTCGTTTTCTTCTCATGTCTATTATAAAGCATGCTATCATCAGCAAATATACCCATCTCGGACACAATTTAATCAGAGAAATCATTTCGAAATATCAGGAATAATAAAGGCTCAAGGATGTTATTAAGATGTATGGACATTGAGGATAATCTGGATTTTTCTCTTGTCTGAGAAGGATATAATTATGTTTAGTAACTATCCAGAAATATCATATGATTTAATTACCATGAGAAGCCCTTCATACAAGACGTTGCCCAAGGCTTTGGGTATATCAAGAACTATCATCCTAGCTTCCTTTTATCCCGGTCATGCTATATACGTTTAGAGATGACCGTTAAAATATCTGCAGCAGAATGGGCTTGCCTAAATCCATACTGCTGGTCAGAAAGAAGTTCGGCTTTGACAACATTTTAATGAAGGGAGGGAAGAAACTACTGTGAGATTTTACAGGGTCTTCCTTTTAGATGGACAAGGTCTACGGGTCCATCAGACTGGGAGAGGTAACCCTGTGCTTGGGTTTTAATCTAGGTATTTCTCTGCCCCCTCCCCCGCCTGGGGAGGTATTAATAATAAATATCTACTTGAATAAAGTTATCCTTTAAGAAAATAGATTAAAATAAAATTGAAGAAAATTTTCATAATAAGTAAAAAGGGTAGACATATAAACTATGATGAGCGAACTAGTTTTTATTAAAATAAAATACGCACCAAGTGCGCTTGAAAGCCAAATCACAACGTAATATTAGGAAAATAAACAAATATTTTACTTGTTTGAAATTTATCACAAATATATTTCGGAGGTATACTCCATCTTCAGTATGTTGTTTTGTTTCTTTTTTTTTTTCTTCTTTGTGTCATGTTGTAAATTTTCCTAATATTATGTTGTGATTTGGTTTCAAGCGCACTCGATGCATATTTTATTTTATTCAAATTAAAACAACGTTTCTATTGAAATCTCATTCTTGACGATATTCTCGCGCTACCTCACAGTTCAGACATTTCAAAATACAACCACCAGATACAACGCGCAGCTCTACACAGACTTTTTTCTCCAAATTTACGACATGGCAAGGAAGAAGAAAAGAAAAAAAAAGAAACAAAACAACATACTGAAGATGGAGTATACCTCCGAAATATATTTGTGATAAATTACAAACAAGTAAAATATTTGTTTATTTTCCTTAATATTACGTTGTGATTTGGTTTCAAGCGCATTTGATGCGTATTTTATTTTATTCAAAATAAAACAACGTTTCTATTGAACTCTCATTCTTGGCGTTAGTTTTTATTAATTTGGTATAAAAGTAATGTCAGAAAAATATAAAGAGAAAGACTTCAAATAAGATTGAGGATTGGATTAGAACATAAGAGTAATTTTGTAAAACAAATGTAGGCATTTATCTCAAAGTCACACGAATTATCCCTTTTTTTTATTACATTTTTACTCCAAAGAAGGCACTTTGCCACTTTGATATAGAGGGCTATTATCAGGTACATAAGCTACAGGGGTACTATGTAGGGAGTTGGGCAGCAAGATGTCGGTTCACATTACACTTCAACTTCTGCATGTCAGTACAGTTGGGGAAGCAGGGACCCGGAAGGGAATTCCAAAGTCTAGCAGTTCTGGAGAAGAAACTACTGGAGTAGAAGGCTCTCTTACATCTAGGGATCTCTACTGTGAAGGGGTGAGATTTAGCTGCTTTTTACTTTAAAGCTGAGATATTTTTTGTGTGGGTTGAGTGTGGGAGAATTTAATTCTTAGATAGGTTAGCTTTAGAGGTAGAAGATTTTAGTGAGTGATAGGACGATTCAAATATTTTTCCCAATTCCGATACAATTACGGATTCTGTACTAAATTCCCGATTCTGATACAATTCCCGATTCTGATTCTTTATAAATCTCTAAATATTTAACTATAAAATTGTTATTTTGTCCCGATCACTGTAAAAACACATCTTAAATGTGTATGTATTTTCTCAAACATAAAAACACACTTGTGAGGGGGTGCTAGAGATTTTAGTCTTACTGGAAGTTTAAATCGATAAATATTTATTATTTTATTATTACTACAAGCAGTGTGAGATGTTTCTTAAACCAAAATCAAATAAAAAAGATAATTTATAGAATCGGTTTTGACATCAGGAAATAGGCTGAAATTTTTCTGATTCCAATACTGATTCCAATACCCCAAAAAGCTCCGATTTTTCTGATTCCCGACTTCAGTTCCGATTAATCATCACAACACTAATTTTAGTGATTCATATAGAACGTAATGAGATTCCAGGAACTCAGAAAATAAATAGATAAAAACAAAATCTTCTCCGTTCTGTCTTGAAAGACAATGGATACCCTTTGTAAGAGTGACTGCACATGTAATTGTGAAGCAAAAGTTGTGTAATCCCAACTGCACTTCTTTTGAATCAACACTGCCTAATTCCAGTGGCATGAAGTTCAGGATGACTGGAAATAATACTGAGATAAACGGAGAGCGCATACAGCACCTGGCATTCCGAAATGGTCAGCCATTACAGTAATGACCAGAATCAACGATGCTTAACTTCGGTCATCTCATGGGAATTGGTGTGTCAGCATGATTATGCCGTATATTTTTTTTTATTTTACACAGGAATCACTACTTATCAAGATCCGGAGGCCACTCGAGGACAAGGGTTATAGTAATCATTAGTAGTGGAAATTCGGTAAATTTGTTAACGAGGATAAAGGTTAATGGGTATACATTAGTCAATGTGATTATAGCGTAGTAAACATAAGTAGTGGGAATTTTGTAAATTGGATTACTTAGGGGGACGGTTCATCAGAACTTGTTTACGTTGGACTTGAAGACAATCAGATTGTAGTCAGCTGGAAAGCAGGCAATCGGAAGAGGGTTCCACTGGCATGCAGTTTTAAGAAAGAAGCTTTGTTCATGGAATCTGCATTTAGGTTTAAGCACAGATAAAGAGTGTGGGAAATTATCGATAGTGGTTTTGGATAGACGAGTGTTTCTCATGAAAGTTTGGCGATGGGGGGGGCAGAGATTGGAGCTCAGATGAGCACTTGCCATGAAAATAACGATAAAGCAGAGACAGGCTCGTAACGTCTCTTCTGTGGCAGAGAGGTTGCAGGGAAGAGAAAAAGGCATCCCCCACTAAGCTACGAAGTCTATTTTGAACTCTGTCAAGATAGGATAAGCTGCTTCTAGCAGCTCCTGTCCAGATGTGGCAACAGTTCTCCATCGTTGGCCGTACCTGGCTTTCATATAGGTAGAGAATTGCATCAGGAGTGAGATATCTACTGGAGTGGTAGAAGGATCCCACCATTTTTTCAGCGACCTTCGCAATGGATTTGATATGCGTATTCCATTTCCGGTCAGGAGTATAGATCAAGCCTAGAAGCTTGTCAAAACATAAAGTCTCCCCAAGAAGAGAGTCGTTCATTTCAATTGATGCCATATAAATGCATCAAATAAAATAAGATATTATGTTGTTTATTATATTTTATTCGAGTTTGTATTTTTGACTTTAACTATATGTGTGTGTGTGTGTGTGTGTGTTTGTGTGTCTCTATATGTTTGTGTATATGTGTGTGTCTGTGCATGTCTTTGTGTGTGTGCTTGTGTGTATGTGTACTTGTTTTTTTTTTTTTTGTTTTTTTTTAATTTTCTTCCTTTGAAGATTGCAATGCTGGGTATGGGGCAGCCAAACCAGCTGCCAACATTGCCTGCTTTTTATTGAAACCAACCGAGAGCTCTTTTTAGTATCCTTGTTGTTCCCTTAAGTGCAATTTTCTGGACCTCTTTTGTACTTGGTCCACCAGGAATATAAGTTAGGTAGGACTTCAGGTTCTTCTTCATAAGCCCTGTAGCACCTATAATAACTGGTATGATTGGTATCTCCCTAAGATTCCAATTTCTTTTCATATCATACATGAGACCTTGATATTTGGTCTGTTTCTCCCTTTCAGCTCTGTTCAGACCTCCGTCATTAGGGACACTCACTTCAACCAAGGTTGCCACTCTCTCTGACTTATTCCATATAACTATGTCAGGTTTCACAGCAGCATATTCAAGGTAGGTGGTGTAAGGATTACATGGTCGTAATGTATGGTGTGTGTGTTTGTGTTTATGTGTTTGTGTGTATGCGTGTGTTTATGTGTATGTGCATATGTTTGTGTGTGTGTTTGTGCTCATGTGTGTATGTGTGCGTTTGTTTGAATGTATGTATGTTTGTGTGTATGTATGTGTGTTTGTGTGTATGTGTGCGTCTATGTGTGTGTGTGTATTGTTCATTTATACTCTAGTCAAGATTATATTTTTTGCTTTAATTATGTGTGTATGTGCGTGTTTGTGTCTATGCGTGTGTGTGTGTTTTTGTATGTGTGTGTATGTGTGTATATGTGAATGAAAAATATATACGATAAATAAACTGACAGATCAAAGTTGTGATTTATTGTCAGTTTTATTTACTGCTTGAATGTGTGTCAAGTATGTTGGAGATTCTTATAGAAACACGTGTTAGCTTTTCTTTGCTTCGAAACTAACAATACATAATTTTGATCTATCAATTTATTGATTTATGATTTTATTACAAACTTTAAAATAACTATTTAAATGTTTGAATATCGATCTTCAATTTTGTTCTGGAATTTGATTTCTACAAAGAATCGATCTGAACTATTTTTTTTTTTTTTTTTACCCAGTGATCACCACTTGTCAAGGCCCGGAAGCCACTCAGGGATAAGGGTTATTGCAAGTACATTACGTTAGTGTGGAGATTTGATGAAGTGTTTAATTAAGGTTCATTAGGAATTTGTTAACGTTGGACTTGAAGACATCCAACTTGTAGTCAGGTGGGAAGCAGGCAGACGGAACAGAGTTCCACAGGCGTGCAGTTCTAAGAAAGAAGCTTTGTTCATGGAATCCGCGTTTTGATTTAGGCACAGATATAGAGTGGGGGAAATTTTTCACAGTGGATTCAGCTAGATGGGTGTTTTTCGTGAAAGATTGGCGAGGGGGGACCAGAGATTGGAGTTCAGACGAGCACCTGCCATGGAAATAACGATAAAACAAGGATAGGCTCGCAACGTACACACTATAACTATATCAAATCATTGTTTCTATATTATGATATATGCGTTTGGTTGTTTTGTTTTATGGTTTTATTTCAACCACTTTAGGGTTATTTAATGCTGAATTCAATGAGTTTAGTAAAAAAAAAATTAAACTTCAAGTTCTTTATATCTTCAAATATTTATTCATGATGTTTGGTTTGGTTGTTTTGTTTTACGGCATATCAACCATTTTCAGGTTATTTAATGCTTTGATTGGTAGCATGTCAACACTTTATGGATTATGTATGTGTGTGTACGTGTGTATGTGTTTGTGTGTGTCTGTGTGGGCGCATGTGCACGCGCGTGTATAATTTGAATGATAGTATAAACCTTTATTTCGTATTTAAATTTACGTAATTTTGTTTTTTCTCTTCTCTTCATTATTCTTTGTTTCTAGAAAACATGTGTTTATGTGCGCCGCTACTCATTCGGAGGGAGGGGGGGGCTGGGGCTGGGGCTGCCCGGGGCACCAACATGTAAAGAGCGCCACCAATTCTGGCCAAACAACTCACATTTATATATCATCTTCAAAGGGAATCTGGAATTTTGAACGAAGAAGAAAGAAAATTTCCTTGACACTTGAAAATTGTTGAACTGCCTTGGGTTGAATACTTTAACGAATTTTTTTTTTTCTTTATGTCAAGCAGATAAGCACAAAACTAGCGTCGATAATAACAGTAATGGCGTTGAGTCGATGTTATTTACTAGACGTACTCGTGACCCGTTGGGTTACAACCAATACCTCTATTTATTCTACTTTAAAGAAAATATTATCCACTATGTCCCGTGGAAGGTAATTCTTCTTAGCTTGATTACCTGCAACTTAAATAAAGAGAAAGAAACATTCATGGGAGAAAATAATAGAAAACAAGTGAAGCACGCATGGTCCCCCGTGAACAACCAAGAGTGGAACTCTCTGCCGCTTGCCTGTTTCCCACCTGGCTACAACTTGGACGTCTTCAAGTCTAACATAAACAAACTCCTGAGAAACCGCCCCCTTAAGTAAGACACTCTATCAAAACCCCCAATACTAATGATTACTACAATACTATCTCATTGATTACTGTACACGCAATAACACTTATCCCTGAGTGGCCTTCGGGCCTTGATAAGTGGAGACCCCCATGTAAAAAATTAAAAAAAAAAAAAATTGTCCATCTGGCTTACAAGAGAAATCCTTGTAGCATAACACTTTTGAAAGAGTAGAGCAGAGAGAGAGAGAGAGAGAGAGAAGGAAAGAGAGAGAGAAAGAAGGAAAGAGAGAGAGAGAAGGAAAGAGAGAGAGCAAGAGAGAGAGAGAGAAGGAAAGAGAGAGAGAAAGAAGGAAAGAGAGAGAGAGAGAAGGAAAGAGAAAGAGAGAGAGAGCAAGAGAGAGAGAGAGAAAGGTTCACTTACTGAAGGCAATTGAAAGTTCGTATAAATCCTTTTTAGAAAGTTTATTAGTTCCTTTTTTTATTTTTATTTTATTTTATTTTATTTTATTTTATTTTATTTTATTTTATTTTATTTTATTTTATTTTATTTTATTTAGTTTGAGTCTTTTTTTAGAGACAATCGTCATCACCTTCTCGTGTTAAGCATTATCCGTTCTTCTATTAGACTCCGTCATCACCTTGTCGTGTTAAGCATTATCCGTTCTTCTATTAGACTCCGTTACCTTCCTTAATCATGGTTCTTTATTGGTGGTATTTTCGTACACACGATCACAGACGAATAATCCTTTTATAATTTTCCCTTCATTGAGGAAAGGCAATATGAAGTTCACATTTCAGAGTTGAAGTTCGAAACTGTGGTTTCAGGAAACTAGAAACCTTCGCGATAAACCATGTGTTTCCTTTTTATTCTGGGAATATATAGCCTAAGAATTATTCACATATTTCAACTATTTTAATTTTTTAATACTTTAGACAGAAAAGCTGGTTCTCTCACAAATTTTCCTTGTCTTGAATTCGCCTGAAGTAACTTGACATAAAGGTCCTATCATCTTCCGGAGAAAATCAGCAATTTTTTTCCTTTCAACTATTTTGATGTCTAGTCAAGACAGAGAAATTGTTCACAAAGTCTTTTGGTCACTTTTTTCTTTGCCCGAGACCTCGATCAAATATGTCAGGTAACTTACACATGTTTAGCCCTTTCTTCTCGAAGTCTGAACAACTACCCAATTTTTCTTTTCAAAAATGCCCCACGAGGAGATTTAGGTGTGCAAAGAGAGGTTCGCCCAATCAGCGAGCAGAACACGATCACATGACGTAGAAGAGGAGTAGGAAGAACGAAACTCAAAAATAAGCATGTGGTAAAAAAATCATTTTTTTACCTCTACTACATCCAAAATCAACTATCTTTTCACCACCAACACTCATATACCCACTTGGCCCCAGTTGAAATGAATAGCTCTCGCCTCGATGAAGCACTGGGATTCAACAAACTTCTAGGGCTGACCTTTAAATAGACAGCTCTTGTCCTGATAGAACACCATGCTTTGAAAATTTTCCGAGACAGACCTTTAACTCTGAGCTAAAATGGAAGACCTACATCAGATCCGTTACAAAAGAATCAGCGAAAAAATGGTTGGATCATTCTATCGCTCCAGAAGGTATCTCACTCTTGACGCAATCCTCTGCCTTTACAAGAGTCAAATAAGTCTTAAGAAGGAATACTGCTGCCACATCTAAGGTGGAGCTTCTAAGAATAACCTTTCCTGACTTGAAGAGTACAGAACCATCTACGAATCTTTTCACGTTCCTACTCCTTCTTTCTCATAGAAAAGACGTTGCAAGTCTATCTCTCTTCTATTGATATTTTCATGGCAGGTGTTTGACTGAGCATATGCATATATGAGCATGGGTGTGGCTCAAGGGCAAAGGAGTGAGAGTGGAGAGTTGTATGTTTTGGTTTCGATTGTAGCTGATGGCACTGAAGTCATATATTTTTTTTAGTTTTCATCTTACTTACCTGTACAAGAGTCAAATACGTCTTAAGAAGGAGTACTGTTGCCATGTCAGGGGTGGAGCTCCTAAGAGCACCCTTTCCTGCTTTGACAGGGTACAACTCCATCTATGAAATTTAGTGGGCAATAACCTTTGAAATGAATGGCTCTCATCTCGATGAAGCACCGGGATTCAACAAACTTCTGGAACTGACCTTTACCCTTGACCTGAAATGGAAGATCTAGATCAGACCCGTTGCTAAAATCACTGGAAAAATCGTGAGATCGTTCCATCACTCCAGATAGTGTTTAATTCACGACACAACCCTATATCTGTACAAGAGTCAAAGACGGCTTAAGATGGAATTCTATTGTCACATCTGGGTTGGACCTTCTAAAAGCTCCCTTTCCTACTTTGCCAGAGTACAGAACTGTCTCTGAAATTTAGTGGGCAATGACGTTTTTGCCTCCCCACTCCCTTTTTCTCACAGAAAAGACGTCGCAAGTCTATCTCTTTTCTATCGATATTTTCATGGTAGGTGTTTGACTGAGCTTCAAGCTGTGGCCCCTACCCGACATCTGTGCCTAAAACTACATGAAGATTCCATGAGTAGAGTTTCTTTCCTAAGTCTATTCACCTGTGGAATGCAATACCGTTTGTCTATAATATGGTCGTCTTTAAGTCTAATGCAAATAAATTACTATTCAATCATCCATTTAGACATTGGCAATAGGAACTGACGAATCTAATGAAGACACGTTCTGCTAGCAACCAATCAGAAATTAGAATCACTTCATAAAAATATTGGATCTTTAAGAATTTCCGCACATAATTTTTCATGTCCACATTAGAAAAATCTTGCAAAATTTTAAAGTTCAAGACTTATAACGGTCAGTTACCTACTGAAAACTCTTTATCATCTCCAGGACTTGTACAAATCAGCTACCCACAGAATGTTCTTTCTATTGTCCAGGACTTATACAGATCAGCTAGCCACAGAAAGCTCTTTTTATTGTCCAAGACTTGTACAGATCAGCTACCCATCAGAAACTCTTCTGAAATCAAACATGGCTTTCAATTCAATACTTTCTTTACTTCTATATGTATTTGTTTCATTAAATCTCTTTAATTAAATTATTAATGACAATAATAATTTATTAATTAAAGCAATTTAATAAACAGTTGCATTACTTTTCAAAGGAGGGAATTGTAATCTTATTAACCTAGTTTCTTATATATATGTGCAATGGTTTTGTCGATATTAATATTATTGTACTTACTAGTTCTCACACAGGTCATCATCAGAGATAACTCACTGACAGCAACCGGAGTCTGGGTGACAGAAGTCTTCCGAGATTTCCAGTACTCTTCACCTCTTTCAATAATCTTTGCAAATGAATTTGTGTTATCGCAACAGTTGCTTACCATTAACTTCTCACAAGCAAGGATCATTGGTCACCAGTAAAATTTGGGTGGCAATAAGCCTTCCCAAAGTCTCAGTCCTCTCTGCACTCACCCAGTGAGGTTTGATTAGTGCTGTCTTTCCATCTTCCTTGACCCTTCTCGATTATTTGGTTTAGTGCTAGTCACTGCCGACCTTACAATTTGGGGGGAGGGGGAATATAGGTGGTTATATATATATATATATATATATATATATATATATATATATATATATTATATATGTATATATATATATACTTAGTTATATTTCGGAAAAAAGGATTCCAGCAGAATACTTTATTATAAGGAAAAACTTCCAAAAATCGAAGCATATTATTTATATTTTTATTTTCAGAAAGTTTAAATGAGATAAGTCATCGGTACCGTCGGTTTCAAACCTGATAATAGGAAACCGCTTTTCGAGCTCTCTTCTGAAGAGAGCTTAATATGGGGGACCTAAAACGGTTCCCTATTATCAGGTTTGAAACCGACAGTACTGATGACTTATCTAAACTTTCTGGAAATTATATATATATATATATATATATATATATATATATATATATATATATATATTAACATAGAGTAGTAATAATTAGTAATAAATAGTGATATTTACAACCAGAAATAAAAATAGGTTTAAGGCTCCCAAAATTAATACTAGAACTGTCCACTAGGAGCAGTGGTTAGAGTACTTGGAAAAATCAGTTGTAAAAGTGATGTTCCACTGACGGTTGAAGGTTCAATTCTCAGTGTGGGTAACTGAAAAATACAATTTTGAATTACTGATGGCTGACAAAATTCGTCTAAATTCCCAAAGAGGTTACATCAACCGAAATGTTGTGATTATGAAGCAAAGGTTGCACAATCTCCAACCTGAATCAGCACTGCTTAAGGCCACTGGAAACAATGTCAAGATAACTGGAGAGCATATACAGCACCTGGAATTCCCAAATAATCATCCATTTTAGTAATGACTAGGCTAAACGTTGTTTATCTTACAGTATATAACTTAATTCAGACATACGAATACTAAATGATAAAAAATTTTCAATCTGTTCGTGAGGCTGTTATGCATGAAAAAAATGGACATATTTTGATACTGGTACCTTTTTTTGAACCAGACAAAACCTTTTCCGACTATTTATTCAAACAGCTGGAAGATGCCGAAGCATTTATCCAATTAGAAGGTGAGAAAAGCAGACAAGTTGTATTGTAAAGTGGCTAAATCCTAACTGTTATAAGATTTTCAACAGTAATTGTTCTTTTTCAAGATGAAATTTTAAACTTACAAAGAAAAAAACGCATGTAATATATATATATATATATATGGTAATACGTTGGTATGGCGTTGATGACGACTCTACATTAGAACAGTATGAGTGTCTAAACTTCTCGGGGAGAATATAAGTTACTTGAAAGAAGTTTCTTATTTAACCATATGTATAAGGTGTTGTAGCTATGGAGGGAGTTTACATGAGGTAGGGAGTTTATGCTATGTCGGTATATTTTTTGGAAAGGCTATCTATATATATTACTATATAGGTGTTTTATACCTTCATTTTCTTTCTTTATTGATATATATATATATATATATATATATATATATATATATATATATATATAGTCAGCCACATACAGTACTGTTTCGCTGTTTCACAGCTCATCAGTGAGGCTAGACAGGCAACTACCCCAAGCCAGGATTGAAACCTGACCGTCTGTAGGCTCCTAACCACTACGCTATTGGTGGTTGCTGAGTGAGTCGTGAGTTTAACGATGTTTTGACATCGTCCGAAATACCTAAGCTCGATTTGTTTACACAAAGAGCATCGCTTATACGCTAATGGTAATTCGTGTATCACTTATATATATATATATATATATATATATATATATATATATATATATACACGTCAATGTCTTGGAACGTTTTCATCCTATTCATGGCAGATTACGTCATATATGATGTCTTGGCAGATGATGTCATATATGATGACGGCATGGCAGATGACGTCATATGATGTGTATTGTTTCGAGATGACAACGTCAGGTATATACAGCCAGTAATGAAATGAAGAAAAAAAATTCTTAGGGAAACAAACGTTGATTAAATGAGTACACAGCTGCAAATGATGATGAGTTTTGTTTGTTTGTTTGTTTGTTTTTTTTTTTCAAGATAAAAACCAGCATCCCCTGGGATAAAGTGCTGAAATAACAAAAAAAACAAAAAAAACATGACAAATTAGTGTTGTGAACAACGGTTTTTTGGAAGTCAAAAAAAAGAAAAATGACTTTTACCTTATCTGAATCAAGTTCCAGTTTCGAATATCAGCCAGATCTTCACATATAGAAGACACAGGTTCAGCACCATTGCTAATCTTGTAACGGATGCGATATTTTGTTAACTTTCTCGCACAACACCGGAAAGAAGACTTTCAAAGATAAACCAATTCTCTGCAGCTATTTTAGGAATTAATCGTTAAGCGAACACATCTCAAGCATTTGATACATCTTCAAGAATTTACCTTCAGGAGCCTTATTATAAATCCCAAAAACAAGAGGTCAGTTCCAACACACAAAGTGGTCTAACACCACCATCGAGACGTTGTAATTCTTGCACCCATTCTTGGGCAAATATTTCTCACTGTGTGATGAAAATAAATACCTCATGAACAAGAGTGTTACTGGGGCCCACTCGTAAAATATGCTTAATTCATGCAAATTTTGTATTTATTATCATAGAGCAAATTCTCTGTTGATTATTATATTGTACCAAATATGTATATAGTAATGATTTCAAAGTTTAAAAAAATAGCTTCGGTTACTAGAATCAAAACCAAAATATTCAGCAACAATTGTCGTTATATAGCACTTCAGTCTTCAGCATTATCAGTTGAGTTATTGCCAGCGGTTTCCAACTAATAAATGTCTATATACGCATGCTCAGAATATAGTCGATTTACTCCTGCCAAGGTCAATTCTTTTGTTGTTGTTGATTTTTTTTTATTTTAACGTCTTAGCAACTATTTTTACAGGCTAAAAACCAAATCAAAAGTGTTTCCGAGGTCCAAATACCCTATATATCAAGTTTCAAGCCTGTAGACCAAATATTTAGAGATGATTTTGGTAGCGACATTTCGCACACACACAGACAAGGTCACGCGCACATACACACACACACACACACACACACACACACACACACACACACATATATATATATATATATATATATATATATTGTAACATATGCGATAAAGGGGATGGGAATTAAGTAATAAGCAAACGCAGGGGTATGAAAAAAGATATTCGAGAAGAACGAATACTGTTTATCTTTGTAACACGTTAACTAAGGGGGGGTATAAAAAGGGTATTTACGGGAAAGAAGACAACTAAATTTATCGCACATGTGACATGAATACAAAAAAAAAGAATAGAGACACGAAGACAAGACACAACAAAAACGCGAGAAAAAAACAAACACAGACGCCAGTGACAACGTTTCACAATTAACTTTATTACAACAATTTAAACTATGGTGGAAAGGGGGGGTGAGATTAAGTAAAATATAATAAACAGATTACGAGTGTATGGAAGGGGTATCTTTATCTACTATCTGAAAATGCCAACGAGAAATATATCAAAGCAAAAAAAAAAAAAATGCATCAGTCCAAACAGAATAATGGCAAAATGAACTCGTTGACTTAATATATGAGAGAGATGTAACTTACAGTTTTTATGTTTCTTTTCTCTTTTTTGTTTTTTTTACACTTTCAAAGTGAACTTTAACCTTCATTTTATTCACCTGGGGCGACAGTTCATGACATGCGATATTCCTGTATAGTATCCATCCAACGTTTTGGTTATTCTTGGAATATCGTGTCTCTTGTGTTCGTGGAATCAACATCCTGTATTTCGACGACGCCGGCTTGTTCTCCCAGGCATTATCTCTTTTCTTTCGTTGTTGATGGGGGAAGGTGTCGACATCAGTTCGTTCATCTGTCGTTGGTGGAGTGGTGGAAAATTTTCCACTTCTGCTTGGCGCGATGGCCAGGCGGGGTCTGTTCTGTACCAAAAGGTCTCTTTTCCTCTTTTTCTCTCGCTCTCTTCTCTATACATTTCTTATCCTTCTCTTTTCTTTCTTTGTTGCTTAGCAACTAGCAGGGGTCATAAAGCGTGTCGTAAGCAAGTGACCCGGTCACCTCGCTTGCTGGTTCATTCACTGACTCTTTCTCACCTCCTCTTCTTTCTCCTATACTCCCTCTCTTTCTCATATACTCTCTCTCTCTCTCTCTTTTGGAAACCATGTTCATTTTGCCTCGGTGATAAAAAAAAGAGAGAGAAAGAAAATATGTAAGTGTGCTAGAACGTTTTCATCCGCGGCCTCCAAAATTAACACAGAGTAGAACATTCCTGTAATGATCCTATCCCTGTTGATTTTAGTTTAGTTTTGTTCTGTGTAGTTCTAGGCGGTCCATCCTCTCAATCTTCTGTTGATTGGAGGAGGGGAGGGCGAGTTCAAAAAGAAAGACTTCCTATATTTTAACTCAAAAACAAACTGAAAATGGTGGAGTGTGAAATAGCCTTACATAATTAGATAAACGCGTCAGAAAAGACCGCAAAAGAATGACAAACACTTATACTCCTTGACTATGGCAAAGAGGAAAGATCTTTCCCGTGTGGAAACGAAAAAAATTGTGTACAGGAATTCTGAAAGATTCAATATCTTTATGGAGCAATTCCGATTTTTTATTGATTGCTAGCAGAGCGTGGCCCCTTTTTATTGGTCAGTTCCTATCGCCAGTGTCTATAAGTAGAACCTTTTCAGTTTCTTTTATCATACCCTTATCTATATATATATATATATCCCAGGCTTTGCCACCCAGGTTTCGGGTGGAGTAAGTTCATTGCATACTGCCTGAGGCACCCGGACAGAGGAATGCCGACGGGGATGCTCGGGCAATTTTTGTTAGACAAGAGTGTCCTTCCTTTAGGGGGGCTTGCTTGATGCACCACTTTACTGACCTTGTGTCACATAATGCTGAGCTGGACATCACCTGACATAGTGATATGGGACAAGAGGGAGAAAATGGCAACCCTAGTTGAAGTCAGCGTCCCTAATGATGCTGGTCTTAACAGAGCAGAGAGGGAGAAAATAACAAAATACTAAAGACTCATGTACGACATGTACTCATGTACGACATGTACTCATGTACTTATGTACGACATGAAAAGAAACTGGAATCTTAAGAAGGTATCAATCAAACCAGTCATTATAGGACAACCGGGCTAATGAAAAAGAATTTCAGAAACTATCTGGCAAATATACCCGGTGAACCAAGTGCAAAAGAAATACAAACAATAGCGCATAAATGGACGTTTAGAATCTTAAAAAGATTTCTCGGTTGAAGTAACTAAACTAATGGGAGAATATTTGGCATCCGGTAGAATGCCCCATCCCCAGGAAAAACAAAGTGATAAGAAAATTAAAACAAAAAAGTGAAAAATATTGTAACAACTTGACTGGATTCCTTTCAAAGATGTCAAGTCAACGATTGTCAATTTAATGGGCCTAAAATAGCGACGTAGCCTGGTAGCATAAGGTTTCCACAATTTTTGATTGAACTGGAATAATGAGTTCATTATTTAACAAATGGAAATTTGAATAATTCAAGATGAAAGTTCTTCTGCATGAATTGGTTTTGTACCATTCAAATGCAGCTGACAAGAAGAGCAAAATTATATTGCTTGAGATAAAACTCGCCACAAAGAATTTAAGAAAATATGAACGAGTTGTCATCGTGTCTGGGCATCATCTCCTGAAATACAAAATGGCGAGCTGCGTAGAAAGTCATTGTTCAACGTTTCGGCGACAACTAAGGCTGTAATGTAGAAGATAACTACCCACCTGCCACGGCGGCTGGGATAATCGGAGGAAACGGTAACCTTCTTTAGTTCACCTTATATTAAGTTTGTTGACATGCATGAATGAATGCATGAATGACGTGTTCACGTGATTTCATCACGTGAACACCTCCCACCGTATGCCGTATAGATTTAGTTATAGCGCATTTCACTCGACCACACCTCGTAGATATATCTAGGTCGCAACAAGGCAACTTGTTGTACCTATTTACTATGTCTCCCCACGGGACAGAGTTAGACACCAGGGTTGTTAACGTCACTTACTTCTATAGCTTTATCTTCTGGGAATTCCCCTTATTATTTCGATCACGAATACAAAAATGCGGTTAAATCTCCCGCCTTAATTAAACCTTAGTAAAGGAGGTTAGAAATATGAAAGGAGGAGGACGAGGAGGAGGAGGAGGTGGAGGAAAGTGTGAGTCACACTGGTGACTATGCAGAAAAATAAATTTTGGGGGATTAGAGGTCGCTCGTTTTAATGGTACCACTCCTGTCTTCGTAGGTCTTCAACGGTTTAGTTTTTGAGTTTAAAAAAATATAGCAGGCCTTACTTTTTCCACGACCTTCGTATTAGAAAGGAATTTGCGAAGCCATTTATGTCTGTTTTTATTTTTTTGTTTCTTCTTTTTTTTATTTCTTTTTTTTTTAATGTGTTTTTTTTTGCTGGAGGCAGGTACTTTGGATGTGTAACATAGTTCATATGAGCACGTGGGAAAATAGCATCAGCAGTGAAGGATGGGTGGTTTGCAAAAAGATTAGCAGCAGCAATAGCCGAAAAACGCACATATGCAAATCATGAAGTGTGCGCAAGAAGAAAAAGAAAAAAAAAAAGGAGGAAAACTCCACCGTGTGTTCGAGAGAAGAAAAGTGCACGTTGAAGAAAATGGATGTGTAAAGTTGAGGACGAGAATGTGCCGGCTGTAACTAGCATGCGGTCGGAAAAAAGAGAAGCTAGATGGGCATGTGGCAGCGAAAGACTTTTTAAGTGGTGTCGACATGGGAGAGTAATGTGTAATAAAATCTTTTGTTAAAAAAGAAAAAAATGCCGACCCGGATTTTTATTTATTTATTTCCTTTGTTTGCAACTGCAACGTTTCAATTGTGCCAACTTTTTAATCAAAAATATTTTTTAAAACAATATAAGAAAAAAGGTATTGTCACCTGGTAATTTATTATTATAACCCTTACGGTATATATGCATATGAAAGCAATTGAAACAATTCTTTCGGCCATTATTGTTTGTTTTGTGTGAATGATATATATATGTAAGAAATATACGTATGTGAGTATTTGGCAGCGTGGCATTGTGCATGTGTGTGCGTCGGTTTACCTTTTCTTGTTAGTGCGTGTATAGTTGTCATTTTTATTTATTTATTTACAAAGTGTAACGAATGTAAGTTTTTTGTTTTAGCTTTAAAGGAAAATAAAGTTCTCTCTCTCTCTCTTTCTCTCTTTCTGTTCTTTCCTTTTCTCTCTTTCTCCTACTTTCTTTCTCTCTCTCACTCTTTGTTTCTTTTCCTTTTTTTCTTTATTGTTTCCTCTATCTTTCTCGCTTTTATCTCCTCATCATTTCTCTCTTTTGAATCCCTCTTACCTTTTTCTTTCTCTTTCTCACCCCTCTCTATCATTGTATGTCTGTCTGTCTGTCTGTCTGTCTGTCTCTCTCTCTCTCTGCTTCTCTGTCTTTCTTTATACTCCCCTCTCTCTCTCTCTCTTTCTCTCTCTCTCTCTCTCTTTTATCTCGTTCTCTCTCTTTTTCTAATACCGCTTTTTATGTTACCGTGATATATATTGGGTGATTTTCTAATAGTATTTTGTATAATTTTTTAGTTGTAAGTCATTTTCAAAACTTTGAACTTTGAAATCGCGGTCATTTTTCTTGTTCTCGCGTAACGCTAGACATTATTTTTTTTTAACCGATTAAGCGTTTTAGAGTGATTAGATACGTGGAAAATGAATGCCGAGGGGTCAAAATGTATGAACATACCTATATGTATGAACATTTTGACCCCTCGCTATGTATGAACATTTTGACCCCTCCCTTTACTTAAACATTCACCAAAAATCAGAAAATTAACCAATTTTAATGGAATTTTTTTTTTTTTTTTTTTTTTTTACATCGGGATCACCACTTATCAAGGCCCAGAAGTCACTCAGGGATAAGGGTTATTTTGTGTACAATAATCAATGGGATAATATCGTAGTAACAATTGGTATTGTAGATTTGATACAGTGTCTTACTTAAGGGGGCGATTAATCAGGAATTTGTTTATGTTGGACTTGAATTTTCAGTATTTATCAAATAATGATCCCATATGTTACAGTGACATAGGCTGACATATATTGAGTGCGTTTCTAACATTATTTTATATGTTTTTTTAGTTTGAACTCATTTTCCCAAAATTAAAATATTCAACAACGAGCTCGCCGTCATTTGTTTTTTTCAAATATATCGATAAACACTGTATGGTTTTCGAACCGAATAAACATTTTATATTAAATAAAAACACTAAAAACTTATCCTGTTATGTAGAAAAGTAACTTATCTTACCTTTGATAACATTTATTTTTTATATATTTGTTTTTGACAACTTTTTCGAATCTATGCGTTATAGTAAAACAAACCCTCAAAAGATACCATAAAAATTTAATTTAGCTTGGAAATACTATTTAAAATACACGTGCGTACACTGCACAAGCACCCTTATTATTATCATTATTATTATTATTATCATTATTGTTATTATTATTATTATTATTATTATTATTATTATTATTATTATAACAATAATAATAATAAAATAAACTGGTATAGAGGACATCGACTGGCGCCACACCAACTAGTTGTGAAGGGTCAGAGAGGATGGAAAGACCGAGATGGGAGAGTACTAACCAGGTCTCCACTGGAAGTGTGCAGTTCAAATCTGGTACCTTGGGGAGGCATTTTGTCACCCAAACCCCAGGAAACACCAATGGCCGATGCCAACAAGAAATCAATGACAACAGCTGTTGCGATAACGTGCAATCATCTGCACAAGTGGTCAAGAGGTGGAGCACACTGGTCATCTGGGGAGACTTGTCGTCACTCGGTCTCCAGGGAACATCACAGGTTACTGCCACTAAGTGATTACTGATTATGGCCTGTGAGACAACTCCTAGTGAGTGAAATAATAATAATAATAATAATAATAATAATAATAATAATGATAATGATAATAATAATAATAATAATAATAATAATAATAATAATAATAATTTTTTTCTATAACACTTTCACCCCAAACAAGGCACATTGCGACTTTGTTGTAGGGGGCTACTATCAGGGACATAGGCATCAGGGGTACTGTGTAGGGAGTTGGGCAGCAAGCTGTCGGTTCACGTTACACTTGAACCTCTGCATGTCAGTACAGTTGGGGAAGCAGGGACTCGGAAGGAAATTCCAAAGTCTAGCTGTCCTGGAGTAGAAGGCTCTCTTACATCTAGGGATCTCTACTGTGTAGGGGTGGGAACAATAATAATAATAATAATAATAATAATAATAATAATAATAATAATAATAATAATAATAATGTCCATTCCCAAATTTACCACTACCCTGATTTAATATCGTAGATGTTGACTATATTTGATTGTCTTTTAGTAGTTATGTGAACTTCATTTCCCTATTCATGTATTCTGCACTGATATGAAAATGAAGACTATAGCAGAGTATAGGAGTCCTAACTATGTAACTGATGAAAATACGCTACACATTTTGATGAAAAACATGGGGGGAAAAATGAACATAGAAGAACAGAAAACCAAAACGTTAAATATAAATATAATTTCTATATTAAAAGTAATAGTTATTTAAATATTTCAACATATAACCTTGTGGGGAAAATCCAGCTCCTCAATAAGGGGCACTCTGGATAGGAACAAAAATAATCTCAGTCATGAAAGATTTCTCCTCCACCAAGCGAGGACAGAAAAGGTGAAGTGTAGCATCAGGACAGCTACTACACTGTGATCTTGTCCTGAAGGTACAGGATTGTTTGTGTTTAATGTTTCTTTAATTGTTTGTTCCCTAAATTCATAATTCAGTTTTATCAGTATTAGATTGTATATTGCTTTAAAATTACGTAATTTTACATAGATAATATTTGTATTTTATATTGAATAAGGTTCAGTTTCATTATTAATCAAATT